>NC_142503.1:15649166-15993750 GCF_057876585.1 Rhinolophus sinicus | reverse complement strand
AAAATAGATATAGAAGGAAAATACCTTAACATAATAAAGGCCATATATGACAAAACCTCAGCTAATATCATAATTAATGGTGAAAAACTGAAGCCCTTTGCTCTACGTTCAGGAACATGACAGGGCTGTCCCCTATCACCTCTGCTTTTCAACATAGTGTTGGAAGTCCTTGCCAGAGCAATCAGGCAAGAGAAAGAAATAAAAGGAATCCAAATTGAGAATGAAGAAGTTAAATTGTCACTCTTTGCAGATGACATGATGCTATATATAGAAAACCCTAAAGACTCCACCAAAAAGCTTTTAGAAACAATCAACGAATATAGTAAAGTTGCTGGTTACAAAATCAATGTACAAAAGTCCATTGCATTCCTATATACTAACAATGAAATCCCAGAAAAAGCAATACAAAAAAAAACAACAACAACAAAGAAATTCCTTTTCCAATTGCAGCAAAAAAAATAAAATACCTAGGAATAAACTTAACCAAGGATGTGAAAGACCTATATGCTGAAAACCATAAGACATTTTTAAAAGAAATTGAAAAAGACACAAAGAAATGGAAAGACATTCTGTGCTCATGAATTAGCAGAATCAACATAGTTAAAATGGCCATATTATCCAAAGCAACATACAGATTTAATGCAATCCCCATCAAAATCCCAATGGCATTTTTTAAAGAAATAGAACAAAAAACCATCAGATTTGTATGGAATCACAAAAGACCTGGAATAGCCAAAGCAATCCTAAGAAAAAAGAACAATAATGGAGGTATCACACTCCCTGTCTTTAGCTTGTACTACAGGGCTACAATAATCAAAAGAGCTTGGTATTGGCAGAAAAACAGACACATAGACTAACAGAATAGAACTGAAAACCCAGAAATAAACCCTCATAAATATGGACAGATAATTTTTGACAAAGAAGCAAAAAACATACAATGGAAAAAACACAGCCTCTTCAATAAATGGTGCTGGCAGAATTGGATAGCCACATGCAAAAGAATGAAACTGGACTGCTATTTGTCACTATGTACCAAAATTAATTCAAAATGGATCAAAGACTTAAGCATAAGACCTGACACAATAAACTGTATAGAAGAAAACATAGGTACTAAACTTATGGACCTTGGGTTCAAAGAGCATTTTATGAATTTGACCCTAAATGCAAGGGAAGTAAAATCTAAAATAAATGAATGAGACTATATCAAACTTAAAAGCTTCTGCACAGCAAAAGAAACCATAGACAGAATAAAGAGGCAACCAACTGAATGGGAGAAGATTTTTGCAAAGAGTGCCTCTGATAAGGGGTTAATATCCAGAATATACAAGGAACTCATAAAACTCAACACCAAAAAAATCAAATAACCCAATGAAAAATGGGCAGAGGACCTGAAGAGACATTTCTCCAAAGAGGACATACAAATGGCAAATAGACATATGAAAAAATACTCAACATCACTAATCATCAGAGAAATGCAAATAAAACCCACAATGAAATATAACCTCACCCCAGTCAGAATGGCTATCATCAACAAGACAAATAGTAACAAGTGTTGGAGAGGCTGTGGAGAAAAAGGAACCCTCATACACTGTGGGTGGGAAAGCAGATTGGTGCAGCCGCTATGGAAGGCAGTGTGGCGGTTCCTCAAAAAATTAAAAATAGAATTACCCATATGACCCAGCAATCCCTCTCCTAGGTATCTATCCAAAAAATCTGAAAACATTTATCCATAAAGACAAGTGTGTTCCAATGTTCATTGCAGCTTTATTTAGGGTGGCGAAGACATGAAAACAACCAAAATGTCCTTTGATAAATAAATGGATAAAGAAATTGTGGTATATATACACAATGGAATACTATTTGGCAGTAAGAAAAGATGAAATAGGACCATTTGTGACGACATGGATGGATCTTGAGATTATAATGCTAAATGAAGTAAGTCAGACAGAAAAAATAGAGAACCGTAAGATTTCACTGATATGTGGTTTATAAACCACATTTCACTGATATGTGGTTATACATGTATAAACCTAAAACAACAAAATAACAAGACAAACAACTGAAAGAACAAAAACTCATAGCTATAGACAATAGTTTTGGGGTTACAAGAGGGTAAGGTAGTAGGGAGTTGTGGGGCTCTAGAAGAGGGTAAATGGGGTCTAATATATGGTGATGGAAAGAGAGCTGACTCTGGGTGGTGAACATACAATGTGGGATATAGATAATGTATTACAGAATTGTACACCTGAAATCTATGTAACTTTACTAACAATTGTCGCCCTAATAAACTTTAATTTAAAGAAAAAAAAAATTGTACTACACAAGGAAACTCCTGGCCTTTGGTCAAGATGCAACTCCATAAATAAATAAATAAATAAATAAATAAATAAATAAAATTAAAAAATTAATAAATTCATACGCTTAACATTTGAAGGAGTCAGTGTGGGGAATAGGGATAGATTTAAAGAAAACAGCTAATTTATTATAGTATCTCCAGAAAATAAATAGATGGTAATTCATATAAGCAAAGGTGTTTTAGGTTTCATGAACAGAAGTGTAACTTGAATCACTAAAACAGAGAGTCATGGGCCCCCAGTTCATTCTCAGATTTGTGCCAGTTTATAGATCTAAAATCCCTCGAACGAAGGACAGGCTGGGTTCACCTGAATAAGGAACTTGCGACTTTGATTAATACTTACACTGTTACTATTTCTCCCAGAGTCCTCCAAAGGGACATGTGACAATTAACCAGGGTGACTTTCCTTTGGGAAATCAGTGATTGCTGAACACTGGCACCGAAATGACACTAACTACAGGAAATACCTCAGAAGTCACTGTGGTCCACCAGTGGGAGAAGGGGTTGATGGAGGTCAGGTGATCAATGGTTTTAGCTCTGGTCCATCTCACGGTGGGTTCAGTGAATCCCATGAACCTAAGCTATGTTATTTCCTCAATTTTAGAATGTATAATTAAAATAGACATAAACAGCCAGTGGCAGAATTCCCCAGTGGTCGCCCAAACTCTTTTGGGGCTTTTATGGTAAGAAAGGAAAGGTAAAGAAGGACTAACAGCTATGTGATTTGAATTTAGTTCATTTTCACACTGTAACTAGATATACTTTCTACTACACTCATTAATATTTCTTTATTGACTCAGAATAACACCTGGGAAAACATTCTGGCATTCATTGGCTTTTAGGCAAAAGCTCATGTTTATTTGTAAAGCATTTTTGCCTATTTAAAAACTTTTATAATCCTTTCTGGGTTTTTATTGTATGAAAGGCCAAGTGCAAACCATTGGAACAGGCTCTCCCTACAAAATTAGCAAACAAAAAGCAATACTGCAGAGGTTAGTAGTATTATCAAGGTCTTCTTATTCAACTTAACTATTTGGCCTGCACACACACACACACACACACACACACACACTCACACACACAGTTTTTTGTTTGTTTGTTTGTTTATTTGCAATAGTTCTCTCCATATACATCTCCTACTTGTTATGTTTCTCTGGTTAGAGCCTTGACTAATATAAACTTTGTGCTGCTGTAGAAAATACCTGAAAATATGAAAATGGCTTTAGAATTTGAAAGTTGCCAGAGAGTGGAAGAATTTTGATTACCATGATAGAAAATGAACACAAAACACCTATTAGGTTGGTGCAAAAGTAATTTCAGTTTAAAAAGTTAAAAATAATTGCAAAAACAGCAATTACTTTTGCACCAATCTAATATATTTATTTGACGAGACTACTAGTAGAAATATGCAATTTAAAGGAATAATGGGTGAAGGCTCAGGAGAAACTGAGCATGATAGAGAAAACCTGCTTTGTCTTAAAGACTATCTAAATTATCATTAAAAACAACACTTTTTGGAAGTGAGGGCTCAAAAGGAAATGAAATTGTTATTGGAGGAAAGGAAATCCTTGTGATATAGCGGCACAAAATTCAGATGAATTGCATCGTAAAGATATGTGGAAAGCAGAACATTTAAGCAATGAACTTGTGTACTTAGATATCTGAGATTTCCTAAGGAAGGGTTGAAGATGTGTCATAGTAAAATCTTCATAGTAAAATCCAAAAGATAAGAGATAAATTGAGGGAAGAACTTGTAAGAAAAAAAGAACCAGGTTTGACGATTTGGGGAATTTTAAGCCCATCCAGATTGCAAAACACACTAAAATGAAGATTTACTGTCAGTAAAGTGTGCTCTTGAGAGAAAATCAACCTTTCACAAGTGTCTCAGAAGTATCAAAATGTCAGAGTATTCAGTCACACAGAGTACCCTTTGAAGGGGTGATATGTGGTGTTACAGCAGAAGCAGAAGTGCGGGGGAAGGGAGATGTGACAATGGAAGTAGAGTTTGTACTGATGTAGGACCATAAGCCAAAGAATGCAGGTAGTTTGTAGAAGCCAGAAAAGATAAGAAAACAGATTCTCCTCTACCGCTTCCAAAAAAATCACAGCCCTGCCAACACCTTGATTTTAATTTCCTGAGACTGATTTTGTACCTTTGTTGTTTAAAGTCATTAAAGTTGTGGGTAATGTGTTACAACAGCAATAGAGAATTAATATAAGGACCTATATTTGGATTCTGATCATTCAGAAGGGTATATTGAACAAAATTATTATTATTGTGGAAGAATAAAAATATCATTTTTCTCTTTTTGGATTCTATAAAAGCAGTTATTCTCCTCGCAATTTTTTTTCCCAATATAGTTTAACAAACGTAGATTATTGCAGCCAATACCCAAATTTTCATCTAACTTTTAAAGATAGATTCTTTCTTTATATGTTTATGGAGATATTAATCCTAGAAACAACTAAGAAAATTAATTTCCACTTATATTTAAATTGGAAAAAACAATATTAAATAATAAATATTTGGACATCATCTAGTTTCAATTTGTGGCCTATAATCATTACACTAACTGGATAGTTAATGAAGACTGAACATTTTCTATAAAACATTATTTCATGACAAATATATTTGGAATATACTTGGAAATATTTAACCTGACATCTTTCCAATTCTACAAAGATTTCTGAAAATAGGCCATGGGTAAACTGTGATTTAGTGCATATACCCTTAGAGAAAATAACTTGTAATGCCATAAAAAACTACCACAGACTGAGTGGCTTAAACAACAGAATTTTGTTTTCTCATACTTGTGGAGGCTAGAAGTCCAAGGTCAAGGTGGCAACAGCATGGCTGGTTTGCTCTGAGACCCCTTGGCTTGCACATGCCCACCCTCTTGCTGCCTGTTTACCGTGTATGCACAGTGGTTCCTCTGTGCATGCACACCTCTGCTGTCTCTGTGTATGTGTGTCCCAATCTTCTCTTCTTATAAGGACACCAGTCAGAATGGATTAGAACACACCCTAATGGCCTCATTGTAACTTAATTACATTTTAAAACCTGTACCTTGAAATACGGTCACATTCTGAATTATTGGATAAGGTTAGGGTTTCAAAATATAAATTTGGGAGAGCACAATTCAGTCCATAATAGATGGTGGTAATATAAGATGTTATAACATCTGCTTCCTAATTATATTTTGAGTTCATAGACATAAGTATACTATGATCACTCTTTTCTGGCCCTTTTGTAAGAACTCTTTTATTAACATCAGTTTAATCTTTCTGATTTTCTAAATTATTATATAGAAATATAAAGTTAGATATATTTCCAGTTGTTTTGATCGTTCCCTTTAATAGAAAATTTGTGATAATCACTTCATAGATCAAAGTGTGAAGGAGAAAAAAAATGAAAAATAAGAAAAAAGATTCAAGAAGATTCAATTTTTACTAATCCCTTTCATTAAAAATTTTTCAATCATCAAATACTTGGTGAAACTATTCTTGCATAAAATAGTAAAGAGAGGATGAGTTTCCCAACTACAACACAGAGAAAGTAGATATAGCAGATGGAAACTCTAGGACTGTAAACAAAGGAGATTATGGGACTGTGGAAGTTCATAGAAACCTTAGGGAAAGTGGGGACTGGCTCAAGAGCAAGGGCCTGGGAGTGGGCAGGTCAACAGTGACTGTTCAAGCAGGTTTTGCCTGGAGAGCAAATACCATTAGGCATTTCTTATTTGCTATGAATTATTAAATTGGACAACCTATCACACCTCTTTAGGACACATAATATCAAACTTAATGTATTCCCTGGTATAATTAGAAGTTTCAAAATTCCCAATACTGAACACTTTCTGAAGGAGTTTGCAGAATTAGATTAATCAGAAATATTATGCAAGTAAATACAGTAAAACATGCTGTCTGCTCTGATAAAGTAAGATGCCATAAAGATTTGGGGAAAAGGTAGGGCTGGGCTGAAGAGAGGTTTTCTAGGAAGTGTACTGATAACAAAAACACACAGGTTTAGAGCGCGTTTTACTTGAAAAACATAAATGATAAAGAAGCAACTATTATTATAAGACAGTGAAAGATTAAAGATTTGGAAGGACAATAAACTATAGTCAGGAAGACCCTTTTGCCTGGAATATGTGGAATATGGAAGAAGTTGTAGCCCTCTCCTGAATAGCATGCCCTCTTTCTGTCATTTGCTACAGCCATCAGAGATTATTCGTTTCCTGAACAAATCAGTCATTTTCATGTTTCCAGGACTCTACTAATACTCTTTCCTCTGCTGAGAATTGCCTTCACCTTGTTGACAAATGGCTAGACATCTATGGAGGGCCACCTCAGACATTGCCTTCTTTCTTTCAAATATTTTTTATTAGAAATATAGCTAACATACAATATTATATTAGTTCAGGGGTACACCATAGTTTTTCAACATTTATATACCTAAAGAAATGATCACCACGGTAAGTCCAGCAACCATTTGACATAGTACCACACTATCACAATATTATTGACTATATTCCCTATGCTGTATATTACATCCCCATGAATTATTTGTTTTGTACCTGGAAATTTGAACCTCTTGTTCCCCTTCATCTCCTCTCCCACCACACTTTTTCAATTTTTCAATTACTGTAAGGGTTATGGAAGAGAAATAAATGTTTATTTCATTTAATGAGCTACATATATTTTTTAGTCACTTACGTTGGAATCCCATTCTAAATTTCATGCAAAAATGAAAAAAAAAGTAATAAGAATTATCCATATACAAAGAAAAATGTAATAAACTGCCTATCTGTACAAGATTCTGTTGCCATTTTATTCTGGAAGCCTACACTTAGAAGTTAACTTGAAGTGATCACCCTGTGGTTGACATACAATTTATTACTAAATTATAGTTGACAGACAATATTATATTAATTTCAGTTATAGAAAATAGTGATTAGACATTCATATACCTTATGAGTTGATTACGCTGATAAGTCAAGTACCCACCTGCCACCCTATATAGTTATTATAATATTATTGACTATTTCCTGTGCTGTACTTTACATCTCCATGACTATTTGTATAACTGGCATTTTGTACTTTTTAATCCCTTCCCCTTTTTCCGCCTATCTCCCCAACCCCCATCCCATCTGGTGACCATCAGTTTGTTCTCTGTATCTATGAGGTTCTGTTTTGTTTGTTCATTTATTTTGTTTTTCAGATTCCACATACAAGGAAAATATTCGGTATTTGGCTTTATTTGACTTACTTCCCTTAGCATACCATCAACATTTCTTGATAAAAGTATTCAATTTTTCTCTGATATCCTGGGAATTTCTGGCCATTAAATGTGCTATAATTCCCTGTGATGCAGCATTACCACTTAACAATAAGCTACTACTTGCAATCTCAGGTATGAAAATACTGCAAACTCGACAGAAGCAGATGTCATTGATGATGGTGCTCAAATTCCAGATATGCCTCTTGTCCAAATCAAAGCTGCAGTTTTGTTTTTTAACTGGGCTCTTTTATTAGTACTAAAACATTTTATACTTGGAAATGATATCTATTTATAAAAGAAATCAAGAGAAAACACTTTAACAGATGTTACATTTTAACAGATATCCCTCCTAGAAAGAATAATTTCCTTTATATAATGCTTTTAGCCAGTCCTTAGATGTTTGTATTAGTGCCTTTTAGTTTTTTTCTACTAACATTTACTATCCTTGAGTTGTTGGCATATTGCTTTTTTTTTAAACAGAGAAAACATATTCTTGACAGAAAACTTAAAAACTAGTATTTTAAATGCAAATGTGTAAAGCTAGTCTCATGAAAATTTCTATATACTCTCATTGTGATCACAAAATTTGAAAAGGAACATATATCATACCTCAGGTCTATTCCAGAAAAATATGAAGAACTTAATGCCTGGTAGTCAAAATTTAAAGTAGTAATTTTTATTCAGCTAATATATAAAATAATCCATACTTAGAAACAGAAATCGCATCACACTTTTAACTTACATCAGGAAACTAAAATTAAACAGGGAGATTATCACAGTATGAGAACAAAATATTGCCACAGCTCAAAAAAAGTTTAAAACTAAAATAATCAGTAAAATATATCAAAATATAAAAAAATTCAGAAAAGCTTGACTTTTAGTTTATAATGATTCATGTATTGATATTTCTTAAAATAAAAAAAGAAAGAAAACTCAGAAAAACTTCTAAGTTTAGGCTTCTTGAATAAAATGGCAACAGAATCTTGCACAGATAGTCAGCTTACTACTTTTTTCTTTGTATATGGATATTTTTTATTACTTTTTCAGTTTTGCATGAAATTTAGAATGAAATTCTGATGTAAGTGACCTGAAAAAAATGATAGCTCATTAAATGAAATAGACACTCCTTTCACTTTTATGCCCCTTAAACGTACAAATTAAATGTGTGGAAATGGAGTAATTTTTTTTCTATTCCTTCACTTTATGTTAAAATGTGAGTCCAAATAGAACTTAAAATATTTGACAATATAAATAATATAGTACTTTTTTAGCAGATTCATCAAGTGTCAGTATTTGGAGCTAAGTTTTCACAGACCATTCCACTAGGCTTCAACATTCTTCTAAACTAACGTGAACCTCTTGGCATATTTAAGGTGTTGATTTTTAAATATTTTTATGTATGTATTTATCCCTTTATTCAACTTTGTTTATTAAAATACAGTCTATCTCCATCTGTCTATATTTTAAAAGAGATATAACAATATAAACATTTAAAGTGTGATGTAATGCGTAAAATAATGAAGCCATGGACACCAGGCAGCAGTATACTTAAAAAGGAGGAGGTTATTTTGACTGATGTTCAGGGAGTTTTCCACTATTGTCTCTCAAGGGCAATGCATTCACCAAGCAGTCAGGAAAAGAAGGACCTTCTGAGCATTGGGAGTAGTAAGGCTGGAACACAGGTTTGAAATGGTATTGTGTGTTTACAGAGCTTTAAAAGCATGCAACTGATGATTCACTGAGTTAAAGTTTAGAAATATTAAACACAAACAAACAAAGAAACTGGACTTGAGTTGTACACAGATTCCGAATAATTTATTCATTCACTTGTTCAACAAGTATCTAGTAAATACCAACTCTGAGCCAGGAATTGGGAAAGGTTTGGGGGAGAGGTTAAACAATAAACGTGTACCCATTGTTTCTTTATAATCCATCAGGGAGAATATACAGTAGCTTGGGGGAAAGCTAGAATAGGAACAGGCAGCAAGGAACAAGTGCTAGAAAATTTATAAATGATAAAGTCATTATCTCAGAACCTGTATCTATAATTATAATTCATAGATATCAGTTTGTAATTTGCAGGGTTTCTATGATAATTTTGCTGGGGGGTATCATATGCTTATTTACATCTAAGTTCATCCACTAAAAACTAAAATCATGACATTTCAGTTCTTATCTCCACTATTCCTCCACCTAGAAAATGAAACATGTATATATGATAGAAACTTGGGAATTATCCCCAACTGCTCTCCTTTGGTCATCTTTCCTTACCCCCAAAATATTCATGAAGAGATTTCTTTTCAACTGTCTATCACGGAGTTCCATTTCTCTCTAGCTATTCCTATTTCGGTTTCCTGAGCATCCGCAATTTCCTGCCCTAATTACTAGTAATAGATTCTGTAAGTGATCACTACTTTCCACACAGTAGATCAGGTTATCAATGTAAATTTTGTCTTACTTCTAACCTGCTTTACACCTTCAATGACCTCCCAGTCACTTAGAATAGATTTCAAAATCCTTACAAAAAATGGCAAGGACCCATTCAGCCATAGCTTGCCAATTTCGGTACCCTTATTCATTTCTCTAGCTTCATGGCCTTCATTCATTCAAATAGGCCAAAACCATTCCTGCCTGAGGACATTCACATGCACTCTTCTCTCTACCTTGAATGAACTTCTGTATAATCTATCCATGCCCACAAAACTATTCATTTTTGGGGATCAGATTAAATGCCATTTCCTCAAGAAAAGCCTCCTGCCAACTATCGAACAGTTTAGAAACAACAGTGATACTCTCATACCAGTCAAATATGGAATATAAAAGGTTTCTGATGAAAATACTATAGTAAAATTAAGGAATCGAATTTAGTGAATCCAATAAAAATGTGTTGATACTTGTTTTCTCTATTGGGAATAGAAAGCTGTGTCAGGCAAACAGATAGACTCTTATTGATTTTCTTTTTCTTTTTCTTTAAAATAAAGATATGCAAGAGCTAGTGAAAAATGAGAATGAGGATAACAAGAGTTGAACATAGCGGGCTTCCTAGTTCAGATACCGGTGGTAAAAATGTTTAGAAACTTTGTAACAACCTGTTTAGGAATGAAGCTCTCTGATATTCCACAAAGTTATTACATTTGTTTGGATGAAATTGGTGCCCAAAGCAGCCACCCTGAGTAAACCTTGGCTTCCAAAGCCAGGTAGATATTTTTCAGTAGTTTTGCTGCCCTTCCTGATAGATGTTTAGTCAACGAGAGGAACAATGGGTACACTAACTTCAGATTAAGGAAGTCTCTCTCTCTCTCTCTCTCTCTCTCTCTCTCTCTCTCTCTCTCTCTCTCTCTCTCTCTCTCTCTTTCTCGCTCCATATATGCTATTGTTATAGTGAGAGAATAACCAAAGGTTGTACATGAATAACCAAAAAGAACCCTGAGGTTGTAATGAATTTCAAACATTTCTGCAGAACGTAAGCAAATTTGATTCAAAGCAGAATTTCCCGCGAGGTTGTGCCTAAACTTTTGACCCACAGAAACTGTAAAATGATACATCTTTGCTGTGTTAAACCACTAAATCTGTGGCAATCTGGTATGCTGCAATAGAAAACTAACACAATAGAGAAAGAAGGTAAGACTCATCATGAAATCTTTCTGGATGGATTATCCTGGTCATATGTGAACTGAGAAATAAACAAAACAGCCTCACTTGTAGGAGAATATTAAAACCTAGTACATAGTCTAGTTAAAGATGTATAACCTGTATCTGACCAAGCGAAGAACATAAAGCAGACAAGTAGATTTTACCGACTGAGAGTGGCTGACACACTAGACTGGAAAAGAGAGAAAATATATAGACGACAGTACATGGAGTTAAGGGTCCCTCCCTGTCATCTCCATGTGGTTGTCCATTACTTCTTCTGGAATAATCCCAAATTTTATTTTGATCTTACTGACGTTACAAGCCGTGTTTTCTCGAAAATAAGACCTAGCCGGACAATCAGCTCTAACGCGTCTTTTGGAGCAAAAATTAATATAAGACTCAGTCTTGTATTATATTATATTATATAAGACCTGGTCTTATATTATAGTAAAATAAGACTGGATCTTATGTTAAGTTATGTTCTAAAAGACGCATTAGAGCTGACTGTCCGGCTAGGTCTTATTTTCGGGGAAACACGGGTCAGTACCCTGGATAATGTCCATAAAACACTTTGATCATCATTAGGCAGTGATTTAAGAGTGAGGGCTCCGGTGCCACTCAGCCTAAGTTTGAACCCTAGGTCCTCCATGTTCCCAAAGTATAAACAATATAACTTCTCTAACTCCCTCATCTGGCGATTGGGGATAATAGTCCTTATTGCCTAGGGATCTGTTAACAATTAAATGAGTTGATAAATATAAAACACTTAGAACACAGAATGGATAGAAACAGAGGAAGGAAATGGTCTTATTTATTATCCAGACTGGGATACCCTGTGTCATGCAGGGTGGCATGCGGGGTCTCTGGTCCCACTCCCCACATAAGAACACAGGATAGGGTGAGGACAAAAGGAATACTCATGGAGACATAGATAGGGGAGTCATACCACTATATTCTCGCTGGCGGCTGGGTTGGAGACACAGGAAACAGGAGCCACATGATCCGCAACCTGCTTTTCTCTGCCAACCAACCTCACTTGCTAGCTGCAATCCTCCATGCTAACTGCAATCTGCCCTTGCTAGCTCAGCCACCATGTTCTTGCTAGCCCCCATTTGCTGCTAGCATAGCCATGGCAGTTATATTAGTGGCCAATGGCTCACTGGTTACAGCTGACGGCCAACTAGTCACAGCCGATGGCCATCCAATCACAGTTGATGGCCATTTACTACCTGAGCCAGCACCTTTCCATGTGAGGCTGAGAGCTTGGAAACTGCACTCTGGCTCTGTCCCCACACCCTGAAAGACAAAGTGGGATACTCTTCATACATACATACATATATACCTATATACCTATATACATATATATATATATATATATACACACACACACACACACACACACACACACACACGTATATATTCACCTAATTCAGAGTCACTACATGTGTTTTGTAGGTTGATCTCCTGTGAGTCAACCTTTATTTCACATATACATTTAGAAATTGAGGGTTTCTTTGTACAAGACACTATTATGTGCTGATGATACCAGTATAACAGTCCTCCAAACATAGAAATTCTACTTTTGTCATGGGATAGTAATAGACTTCAACAATTATACAAATGATTTAGTTACATTTGTAATAATTTTATAAAGAAAATGTTGGCAATCAGGAAGTTATTTTTATTTTGTATTTTTTTAGAATTTTCCAATTTTGTAGGAAAAATAAGGGGTTTTGTTATGTACAGTAAGGCATTTTTCCCACATAATGCATATAAAATATTTAAAGCAATCTGCTTGTTAGTAACTACAATCAGAGGAAATAAGATCATGTACAAGGGTTAGGAACACAAAATGAAAACTGTACATACCACAAAAATGAAGTAAAATGAAATTAATAAACCAATTTGCATTAGCTATTTAAAGCTCAAAGTTTTTGTAATTAGGAGTTTTAATCTGTTTTTTGGTATTGTGTGCCTAATGTACTACAAGAAATAAAATGTTAATTAAATGGGAAAATCTGTGCCCTTTTTTCACAAAATAGAGCTTTTAAAAATTTTATTATAGTTGATCTGTTTACTTTTTATTTTTTTTATTTTATTAAAATTTATTGGCTGACATTGGTTAGTAAAATTATATAGGTTTCAAGTGTACAATTCTATAATACATCATCTATATATCACATTGTGTGTTCACCACCCAGAGTCAGTTCTCCTTCCATCACCATATATTTGACTCTCTATACCCTCTCCTACCATCTACCCGTTTACTTTCAAGTCATTAATTTTACAGGATTGATTCCAGCATGTACCAAAGGTATTAAATAAATTATTTGAATAAAAGCAGGCTATTTATCAGTGCTAATAAAATATTAAATCATTTATATAGACATGCATGTCGATTTTTAAAATATTTTAATTATAACGAATATAATTAATTTATAATACACTAATAACATTTTAATATACACACTGATATAAATGTGTGCTGGTATTATGTGATTTAATAATCATAGGACACCATACTCTCAATCAAGTTGGGGAAGGCAAGAACGAAAACAAAGCAAAAAAATAATCTGCTGAGTTGTTTTCTTATCTTTTTTTGAAACATTTGGTACATGCATTATATAAGTTTCTACTCCTAATTACAGAAGTGGAATAACTTTCATGTTATTGAATTTGACATAGAAATATTTCTTGTGTGAGGCTTGAAGGGAGTTTCAGAGAAAAATAGATGGTAGGAAATCCAGCAGCCTAGCATTACTCCAGTCCTTAAAAAGCTTGTTCCTAGACACCTTACATACATTTTGATTGAGAGGTGGAAAATTACTAAGTCTATGAGGGAAAATATGTACATATCTGTGTATATGTGTTTGTGTGTTCATGAGAGTGTGTATATTGAATGAGGAATATTAAATAGGACAATTAAGGGGTGGGAATAAATAGTAATCCAAGAATTTATTTATTCTTTTTATTCTGAAGCCTCAACGTTAGTGGTTAGGCAATGAGCAGACATAAGAAATGATGGTAAAGATTTGAGTGCAGAAGTCAATGGAATTTTCTATCAGGAAGGAGTAGGTGTTTATATATCATGCCTATATTCTTTCATAGCCTCCTGTCCATCAAGAAGGCAGCATGAGCAGTGTCATCAATCATCTCTAACCTTCTGCTGCAAAGGTTTGGGGCCTATAGTAGGTGTACCTGTCCTGAGATTGGTCAGATTATAACCTCTGTTAAATCAAAACCACGAACTTACTCTCTGAACTGTGTCCAGGCCTCCACTTTTATCAAGAAATATAACAGCATTTCATTGTGCTTAATTTATTGAGAACTTAAATCTAAGCATTTTCCCTATGTTGTATTTCTGACTTCCTAGAACAAATTGGAAAAGTCATTTACTCTTCTGTGCACTTCATGCACCCTATTTGTCAGGAGAACGAATATTCATCTTCTTCCTCCAGGTACTTGGCTTAACTTACATTAGTACAGAACTTTTCATTTTATATCATATTTCACATAAAAATACCCAGCTTTTATTTCATCTTCATGTACTTCCTGTCAATTGCTTCCCCTGTTTTATTTCATAGGAACATTTTTAGGATCAGTGCCACTGTGATCTCTGAAGAAATAGCTTCCAAGACCGTATATCTGTAGAGTACCTTCCTTTGTTTTGCTTTTGCAGTCAGCAAATGTGAACTGAATGTATATATTTCAGACTTTACATATAACTTTTCAGACGTCTCTAAACCTTGTAAGGAAAAGAAGGGGAAAAGGCTATATGTACGTTTTAGAAACTATTTTCAAATAACTAAGTTCAAATACTATTGTTTGACATTCTTCTAGATTTTAGAATTTTTTTTTTTTTTTTACAAACTTCAGAGCAATGAATACCTTAAAATATGTTGGTACTAGTGATTAAATTACTTGAAAATCCCTAAGTGGAATGAATATGACATATGCATTTGCTATTTAATTTTAGTCTTGAAAAAATGCAAATGATTGTTATTTTGGACACCAATAGTTAACCATATTTAAAAAATTAACTATAAGCAACGTGTGCTTGTAAGTGAGAACAATCATACCTTTACATACATCCAACCCAAGACATTATTTTACCTTAGGTTATAAAAGTATAAATATGGAAATTTCCCTATTACCACAAAGATATTTCTGTATATCATTTATGCCACAGGATAACACAGGAACAACTTTTGATTATTAACAAGATAATAAGATACTGTTAACTGTTTACTCCAAAGGTACACTGTAAATCATAGTATGTATGCCTTCCTCCTACTTTCATTAAGGTAAACTTTCCATGAAACATTTACAATTCCAAATTGAGGGAATAATGCATACACCCAGAGTTTAATACAGCATACATTATTTTAGTGATAAAAGATCATAGTTATCTGTTCATAGTTATCTTTCAAAACAATGTCTATTAAAAACAAAGATAATGACTGCATGATGAAACACAATATTTTTAAAAATAGGTGATCTACTTCTTAGGTCTAAAACAAATTTGAAACCATAATTAACAAATTATACTGAAGAAAACTACCTTAGCTATGATTAACTGACATATACTAATATATCTACTATCTGATAGAAGAAGGAATGAACACATCCAATGTCTAAAAATATTACAAAAGGAATGAGTGTTTATTCTTGACTGGGGAAATTAAAGACACCCTTAGTAGGGCTGTAGGCTTCATTCCACACAGAATATTTGCATCTTATGTATAATGATTCATAAACCAAGCCCACACTTTTTGTTTGTCTCTTTTAGGCCCTGCGATCATACATAGGCCATAGGTGTGGGTTGAGGAATAGGTGACAATGAAGTACAAGTAACCACCATGAAAGTTTGAGCCACTTGCTTGTACAATTTAATAGTCTTAGGTCCTGCTAACGTCCAGTTTCATGCATACCATTTCCAGCTGGTTATGGAGTTCAGTGGCACGATCTGATTTCATGACCCAGTGAATGGATATTACCCAGTTCATTAAAGAGAGCTAAGGAAATATCTGTTCACTTGGTTTTCCATCACCCAGTGTTTACATCTGACAGGAACACAATGCAAAGCCATTTTTTTCTCCCACTCTTTATACACCAGACTATGATGTTCCCACTGGGCTTACCAAAGCTCTTATATTACACCTGTAACTCAGAAATGAAGTGAGCATGTAGGATCTGCGAAGGTATAAGCCATAAATGGCGGAATAACTTGCACTGCAGACTGAACTATCAAGTACTTAGGATTCTGACTCCCCATTTAAAAGTGGTAGGCTTATGGGCTACCACTCAGAACATGGTTTAAATCACACACACACACACACACACACACACACGATAAATATTGCTTCTATAAATGTAAGAGGCTCAGCAATTATTAAGGTTCTTTCTGAGGTCCTGGGTCCCTAAATTTTCTCTGGGATCTTATCTCACCTTCTGGTAGAAACATTGTCCTAACAAGTTACATAGGCATTTGCTACTTCTTTCTTACAAGTCCAATCAGCATGACATCTCTGACTGAATGGAGCAGCGTGATAATCTATGTACTATCAAAATATCAAGATAACAGTTAGCCTGCTGATGACAGAGAGAACAGGGTAGAACAATATCACCCCTGCACCTAGTCAAATTGTCCTGATGTCCTTATAATACATGGCTCCTGGTGACATTTCCTATTTGATAAAGGAAACAAAAATGCATTTGTACACCGGGAGACAATGACTTGGTTGACTGGATATAGTAAAGATAAAATAACTAGCACAGCAGGTGGAATTGAAGTCAACACCTGATAAAAATAACAATAACATACACTCATTTTCAATATATATTTTTTTCTTCCAGAGGTCAAATAGGAAATTTCAGAGAAAGTATTTGCCAAGACTTTCTACATTTTTCATGTCTTTGAGTATAGCAATGATATTTGCAATCTGTCAGCTATGGTATGTTGCTTTTGGTTTATTATTTTATTAGGACAGAAAAGTTCCAAGGGTTTCCACTTTTCCCTTTTTACTGTAATAAACCTCTATCTATCCAACTATTTTGCTACTATATTCTATTTGTGTATTCAAACAATTTACCATTGATGATAATTCTTTTACTAACTTGAAATAAAACCAAGTCATGTATGCAATTTCAAATTTCCACCTGTGATGCTCTGTTCTGTGAAAATGTTTCAAATGCCTTATACTCCATCAGGAAAAAATTCAAATGGTAAAAGCCAAGTTACACTATATAGTTCAAATAAGAAGGATTTAATACAGGGATTTTGATTATTAAAAGCTATTGGGGATAATGGTCAGAGAGGATATTTTTAGGTTTCAAGTACTGGGCACTGTAGTAATAACAGGGAAACCATGATAATGATGTCAGTTGCTTTCAATGCAAGGTAAATGATTCTTAGAAAGATGCCTCAAAATGACTGGCAAAACCCCAACATTTGCCTTATTGCAAAGCAAACACACCTGTCCACAGTAACCAATAGATGTGCTTTTATTCCCTTTTACTCTCCAAATTTTATATGAGTAATTTCAGGAGCAACATTTAACCTGAAGCTTGATTTTTAAGGGAGTCTAGGAAATGAAGGTTTAGGGATTTCAGCCCTTCTGGTACAAGGAAAAGCAGATAAGTACAGAAGGATAACATCTGGCACAAAGAGATACTGATTGTTTTGAGCACATGCTATCTTATTCCGTTTCGGTTCCTACAACATAATACCATAGATTGGCTGGCTTATGAACAATAGAAATTTATTACTCATAGTTCTGGAGCTGAGAAGTCCAAAATCAAGGCGCTGGCAGATTTGGTATTTAGCGAGGGCCCAGTTCATAAATCATAGATGTCCATTTTCTTGCTGTGTCCTCACATGGCAGAAGGGATGAGAGACCTTCCTGGGGTCTCTTATAAGGGCACAGATCCCATTCATGAGGGCTCCACCCTCATGACCTAGTTACATCCCAAAGGCCACAACTTCTAATACCGTCGTACTGAGGATTAGGTTTCAACATAGGAATTTTGGAAGGACCCAAATATTTAGTCTATAGCAGATGAGTTCTAAATTCTAAATAATCTAAATTCTAACATGATCCATTCAATTGCTGTGCTAAAAGTAAAATGAAGATCCACAAGGGAGAGTCAGTGAAGCCCATTGGAAAGTCCTTTCATTAATCAAGAAAAGAGATAATATGGTGGTTTGTTTCAGGATGACAGTGGTGGAGTTGGTGAGAAATAGTCAACTTCTGGAAATATTCTGAAGATGAAGCCAAAGTATCTGCAGGGCAATTAGGTATGGAGTGTCAGGAAAAAGGTAGAGCCAAAGAACATTGTTTTGCCTGAGCAACAAAAGACTGAGTTTCGATTAATGTGGATGGGAAAGATATTTTATTGAGAAAGAAGATGCGCTTACTTTGTATGCATTAAGTTCAAGAAGTTTATTTAATATGTAAGTAAGCATATTGAGTAAAGAGTTGAATATTTCGGCCTAGAGCTTTGAGCATGTCTTCTAGGAGTCACTGGCATACGGATGTATTTAAAATCATGAAACAAGAAATAGCACAAATAGGAGATGCATTATTTAGGGCAGAGAAAAGAAGAATGAGGCTCAGAATATTCCAACATTAAAAGATCAGAAAAAGAGGAAGATCCAGCAAATGAAACTAAAGGGAAACAACCAGTGACGTAGGACGGAAATCTTAAATCCAAATGAAAAAACATGGTGAATCACTGCGGAGAGAGAGACCAACTGTGTCACACACTGCTAATAGCGCATGTCTGATAAAGACTAAAAAATGACTATTTGACTGAGCCATATAAGAATGAATATCGAATTTGACAAGAAAAAATTATGAAAAACAAATTTAGCCAACAGTCTAACTAAAATGGATTTGTGTGAGAATAGAGAGAAAAGGCTAGACAGAAATACAAAGATTTTTTCAAAATTTCTCACATCATAAAACACATAGGTGCGTGTGCATACACACACATACACACACACATATTACATTACCTTCAACAAATTAGACATATTGTCTTGAACCACAGAATATAAATTCATGGGTTCAAATCATTGATACCAATAGGACTAAGACAGTATTACAGCTGTGTTTGAGAAAACAAAGAGAACAACACTTGAAACCTGGAAATTACCAGCTAATGGTCACTTAGCCAAAAAAGTTTGGTTATCTAATAACCATGGAAGAATAAGGAGATATATTAATGGAACAGCCAAAACTAGAAGGAGTCTTCCTAAAGTTTCGTTTGCTAATAAATGCCACAGGGCTGGAGACATATTGGTACTTACTGCAGCTGACTGGTACTCAGGAGCTTAGAAATATCCAATGGAAGATGTCTCTAAGAAAAACAAAAAGACACTATTTAGGGTGCAATCAAACTTGAACAAAGAATACTGAGGTCAGACGAGACGTTTAGACACCAATAAAAGATGTGAGTAGAGAAAACAGAGCTCAGAAAAACTTTGGGGAGTTCATAAAGATACTATATAAAGATGAAAAGGGTTGATTAATATTTGGTTGGATATATGAATACATAAATATAATTTAGTTGTCAACTTTTGCCACCTTGATACATATTAAGTTGGCCCATATTTTAGGTTCTTGAATCCTCATATAAAGATTCTACCATTTATTCTCAATGTGTCTAGTATTGAATTATTACATATTAAGCAAAGTATATGAAATGAGTCTTTGGCACCATGTTAATTATTATTGAGTATTACCTTGCCTTTTTCTAAAGCTGTTCATGTTAAACCAAAAATGCATTGTCAAGTATGATGAAATCACATGATGAAATCACAGACTCTCTGTTCCTATAGTGACCATATTCTTAAGATTCTTAATATAGGGCAGAAAAATGTCTCCTCATGTCATCAGAAGATAATGGATAGACTCAGATACAACATTTTACAACTTTAAGCCCTTAACTCAATTCTTTTGTAATAAAGATACAATCTTTCATAATATGGGACATTTCGAAGGGGCTGCTTCTATTTCCAGGCCTGTAATGTATGAACTTGAAAATAAATGAGAACATTTAAACAGTGATTCTACCATTGATTACTATCAAGAGAGCACTTTACAATTCATAAATACTCGTGAAACCTACTTTGCAACTTGTCATCTTTTGTAAATCACCATTTCCTTTGTAAAAAATAGAAATGTGTTGGGAATAAAAAAAACCAGCAAAGCATATTTTAACCTATCTAAATGTGGGAAGAATTAGACTTTTTTATTTGAAGTAGATAAACTGAACATTTATCAGGAATATAACTTAGTTGTAGCTACAGGACATCCAAGCACACTTTCTAAATAAGACTACCATTGATTTGGACAGAACAAATGAAAATAAATCATGACTAAATGTAATCATATAGTCTTTGGCATGATTAAATACTTTTGGATTGTGATTTGTTAGCTTACATACCTAGATATTTTACTTTGTAAACAGATGTTGGTGATCTCAATCTAACTGGAATGATTTACTATCTTCCTCTCTTTGCCAAGAGAGAAACGAAGAAAAACTAATTCAATTCCTTACTACAGGGGGAACCCTCCTGTGAAAAGTGGTTATAAAAATGTGATGTATACCATTTATTATGATACTAGGCTCCAAGTTGAAGTAAGAAAGAAAGCAATTACTACTTTGTACAATAATATAACACTTGGATTGCTAGGGAAAATAGAGATATCTATATTATTTCTTGTTGCTATACTGGCCCTCAAAATGAATATCTGTGCTTGAAAGATATATGAGTGCTTGGTAAATAAAGTTTAATATTTAAGAAACAATCATGCTTTTTTTTTGGAATTTTCTGTAAACCGTAAAGGAAATCTGACTGTATCCAACTTGACCATGTTTTCTGTGGTGGAATTTAGTAAACAACACTAACTCTAATACTGAATGACAGGGCTATTATAGAGAATGCCACAGTAACGATGACAACCATAGAACCAAAAATAGAAACAGACCCAGAAATTGAGATATTGTTCAGTAACCAAGGGAAAGGTTCACTCAGGAAAAGTTGAAGATGATTCCTTAAGGAGAGAAGGAAAAAGAACTAATTAGAAAATAAAAATAAAATGCAGACCATATGACAACTTTTATGGGTCCTTGCTTTGAAAACCTTGGGGAATGCTTATTTTAGTAAGAACCTTCATAATTCCCATGTCACATTATATTTCTCTCAGAAATGTCCCCAGCCTTCATATATATATATATATATATATATATATATGGGTATATATGGGGGGGGCTGTGTGTGTCTTCAGAGTAAGAAGGTGATTATGGAAATGGAAAGCTAGCCAATCTCACCCCATCTTCAAAATATTCTACAACTCAAGGAAGAGACAAGCAGTCAAGTGAGTGACAGCCCAGGATCTGGGTCAGGTGTGAAATACAGCATAATAAGTGAAGAGATACATAACAGCATAACTTTTTTGTTTTCTTTTCCTAAGAAAGAAAAGAGGCTAATCTCTTTGTGGTGGGGGTACAGGGTCTGATATATGGGTTACGTCTGGATGAATTTTAAATAAGTGAATGATTATTATCATGTCAAAAGCTGTCTTCTAATGTATAGGCATGTATAGGGCATTATAACAATCAGTAGTGTTTATCAGGCATTTACAGAGAAAAGTCACATGACAAATAAAATTTTGGAGCACCTAGTGTCTCTCCCATAATCAATGGGTCTTTTGCTATTTTTATTTTTTGTTGTTGTCTATTATCATTGCTACAAAAGAAAAGCCTAATTTTGGACCTCTAGTCTCTAATAATAAATAAATACATTTAAGTGAATTTTTTTCTGAAATGTATCAGATATTAGTGTGAATGACACAATAATTTCATCACATTTATTGAAAGCCCAGGTAATGTCAATGATGTTAAGTAGATACTTAGGATTTTGAAAGGAGAGTAAAACAGAAGTGCAGTAATAATAAAATTTGAATGAAAAGATACCAAACATTATTCACGAATTTCTTAGCAACTGAATTTTCAAAAATAAACATTTTTTTGATATTCACACTTTTCAGAATTTCTGAAAAACAATTTGATCCTAATTTTATACATACAGAACTAATTATTTATTTTGCTGTGTGTGAGTTTGTGTGTGTATGTGTGTGTGTGTGTGTGTGTGTTTGTTTGTTTGTTTTAGTTTGGGTCTCTTTTTCCTCATGTAGATGGTGTCTAAATAAAAGCATATGTCACTGATGGCTGTTGGAGAGGATAATCACGATACCAAATCACCCATAAAAATTCAGTTATTACGACTGGCGCATGTCACTTCATCCTTACGTACATTTGTTGGGTCTCTACCATATGCAAGGTATTAATGCTAGATTACTAAAAAAACAGCAATACAAATTAGATGAAAATGTATCCAATCATATTGTTTTCTTAAAAGAATAACCAAAAGATATACAATAATGTCACTCAGTTTTAGAAACACTAGTTACAAGCAGTATACCCTTATATATGTATTAATGCCTGTATGCATAAACACATATATACAGTACTATTATTACATATATGTGTATCTATGATTTTTAAGTGGTCACTCTCTATGGATTGAATTGAATCCCCTCTTCTTTGTAGACTGACTTTGATACTGACTCAAATGTCTTGTCTGGGTAAATCGTATGGCTATTACCCCTTGACTCAGTGGTTCCTAGTGCAAAATGAAGCGTTTCAAGGTCATGCTGAACCTGCCAAAGGGGAAAACAACCTTACTGTTCCAAGTTTAATTTTATTATTTTTTCCATAATAGTTATTGTATGGCCATAATGCTTAGGTACAATGTATTCATTTAAGGTAAAAATTATGCCTTTTAAAATGTAATAGCTGAACGGAAAAGTAATAGTTTCTTTGAGAAAAATCAAACTGGCCTATAAAATGCTATACGCTGGTCGAGAAATAATTGAATTTAGTTTGTTCAAGTGTAATTTATAGTCTACCCTTCACTTGACTTTATCAATAAACTCTTCCTCAGCATTTAGAATATCATTTCTTAGAAGGAGGACCAAAATCTATATAACAAACTAATGCTTTTGGTCAACATTGCACTGTATGAAGCATTTAGTGTATATTGCTCATAGAATACTTTAAAGAAAGTGTATTAAACATGCTTACATATTTTTTTCTCAGTAAAAATATTCCTGAGTTATTTTTAAGCTTTTTCGTTCTTTTTTTTATTTTCTTTTTTATTTCTTTTGTTCCTTTCTATTTTCCTTCCCACTTAATTGAAAGATATGTAATTTGAATATTTCTTTTTACATTTTATTATCTCATGAGAAGAGACAAAGGGAGTTTTGTCTGTAAGTGCTAAAGTAGGAATACATACACGCTGATGTAAACAGATTAGATAGTTAGATCGATAGATACATAGATGATAATTGAGATTTGACTGAAGTTACATGGGGACACAGAAATATTGTGTAAAAGGCACAGTTCACCTTTATATGTTAAGTCTAGATATGAAATTCATTCATTTCTCCACCTAACCATTCATCCCTTCATCCCTTCATCAGGAAAAAATAAAAAAAGAGAATTATGTTTCCTCCACTGTGTTGAACCCTGGAAAACAAACTTTCCAATAAGATACAGACCTAAATCTCTTTGAGATCTTGCACTGTCAAGGAAGAGAAAGGCGAATCAGACATTATAATGTAGTATACAGAAAACTACAGTCAGTTATCTCCTTAGCATCTTAGGACTTCAGAACAGTCTCTATAGATTTATTTACCATATGCCACATATTCTGCTAAGCACTTTACATGTTTAAATTTAATTCATCTTTAAAGCAACCTGTGACTTAGATATCATTATTTTACCCACTTTACACTTAAGAAAAATGAGGCACAAGAGATAAGTATCTCACCTAAGGACAGTCAGCCAAGTAAAGCGAGAAGCCAAATTTCAAACCAATATTGCCCGAAGTGCCATGTTATTACAATAACTACTCCACAAAGCTGCCTTTCTGTGGCAGACAATTAGCCAATATTTACCCACTTAAGATAATTTCAGATTTTTTTTTAACCTACCCCATTTCCTACTTAGACTTTAGTTTCCAATTTTCAAAGTTGCAGTTCTGAGGAAATGAAAACATTCTGACAGACAGGGCCTGGCAGCATACCAGGCGTTCGGCAAAAGTTCAAGGGGATGGGGAAGTGATGAAATAGAGTTGCTTCATCTGTAGGGATATTTGCCAATTCTGGGCTTCACCCAGAAGGCAAAATTCCAGGGAATGCCCAGGAATAGTGCCACTGTAGCAGTCCAAAAAAACAAGAAGAATTTATGATGAACATATGGGACTGAAATCTTTAAAAATATATGAAAATAGAGGGTATCAAATAACCAGATGTATGTGGCCAACAGCATATGTTCGGCATGAGTATGACTCGTAACCTATCTGAAACTAGGAACAACCACAGGCTAAAAATCTAAGTCAAGTATACCCCGGAAAATAAAGAATATCTTCCTACAGAGAAAAATGAAACTATCTGTAAGAGAAAAGGACTGTGAGAAACATAACCTGCATTTGCTGGGAAAGCCTAGAGAACTCTACCCTTATAACAAGAATGCCTTACAGTAAGACTAAGCCTTTCAAAAGGGAAAACCCTGCTTCCACTAAATTTAGTGAACTAATGTGGCTAGATCTTATGCTGACATTCTTTACACAATATCCAGAAGTCCATAAAAAATTACAAACTCAGTCAAGAGATGGGTATAATGAGTGAAAATCAAGACAGGAAGCAGTGTAACCAGATCCACAGGAGCACTAAATATGTGAGTAAAATGTGACTTCTAGTCCACTCAACATTCACCTCATGAAACTCAAAGTCTAGGATGTTCTCAACTATTCCCTACATTAAAATAGGACTCCTCTTGATCAGGTGATCTATGGATTAAACAAACAGATTATCTGCTCTCCCTCTCTACATACTACACACACACACACACACACACACACACACACACACATTAAAGCATGAACAGGAAAACTGCACCAGACTCTCATTCAACAGAAACAATAATAGGAGACATATAACAGTCACTGATTCTTAGCAATTCTGAAATCTTGCTGAATAAAGGCTGGTAGGTTCCCCTACAATGGGAATAGTTAATATTTCTTAATTAGTCCCTAGTTCTGCTCATTGTTCTTTAGAGTCTTTTCTGTTTTTATGTTTGGTCACCTATAAACAATATTACCTGTTTAGTAGCAGATGAGTATTTTCAGCCTGCTTTTTGCTTCTAGAATATTCAGATTCAGATAACATTTCATATTTATGAATTCAGTCATCTATTAGGTCAGATGTAGATAACTTTGCCAATAAGGATTTCTGAAAGCAATATGGGTTTTCTATGTACTTGATTCTAATTAGTCCATTGGACAAAATGGGCAAAAGCTGTACCTAATATTCTATAGATAGATGTCTCTCTCTAGACATAACACAAAGAAAAAACAAGGGTACTATTAGAGTCCCCTGCCTTTTTTTTCCTAGTTAGAGACCACTAGAGACCTCCTATATGTGAGTAACAGATTTTTTACTTGAAAATGATTTTTATCTGGGTAGCAATGTGGATTTGGTCTAGGACAACATGCTATAATTAAATCTGAAAGTCATTTATGAGTTGAAGAGTCTGAATATGACAAGTAGCTTTATTTTTCCCCCTGAAAATAAGATTGTTTTTGTTGTGCCTTATCATATGCAAATAAAAATTCTAAAATATTCTACTTAAAAGCCATGCCCTGTTGACATTATATTCGATTCATTTTCAATCTCTAGAGCTATTGTTGGTTTAGTTTTACCAAATGTTTCACAACTAAATAATAATAAAGGCCAGCATTTTTTCAGTAACCTAAACAGTTTCTTCACCGTTTCTTCAGCATCCATCCATGATGTGGTTCCAATGACAATCAAACATGATACAGATTTTTTGTTATAGCTGTATCCCAACTTACAGTATCAGATTTTAGATCTGTTAACAATTTCTGTGTATCACATAACCCTTAAACTTAGTGGCTGAAAAATAACAATACTGATTTTCACTTATGCATCCATAAGCAGAGTTAGCACAAAGTCAACTGACTGAGACTGGGATCAGGTAGACAGGTCCAGCATGATAGATGGGCTCCTATACATTTCTGTGAGTCAGCTTGGAGACAGATGGTCTCAGTCAAGGTTGAGGTGACTTAACTGAGGATTCTTTGCTGTGTGTCTCTTACTCTCCTCCTGAGATCAGCAGCATTGCTCCAGTGTCGTGGCATAAGTACATGTCAAGTGAAAACAAGTCAAGTGTAGAAAGCCAAGGTCAACATACCAAACATCTTTAATGGAAAAACTTTAAAGTCATGCATATAGAAAAGGGTGTGGATTCAAAGAGAGATGGACAACGGGGAAAATTACAATCTACTGAACACAAATTTAAATAACTCTCTTGAGTTTTCTTGCCCCGAAAATATTGCTCACACAGAGATTTTTGCTTGGAGTTCCTATTTCTCTACATTCTATTGTAACTTAGTATTAAAATAAAAACTTTCTAGGTGCAGTACAAATCTTTTGTTTTCATATAATGTTTTCTTGACTTCCCCATCTAGAAATTTTATTTTGTCTTACTAATCTTTATAGCATTATCCTGATCACTAATATGAATATATTCTTTAGAGCTTTTCAATATATCAATTTGTATTCATTTCTTCAAATTCAGTTCCTATTTTAAGTTGTTAAGAAAGAAATATCATATCCATCATTGTGTCACATTAAGAGAGCAGCATATAATCTTTCCCATTATGGTTATTCAATATACTTAATTTAGTTGCTAAATGACACCAGTTATAAAGTCAATAATGTCTCTGTTCTTGAAATATCATTTTGTTTCAAGTCTTCAATTTAGTTTCCTTTAGTTTCCTTGCACATTAAAAATGTCCTTACATCAAAGTTGCACACTTTTTTGGTACAAATTTATCTAACATTGAAAAACAAACAAACAAAAAAACTAGCAAATGTTGAAAACTTATTTGGATCCTCTACAAATATCAGTCTGAGAAAAAGTTTATATGACTTTGAAACTTAACCTTTGGAGAGCTTTACATGACTTGGAAAAAAAAGATTTCTAAAAATCATTACACAATTCATTGCCTTATAGCTAACATGACATTTATAAACCAATTTAAATGAAGTATTACTATTACAAGAATTTCATTTTGTTATCTAATCGTGTATAAAATCATCTTAATCATAGAGCCTACGTTTCACTTATCTAGCAACCATATTATATTTAATCTATTAATTTTAAATGTCTGATGTTTGACTCATGTGCTAAAGCAGACAAATAATTGTTAGGAAATATACACTGAATGCTCAAAAATACACAGTTTTAGATAATAAGAGGTACAAGGAAGTACATTAACATCAGTATCTGTCGACAACCACTAACAAATGCATATCACTGCTCTACATTGAAGTGTTAGTAATTTGTTTGGCAGCCATATTCTTCTTTTAGATTGCATGCTATTAAATGTGATGCTTTTTCAGCTGAAAGGATTTACTTTTTTATTACCAAGTTTATATTACGTGTCATTATTTTATATTTGATAACATGATTCTCTCATCTTAGATTAAGTTTCAACAGCAATTTAAAATAACTAATAAACTCTGGAGTAGATTACTATGAAAGAAAAAAAAGGGAAACGACAGTGCTTTTTGATGCTAAATTTAAAGAATCCATTTAATCAGCAAAAAAAAACAAACTTACTGAGTAGTGTATTTCTTTGTCAAAAGTAATCTTTATCATGTTGAACTAGTATCCACTAAGCTACACTTGAAATAGTCATCTTCCCAAAATAGTTTTATGCAAATTATATTACAAAATCATATTAAATTGCTTGGTTAAAAGTAATTTTGCATTTTGTATCCAATCACCTGTTACTCAGACTTGACTCAATCAATCAATCATAAATATGTGTTGAATTATTGCTACGTATTGGATAATGTGCCCCTGTGAAGTTTATATATAAGACATAGTTTCCACTGTCCACTTGCTTATATTATAAACACATGAACTTGATTTTATTAGGCACTGAGGGAATATTATGAATAGTTGATGGCAGGGAGAAAAGTTGATGGCAGGGAGACATTTTTCTTCCATAATGTACTTAGTTTTTCTTTTCTTATAGGGCTAGACAAGTAATAGATGGGCAAAAATGTCATAAAGTTCTGATCTTTATTTAAATGCCAAATGATTGCTTGCAATAATAATTTATTCAATAGTTCTGAGATTATACTAGTCAGAGGATGCTTTCTGAGGAGATGAGGAAGTGAAAAACCAAAGTATCAGGATAAGTAACACTACGTGTTCTACTCAAGGAAGGACATGGTTTATATAAAAGTGGCTGTGGCAGACAGACCCTAGAGTTGTCCCTAAGACCCAAACCCTGGTGGTCACGCCCTTGTGTGATCCTCTCCCCTTGAGTGTGGGTGGGACCTGAGACTTGCTTCTACCCAATACCCTACAGCAGATGTGAGAGGATGCACACATTGATTCATTGTATGATTATTTTGCATATAAGCGTCAATCATATTTCTAGAAGATTCTATTTTCTTTGCTGGTTCTTAACTCTCAAGCTGCCAAGGTGTGTTCTAGCTTTAGAAAGGGACACAAGGCAAGATGCCGAGGGTTGCTTCTAGTCAACAGTTAGCAAGAAACTGAGGTTTTTGGCCCAGTATCCTGCAAGAAATTGAATGCCGCTAACAACTCTATGAGCTTGGAAGCAGATCCTCCCCCAGCTGAGCCTCAGGTGGGACTGCAACCCTGGTCTGCCTTTTTATACCTTGAAGCATAGAACCGAACTAAGCTGTATCCTGACGCCTAACTCCTGACTCGCAGAAACTGCGACATAAACAAATGTTAGTTATTTTAAGCCACTAAGTTTGTGGTAATACCGCACACAGCAACAGACAACGGATACAGTAACTAAAGATTTGAGACTTTTAAATGGAAAGCTTATTATAAAACTATGAAAAAAAATTGATAGATTGTTTGCTATTTAGCAATAATCAGTGTGGAGGACTGTGAATGCCAGTATTGTTTGAGCATTTTCTTATAAGCAGTGTGTGTCCGGGAGATGGGTGGCATGGTCACTGAATATTTTGCTCATCATAACAATCATACTATAATTTGAAGAAGTTTCAGCATAAATATGATAAAGAGACCAGAACTGAAGGGGCTGCTGAAGAGTCTTGTAAAGGAATTGAAGGACAGGAATGATAATGATAGCCTATGCTGAGCTAGAGACAACAATGAAAATAAACGAGAATAAATAGCTTTCCATGGTACAATTTAGAGATTGTTTGTATACGTGGGAAAAAGGGATTAAAAATACAAATTATAAGACTGAACTTGAAAATCTGCTTTTAGACTTCGATATTTAATAAAAGGAGAAAAAAATAACAGGAAACTGCATTGATCTGTCAGAAGATCTAAAGGAGAATATAATGGGTTCATTTTATCTATGTTACATTTGAGGTACTAGCAGGATACCTTAAGTGATAATATATGAAAGGGGACTTAAAATACAAATAAAGTTAAAGCTGAAGATGAAGGAATGTATATGTCTCTCATTAGGATTGAGGTAATTATGAAAATTGATATACTAAGGTAAAACACAGCACATAAAAATTCCTGAAGAGAGAAAGGGACAGGAAACAACGGGCTGAACTCAATGTAATCAGGAATAGAGACATGGTTACAACACATTCACTGCGTAAAGTTATAATAGTACCTTTTTTCATAAATGACAATATGTGTAGTATTTTTATAGAAAATATTTCTCCATGACCCATCTTATATTGAACAATGTGTTAGAAAGTGGAATTATAGTAAATATTATTTTATTAATTTCAATTGTCCTTAACATAAACAAATCAATATATTTTAAAGATATTATGGTAGGGGCTGAATATTGTCCCCTCAAAATTAATATGTTGAAGTCCTAATGCCCAGTACCTTGGAATTTGCCTGTATTTTGAGATAGGGTCTTTAAAGAGGTAATTGAGGTGAAATAAATTTAATGGGGGCGAGCCCTAATCCAATATACCTAATATCCTTGTAAGAAGAGATTCTTATTACTGACACAGGTGCACACAGAGGAAAGACCATATGAAGACACTGGAGAAAGACAGCCATCTACAAACCAAGGAGAGAGGCCCTCAAAAGAAACTAAACCCTATGTACACCTTCACCTTGGGTTTATACCCTCCATAGATGTGAGGAAATACATTTCCATTGTTTAAGTCACCAAGTCTGCAATACTTTATTATGGCAACCCTAGAAAACAAATATAGTTTATAGTAAATAAAACAATGAAACGTTTAAAATGCATGATAGATACTAAAATTTTAATAAATATTCCTAATTTTAAAGGAATCTAGTTTCAATATGATTTGCTTCTGAAAAATTGTTCTCATGCTTCCTATTATGACAAATAAAACAGGAAGAAAATATTTTTAAAAATGTTACATGAAAAACAAGAAGTGACACATTTTAGATTTTTTGTTTGTTTGTTTGTTTGTTTGTTTTTAGAAGATAATTTCACAAAGATGGATTAAATGTTAGCCGCATCTGGCTAATCACTTATAGGCAGGGATCTAAAATAGTCAAACTCACAGAAGCAGGAAGTAGTAGGGTGGTTGCTGGGGGGTGACGGAACTGGGGAGTTGCTGTTATACGGGTATAAAGTTTCACTTATGAAGATGAATAAATTCTAGAGATCTGCTGTAAAATATTCTGCTTATAGTTGGCAATTCTGTACTGTACACTCAAAAATTTGTTAAGAGGGTAGCACACGTATAGCTGTTCATTTCACTATATATTTGTGACATCATTATATGCATATATAGAGCCTTATGATATATTATATACATATTAGCAGCATCAGAAGTCAGCACATATATAGATATACAAGTATCGGAGGCATAGTTTTGGGCTTTTCAAATTCCCAACTCTTGTACTAGATCCCTCCATCTCCTAATTCAGTGCCAGCAAGGACAGGGAGGATTTAAACTTAGGAATCATCCCTGAGTCTTGACAAGCAATGCTGAACCCCTACAAGTAAATGGGCAGGAAATTGGTTTCTATATTATGTAAGAGAAATTACATTCTTGACAATTCTCAGTCATTTTCTTCCTATAGATACATAGTTCAGTTGCTGTAATAATAAAATATAATGGCTATTTTTCTTCAAATGTTAACTTTGTATAAAATTATTTGCAACCAATAAAAAAACTATATATATATATATATATATATATATATATATATATATATATATGGTCTAATCATAGACAATTGGACCAATAAAAAAACTATATATATATGGTCTAATCATAGACACTTGGGTAAACCTTTGGTATCTCTTTGGTGTCTCTGTTATTTTATCTTTAAAATGGAAATAATAAAAGTAATATATATTTTAACATACATATATATATTAATTAAACTTTATAGGAATGCTACCATGATGCACCAATTTGAACAGATACATACTAGGTATGATGATTAAGTTTGCGAACTTGTTGCAGCAACGTTGCTGACGTTTTTTAATATCAGAGAAATTATTCATTATGAATTTGTTCCAGTTGAACAGTTAACCAAGTTTACTATTTGGAAGTGCTGAAAAGGCTGCATGAAACAGTTAGACAACCTGAACTTTTCGCCAACAATTCATGGCTCTTGCATCACGACAATGCACCAGCTCACAGGGCACTGTCTGTGAGGGAGTTTTTAGCCAGTAAACAAATAACTGTATCAGAACACCCTCCCTACTCACCTGATGTGGCCCCCAATGACTTCTTTTTTTAACCAAAGATAAAGGAAATATTGAAAGGAAGACATTTTGATGACATTCAGGACATCAAGCGTAATAGGATAACAGCCGTGATGGCCATTCCAGAAAAAGAGTTCCAAAATTTCTTTGAAGGGTGGACTAGGCACTGGCATCAGTGCATAGCTTCCCAAGAGGAGTACTTTGAAGGTGACCCTAGTGATATTCAGCAATGAGTTTATGTAGCACTTTTTCTAGGATGAATTCACAAAGTCTGACCTCACACAGGATGTAGTTTTTTGTGGATTAGTTCACAGAATATTCTAAACCCATTTAAAGTATATGATAGCAATTACAATGTGTATGTATAGACACTAATGTTAGCTTTATCATCAAAAATATTTTGGAAGTGTTCAAAAATAAGTAAAAATTCATCCTTATGTTATACACAGGTACTATCACACATGATCTCATTCGAAATCTCCACTTTCTACAGTCATCCCACCATCACTTTGGGAACGTTGTATAAGTCACTTCTAATAATTAATTATATGCTTACTTATATTTTGTATGTTTTAAATTTTTTCTTGTGTACTACTTAGTAAAGAACTGAAAAATTGTTGCAAATATAGCTGTTTGCATGGATTTGATATGGAAATATGTGTGTCCATAGATATACTAGGCATGTCAAATGAAAGGTTTATTTTACTTATTGCATTATCATTCATATATATATCTAAATCTATATCTATATCTATATCAATATCTATATCAATATCTATCTATATCTATCTATCATCTATCTATCATCTATTTACAATATCATATGTATATTGTAATTGTTCCAATAGGACAGTATAAAGTATATATGGATTTAATCATATTATTATGTAGGTTTAGTTATATTCAAATATATATGTATGTGTTTTTATACAATCCAAAGCTCTTAGCATTTTCTCAATACATCTAAAAATGCTTAGGCCATTATATTCCTATTGCCAACAGTACATAACTCAAGTTTCCTATTCTATACAATGTATCATATTTAGATGCATACAGTACATGCTATCACATAAAATTCTTATTTTGATTTTATATAATTAAATATCTCGTGGTTAGCCTTTTTAAAAAGCCAATGCTTTAAAAATGTGGTCTTAACAACACAAATGCTAAAAATTTAACTTTCCAAAGATAATTGTCTTGAAAACACATATATAGCTAGTGTTTTTTGTCTCTTTATGTATATGTGTGACTGACAGAAATTAAAAGCATGACTATCGGACAGAAACTGAGATGAATGATGGAATGTCTTTAAAAATAACTCCTTTGGATTCTAATTGCATCAAATTATCTATTGCCTAAATTTCAATCTATGAATGTAAAATTCATTACTCCAACATCATATCCTTATGTGCAACACATCCTTCTAAAGCATTTAAATGCTTTCAAAGCTCTTCAGGAAAAAAAAAAAAAACAACAAAAAAAAACAAAAACAAAAACCTATCTTGAGAACCTGTGCATCTATATTTTCATATACTTTTTTTAGAATTAATAATATAAATTTTAAATATATATCATGAGTTTATCAGGTACCCTTAATGAGAACACATACAGTGGCTTTAATTATATTAAAATAAGGTGGGACTTATAATTTCTTGTGCTACATTACTGAGGTACCAGTGTAATGCTATGGCTCTTACATAGAGATTGAATTCTGCTTCCGCTATTTTCCTACCTAATCATAGACACTTGGGTAAACCTTTGGTGCCTCTGTTATTTTATCTTTAAAACGGAAATAATAAAAGTAATTGCTTCATATGAATTTTATAACAATTAAATAAGAACATTCAAATTTGAATGTAAAAGAATCTTAAACAATGTAAGTACACAACAAAGGGAATTATTACTGATAATAGTAATTTCTTATCATTATATGCCTTTGCTTCAGATTTTCATAATCCTCCTCCAGACACAACTATTTTGAAATGTATTGCAAGTTGATCATGCTAATCTTGATGCTTCTGCTTCCACCATGAATTATTGTGAAAAGACATTTTTTTCATCAAAGAAACCAAGATCAGTTGGAAAAGATGTGCCTCCTACTTACTCAGATGTTATGGATCTGGTTACAATGAATTTACTCAGTGACACTGTCATAGATTAGATTATTATTCACAACTTTTAGCTACTTATTGATAATAGTATTGTACCTCCTTGCCCTTTGCTCTGCGACTCTGTGGTGCATTGTAGCGGAGTACAAAAAATGTGCATTCCCACCCTATCGATGCTGGTCTTGGTCATGTGAATGGCTTTGACCAACAGAATGTGTAAAGAGTAGTATACTCAGTCTAAGCAGAGGCTTTTAGATGCATCACCTATGTTTGCCTGTCTTGAGCTGTCTTCCTTTACAATATCATATCCAGAGAGGAGATGATTCTTCAACCTGAATTTTACAATAAAAGACCTTGTGGTGTCCAACTGAGCCCAACAGAGATACAGACCCCAGAGGAAGAAATAAACATTTATTTTTGTAAGCCACTGAGATTGGGGATTATTCACTACCACAGGAAAAGCTGATTAATACACATGTGAATGGCATTTATATAAAAAGAGGAATACAGTTTCATTCCACTAATCTATAGAGAAAAAGAAGTCAAACACTAATTAAAACATATGTTTCCCTGTAAAAAATGCTAAAGGTGGTAAACCTGTTGAAAATAAAAAGGAATTTGGTATATAATGAGAAATACACAATTTTATGCTGTGTTAACATGGGGTTTGATAGTTAATTATACATATCAAATAGTCTGGGCCATAGTGCCCCAATATTAGGTTGAACATTATTCTGAATGCTTCTGTGAGGGTATTTTTTTTTTTATTAGTTTCAGGTGTACAAAACAATGTAATAGTTAAACATTTTGTGAGGGTATTTTTGGATGAGATTAACATTGAAATCAGTGGACTCTGAGTAAAGCAGGTTGCCCTCCATATTGTGGGTGGGCCTCATCCAATCAACTGAAGTTCTGAATAGAACAAAAAACTGACTTCTTCCAACTGAGAAGGAATTCTGCCAACAGATGACTTTCGGACTGGAACTTTTCAGGTTTGTAATGTAACATCAGCCTTTGCCTGGTCTCCAGACTGAGTGCCTTTGGACTCCAATTGCAACATGAAATCTCTAACCTGTTGGCCCACCCTGCCTATTTTGGACTGGGAAACTTCTATAACCATTGTCATGCAGGGTGTCATGCGGAGTCTTAGCTCCCGCTCCCCACATAAAAATGCAGGATATGGTGAGGCCAAAAAGGAACAGCCACAGAGCCATAGATAGGGGAGTCACACCACTGTATTCTCGCTGGTGGCTGGGCGAGACACAGGAAGCAGGATCCACACTATCCACACTCCACTGTGCTTACTGCAATCCGCGCTTGACAGCCACCATCTTCCTGCTAGCCCCCATTTTCTGCTAGCGTAGCCACGGCAGTTATATTAGTGGCCAATGGCTTACTGTTTATAGCTGACAGCCAACTAGCCACACCTGATGGCCATCCAATCACAGTTGATGTCCATTTACTACCCGAGTAAGCACCTTTCCATGTTAGGGTGAGAGCCTGGAAATTGCACTTCTGGCTCTGTCCCCACAACCACGTAAGCCAATTTATTACAATAAAACTCTCTCTGTCTCCATCTCTCTCTCTCTGCCTCTCTTCCTCTCTCTCTCTCTCTCTCTCTCTCTCTCTCTCTCTCTCTCTCTCTCTGTACACACACACACACACACACACACACACACATCCTATTGTTTCTATTTTTCTGGGGAAACCTGACTAATACAGATTTTGGTACCAGTACTGAGGAATCAATCTTAAGAATGAATTTTCTGAATTGATTTTGATTGATTTTGGTGTTTCTAGAATTGACTCTCTACTCTGATTAGATTTAAAGATAGCTAACAACTCTGTTTCCTGTTGTGAGTACCAGCAGCCTCTCCATCCCTGTCTGAGAAAAACCCTGCATTGCCTGAAGAAAGTGTAATGGCTTCCCCTGAGAAGTTGCCTTGCAAGATACTGTTGATCCACTTCTGCAGCCCCTCTTTACTAACAGACCTATAACTAGACTCAAGTCTCAGGAGGCTCATAAGTGTGAGGTAAAAAATGTGACCCATGAAGAAGTGTGCCATGCTCCAAAAGAAGTACTTGGCTTTTTCAATTTATACAGACAGAAATCTGGAGAATATTTGTGGGAGTGCTTATTAAGGGTGTGAGATAATGGTAGAAAGGCCAATAAGTTGGATCAGATCAAATTGATTGATATGGGCTCACTAAGCAGAGATTTCTGCATTTCATATTTCAACTTGAGAAATTAGAAAGGGCTCTATTGGATTGTTTACTTGGTTGGCTGAAACTTAGTCTAAAAGGTAGCTCATATTAAGTGAACTTGAAATGTTGGCTATTTCTTGGTTTACTGTAGAGGAAGGGATTCAAAGGTTTAGGGAGCTTGGACTGTTAGAGCAGATTTATCATTTAAGAACCACTTACCCACCCAAGGAGGGTCCAAGAGATACAAAATTCAACATTTATGTGAGAAATCAATTCCTCTGTAATTGTTCTTGTATGTAGGTGATTCCCACCACAACCCCATCCAAATTACCTTTTCGTCTACACAGAGAACAGATGGAAGGATCTTGGAGAATGACAGAAGATTATCATAACCAAGTGATGATAATTCCATATACAGCTACTTTACCGGATATGGTTCCATTGCTTGAGCAAATTTACACCTTCCTTGATACCAGGAATGCAGCCACTGAGCTGGACAACACATAGCTATATCTATCTATCTATCTATCGATCTATCGATCTATCGATCTATCGATCTATCGATCTATGGATCTATGGATCTATGGATCTATGGATCTATGGATCTATGTATGTATGTATGTATGTATGTATGTATGTATGTATGTATGTATCTATCTATCTATCTATCTATCTACATATATCTCTATTAAAAGACCACCCAAAGTAGTTTTGCTTTCATCTGGCAGGCCACCAATGCAAACTTGTTATGCTACCTCTGGGAAAGGATAACTCTCTAGTCTGTTGTAATTTAATATTCAGGAAATTTGATCACTTTTCCCTTCCACAAGATGTCACACTGATCCTTTACATTGATTACATTCTCCCCATGAGACCTAGTGAGCAACTATTCTCAACTTACTGTGTGTCACAGGGTAGAAAATAAATTTGACAAGAATTCAGGGCCTCCTACCTCAGTGAAGTTTCTAGGGGAGCAGTGGTGTGGGGCATGTGGAAATATCCCTTTGGAGATGAAGGAAGAGTTGTTGCATCTGGCCCCTCCTACAACCAAAAAGTAGACACAACACATCGTGGGCCTTTTTGGATAGTAGAGACAATATATGGTAGTCCTTATCTGAGTGTGTTATTCCAGCCCATTTACCGAGGGACCCAAGACTGCTAGTTTCAAATGGGGCCCAGAACAACAGAAGGCTGTGCAAGCTGCTCCAACACTTAGACCTTATGATCCAATGGACTCAATGGTGCCTGAGATGTCCATGACTGATGGGAATTCTGCTTAGATCCGCTGACAGGCCCCTGCAGGGGAACCACAGTGCAGCTCCCTCAAGGTATAGAAGCAAAGCCCTGCCAACCTCTGTGGATAACCACCCTACTTAAGAGAAACACCTTTTGCTATGGTCCTAGGCCTTAATTGAGACTGAATGCTTAATCATGGGCCTCCAAATTACCGTATGACCTGAGCTGCCAATCATGAACTGGGTGTCTTCTATGTAGGTGATTCCCACCACATCTGACTCACCCAGAATGAAGTTGAGTGTGCACAGGAGCACTTCATTATCAAATGGAAGTGGTATATATGTCATCAGTTGGAGCAGGCACAAGGAAGCTAAATGAGGAAGTGACCCAAATGTCCCTGGTCAGTCACTCCTCCTCCACTACCTCATCTCTGACAGCCTACACTAAGACCACAGGGCAGTTCTCTATGATCAACTGACATAGGAAGGGAAACCTCAGGCCTGGTTTACAGACTTCTCCATGGGATGCAGGCACCACCCAAAAAGTGTACACCTGTAGCACCACAGCCCCTTTCTGGGGCATCCCTGAAGGACAGTGATGAAGGGAAATCCTTCCAGTGGGTAGACCTTCAAGTAGTTCACCTGGCCATACATTTTGCAAGGAAAGTGAGTTATATACTGATGTATGATTATATACTGAATCATGGGTTGTGTCCATGAATTAGTGACAAGGAAGTCTGAGGAAGAGATAGGTGGATACAGCCCTCTAAATAAGCAAAAAGACAAAAAATATTCATATCTCGTGTAAATGTGCATCCAAGGGTGACCTCAGAAAGGGGGATTTTAAAAATCAAATGGATAGATTTCAAAAATCATTCTGTGGGTGTCTGTCAGCCTCTTTCCCCAGCCACCCCTGTCATCACTCATGGCGGTATTTTGTTATAGCCACCCAAGCAGACTAATACATCCCCAACTGTGAAGCAACCTGCTTAGAAGAAGCATGAAATAGACTTTTGAAGACTCAGTTACAGCATCAGCTAGATTGGTAAAACATTGCAGAGCTGAGGCAAGTTTCTCCAGGAGACTGTATGTGCTCTGAATTAGCACCAAATATAGTTCTGTTTCTCCCATAGCCAAAATTCATGTGTCCAAGTATCAAGAGTTTGAAATGGTAGGGGTACCATTCACAACTACTCCTAGTGATCCACTAGAACAATTTTGTTTCCTATTACCATGACCTTAAGATCTGGTGGCCTATAGTGGAATATTTGTTTGCTTCAAGAGATACAAAAATAATGCGACTGAACTGGATGTTAAGACTCCCATTTGGCCTCTCTGGGCTCCCCATGTCTCTGAAACAACAGGCCAAGAAGGAAGTCGTTGTATAGGTTGGAGTGATTGATCCTGCCTACCAAGGGGGAATTGGACTGCTACTCCACAATGGAGGTAGGGAAGATTATGTCTGGAGAATCGGAGATCTCTTAGCGTGTCTCTTAGTGTTACCATGCCCTGTGATTAAAATCAATGGAAAACTATCAAACACAACCCAGGCAGGACCACTAGTGGCCCATACTCTTCAGAAATAAAGATTTGAACACACAATTCAATATTCTAGAATCATGCACTAGGAACTTATATAATTTTATTAACAAATGCCACCCCAATAAATTTAATTTAAAAATATTTAAGTCACTCCACCAGATAAAAAGCTACAATCAGCTGAAATGCTTGCTGAAAGCAAGGGAACTATGTAATGAGTACTGGAAGAAAATACCAAATACCAGCTACAACCACATGACCACTGGTTGGTTCTGTTTCTCTGGATTTACAAATGTCTATTGAAAGATGAAAATGCTGATTATCTCTTCGATTTGGGTATTTTTTTTGTTGCTGTTTTGTGTTCTTACTTTCCATTCTTAGAAACATTATTGATTACTTTAATGCATTTGTAAGTAAAAATGGGAATATACCAAAAAAGTTTCCTTGAGTAAACACTGGCATCAGAAGCAAAAACAAGGCAGAGTCCAGACACTGATATATACAGAGAAAAACCCCTTGTGTGTTCGAATGAGCAGCTTTTCTTCCTTTGCACACTCACATCTGTGATCAGAATTTACATGCGATGTTTTAATCTTATGTTTTAAATACTTTAATTTTATGCTTTAATCTTATGTTTTAAGTACTTAGATTTTCTCATATCTCTGTTTTGTTTAATTGAATAGGTAGGACAGATACATGGTTAAAAAAGAAAGAAAAATAAACTGGGCTTATTAAAAGAAGTAAACTGTGAAGAATAAATTACCCTTTCACCTCACTTGTAGAATTTTCCAGAATCCTTTGTCAGAGTCAGTCACTATTCATACTGTGACTAGTTGAACATTCATAGAAGTGAAAGTTCTTGTGCATTCCATGTGTTTTTTTTAAATAGTGTAATGATAGACATTCTTCACCATGCCTTTTTCCTTACAATTCTTCACTATCATTGTATTTCATTTATGCAGAGCTTTAAACTATTCAATTAGATGCACTGACCATAATTTTCTCAATCTTCTATTGCTAGAACTTACATTATGTGTGTGTTGCAGTAGTGCCCATCTCATATACACTTTCTTACTGGATTGCATTGTGTGTGCAATTGCAGTACCATTCATCTTATATATACTTCTTCAATAGCCCTCTAATAATATTTTGGCAATCATTTGAAAAAGCAAAACAAAGGTATATTTAGTTATAGCAACATAGTTGGGGAAAAAAATCACAATAGTACAATTATAGAATCAGAGTGGAGACCCACATGTATTTAGAATGCATGCCTCCAAAATGTAGCCTACAATGTGTGCTTGAAAATGACCAGCTCCTTGAACAATGTTTTTCCCCCCTATTCCATTTATGTTGGAAACCCTTCCTTATCTTCAGATTTTTGGGATGGAAATGTATTTTTTGCTGCTACGCAAGTCTACCTCTGACATATTTTTTCCTCTGGGTTTATGATCTTAGTGCTGAACTTCCCCACCTGTTCTACTTGTACTTTTTCCTTCCCTAGTTGTCCAAATGTGATTCTTTCTTATTCTATTAGGTGTCAACTAAGCTGTGTGAAGCAGATTTTAATGAACGCCCTGGGGTGAGAAAATGGGCATTGAAAAGTTTTACACCAAAGTATCACACAGCAAGTTACCAAAAAAGTATATTAATACTTTTATATTATTTTATGGACCTCGATCGTTGTCACCAACCATCTGTTCCCAAAGCTTTCAATTTCCTAATTTGTCACTGAAGACATTATTCCTTTTACGCTTTTTTTAAATTTTTTTTTTTCTTTATCCTTCTTCCTCTTTCCCTTTTGTCTTCTCATTCTCCTGATTATTTTCTCTCTGTGTCTCATTTCCTCACTCTTGGGTTCCATGATGACTGGAAGCTAAACAAGTCTCCCTATATACTGAGGAAATTAGCTCTTATCACTTTTTCATCCTAGGGCCAGCTTGCCTATACCAAAAAACCTAAGAGGTAATCTTCTAAGCCGAATGCCACTGGCTTTTTATTTCCAACTTCCTCCAGGTAAAATAGCCACTACTGAACTTGACATAAAGAGACTTGTTTTAGTAAATCAAATTAATAAGCATAATTTCTTCCTTTTAATGCCCATAAGTAAATTGAAGTCATACAATATAGAAATGTTTATTTAATGTGCTCAAAATATAACTTTCACACCCCGCTCCTTGCTTAGAAATAGGCTACAGATACAGGCAGTTTTTTGGTTATTCTTGCTTTAAACGAGTATATATTTTTTTCCTTTAAACTACACAGAAAAAAAAGTTGACAGAGAAACACAAGATTAATATTAATAAGCATTAAAAATAAATAAATAAATGCATAAATAAATAAATAAAGAGGTGAAAGCTAAATTTGATGTTATGGTCACGTTAGTAAAATCTCTTATCTGTCACGGATTCTTAACATTAAAACTGTGACTCCATCAGAAGTATATATATTATTAATTTTGTTATTGCCATGAAAATTACAAAGCTAGAAATTTTATTTTATTTATTTAAACATATATGTAAACCCCAATACTTCTTTTTCACATTGGTGCTGATGAGTAGAAGTTTTATAATAACAAAATCATTGCAACTGTATTGGCAGATATTCTATAATAATTAAGATTCTGAGATTTAAAGATGACACTTTCCAAGCTCTGGCTATAGCTTATTGTGTGACTATGGTGGAATTTCTTAATTTCTCTAATTCTTAGTTTTCCCATATGTATAATGAAAACTAAAACAGTACCTATCTCAGTTTCTGCACGGATAAACTGTTTAACACATGGACAATATTTAGAATAATGCTTGGACTATACTTACGCAAAAATAGTTTTAGGTTATATAAGGCAAGACTCAATTTTATTTTCCAATTAACAGTAAACAGTTCCATCAAAGGATTAAGTATGAGGTAAACAGAAAGGCAAAGTGTGCAGACCAAATTGAGAAGAAATGCAGGGGATAATGAACTACATAAAAACAAGGTATTAGACTTTGGAAGAAGAATACTGATGCACATATATTATTTATAATATATGCATATATATGCATATATTATAAATAATATATGTGCATAATGTAAAATAAGCATCATTTTCATTCTTATATTTTCACATTCATAAATGTACACTTAAAAAGTTAATTACAGAGTCCAGGCCAAAAAAAAATGCACTTGGCATTTGATTTTTGCATAAAATGTACATAGTTGTAATTAAATTTAATAAAAACATCTAAAAGTGTAATTTATTTAGACTTGCTATTGAGTTATTCATTATTTCTGAATTATTTAAATTCCGCTTATACAGAACGAGTTTGTATTTGAGACAGCAAAAATATGTGAGCACCATCTAGTGGTAGAACAGGAGGTAAGCAAGAAGCCGTGAGAGAAAGGGTAGGTTAAAACAGGTGAGGAAAACGGAAGGCCAGAATAAGATTCTAAGGAAAAATGAGGTTAGGGCATAATCAGTAAATAGTATAAAAGAGCCCATGTCTTCATTACAGTGTGTTTTGGTGGTTAGACAGTAAAACAATTGAGCTATAACAAACGGGATCTATGCATCTCTACCAAAACTATGCTCCTGATCACACTGCTGTATATTGAAGACGCAATGATTGAAATTTATCTAGAACCCTAAAAGACGGAATGATTGAAATTTATCTCCTCATACTGATACAGAGAAAGAGTAACTCTGAACAATTGTGAAAGAACCCTGCTATGGGAGAGGGGGAGCAAGGGACTTGCAGGTTGCTGTACAATATATACAAAAAGTAAATGCACACAGTATTGTCACAAAGTAATGGAGTTTCTGTTAAGTATAACAGCAAACATCACAGAAACAACAGTTTGCTTTGAAGACACTGCTTCAATTATGCTAAAAATCCAGTTGAGGAAAACTGAAGCTTGGTTAAGAACTCTAACTTAGTAAGACATGAAGCAAGAATTCAAATTCAAGACTGGCTACCAAATACAAACTCAGCACAGGAAAGATGCTTTCTAAATATACTGTAATAAAATATATTTGAAGTGAACATTGTTCTAGTGCCTAAGGAAATAACAAGTGTTAATATCCTGATAAAATGAAGTTATGAAATCCCAAGTTATCCCAAATGAATCAAAATCAGCAGGCTATGAAGACTATCTGATCCATTTGGGTATTTTCAGCAAACACCCAAAAGAAAAAAAAAAATAGCGAGAAAGATTCACACATATTGAAAACATAAATGTATATGTTTTGCTATAAGATTAAAGTTTTTTTCATAGATATCTAAATGAAAATAAATTTATGATCAGAAAATTAACTGACAAATGCATCATCTATATGAATATGTAAGATATATATATATATATATATATATATATATATATATATATATATATATATATATTCCTTGTGGGCAACTTTTCAGTCTAGATGCCGTGATTCACAGAAAAATGTTTGTAATTTTAATAAACTTGAGATTTCAGTCTCTGCTTATATTAATGAAGATTCATAAAGGTTCAGTAGAGTTTTATTGCATGAAATTAAGTAATAAAATGGCAGAATTGAAAGAGTAAAAAAAATATCCTGAAAGGTCTGAAATAGATATGAAGAGTTTCGTGCCTCTGCCCACAAAGTTAGAGGGCACGTTGTCGTCCATGAGGTGTCCTTACTTCTGACACTAAGATCAAGTTCAGGGGGTCCCTAGAACCACTCCCAGGTTCAAAACTTTTCCAGAAGGGCTGGAAGGATATTATACTTATACATACAGTTCACTACAAGGGAAATATACAGGCTAACATCAGCTGGAGGAAAAGACACATAGGATAGAGTTTGGGAGAATTCCAAATACAGAGGTTCCACTCTCCTCTCTTTGCAGAACTGGGGATCCTGTTGGGGGGTTCTGATAGGCATCAGCAAGTCCTACTTTAATGAACCCCTTAACTTCCCATAGTGGTTTCCATAGGGCAGTGCACCATATAAATAGCCCTCTAATAAGCAAGTTTTCTATCGCCCTTTGGCCTGACCATGTGACCAATCCACTGGCCACTAATCTTGAGTTTGTAAAACCCAAATATAAGGGCAAACAGCATAAAATTTAACCCATTGAGCTGATTTGTTTTTACTTTCTTCAGAGTGCCAGCCCTCAAAGCAGGATCCTGTTCATTCACCTTGGAACTGCCACCAAGAAACATTTGTTGGTCAACAAAGACCTGTTCATGGGGCATTGCTCAAGTGGCCCAAGTGAGCATAGTATGACCATAGTATCTAATACATTCTCAGGAGCTTCTAAAGTTATCCCTAAGGGAAAAGAGGCTGCCTGCTCATAAGTATCTCCTTGCATTCCCCTTGGTAGCACGTTCCTGTATAAACCATTTCCATTTTATTATGGGACTCTGATGGGCACTGCCTTCTCTGTCCGTGTTACTCTGTTAGAGATTCATCACCCAGGACAATATAGGGATTACAGGTTTCAGGATTATTTTATGTCCCTCGTTCATAGGAACAGTTTTGACTATTTCTAATAGTAAGCGGGTAATTGTCTTCCACATGGAAATTTTCTAGTTCACATCCCAAGGTTGTTGCTTGGGGGCACTCACAGGCTTTTCCCATAAACTGCAATCTTCATGTCACACATAATTATCGTACAGCAAATTAAACAACCTCATGGTTGCAGGCATACTTATGGGTTCCCATTTAACATGTCCAATCAATACTGGGGGAAGGGTGGCTTTACACATGTTCTGTTTTACAATACCAGGTAAGGAAGCATTCCCAAATCAAACACAATATCCACTCTTACAACACATTCAGGTAAAGGAAACACAACCACTTCACAGAAAGTCTATTCAAGCATATCAATTTTTATTTAAACCATTACCCTTATAGTCCTACATACTCCTAATCTATCTGTCGCTCTCATTGGAGACTCACCAACAGGTTTTAGAACCATAATGCATAGGGGACCCATTTGAAGGAATCCCAGAATTTCTTCACCTTCCTATTTTACCAACTCATTTGCAAATGACCTTGGGTCTACAACTAGGGATTGGGCCAAAGTACCCAGGCCTACTTCTCAGCATTTATGCTGATTAGATTATAGGACCTTTGTCCCAGGCATTTAGAGGTTGGGATTCTCATTGCCATCTTTGCCTTGCTGGTCTCCAAATTTCTCCAAACTAGGGTTATTAAGCATATATATTTAGTATTCTTCAATGTTGAAGCACCATCAATGCACTTATCTTTGGAAAGCGCTGTATTAAGACCTCTGTTTTGACATCACCCATGTCCGCTGTACTCATCCCATTTTTTAACAACTGTTTAAACATTTCTAACCTGCTGGAATGAAATTCTTTACTCTCTATGTACTCTTTCCCCATTCTCTTGCAAATCATTTTAATCTTCACTATGTGTTGTTTTAGGTTTCTTTTTTTTCTTTTTTTTTTTCTTTTCTTCCTTTCAGAATGGCTCTAAATCTAGAGGCTAATAGTCTGAATGGCTAGTATCCAAGCATGGCCCAGCATCAGGAACCATCCCAACACTCTCTCTTATTTTTACTGTAGCTATTATAGATAACAATAACCAGGAAATTACATATTTTGTTTGTTTCTTGTTATTTTCATTTCCTTATACATTCAGGGCGTCAACTCCTCAGAAGTTAGATCCACCTTTTCTAAATTCAACTATCATGTTTACCTCCATTAACTGGTCACAGCTATGTTGCCATTTCATAAAATGGTGACCCTATGGCCATCCAGGAAACACAGGTTTGCTATCCCCCACTATCTCATCCTCTTTTTTCACAAACCATGTATTTCCATGAGTTAGGGTCATTTTAGCAAATCCTACTTCTCAAGAAGCCAAATACCTGAAGTTAACCAAACTGCAAAGTTTGAATGCACACCTTCCTCCACAAGATGGACTTCGTTTCTACCACCAACTGCAAGTATGAGGAACTTCAAAAACCATCCTCAGGCTAGATTATTCTCAAGAACTGACACTACTGTGTTTCATGTTTCTCCGAAAATAAGACCGGGTCTTATATTAAGGTTTGCTTCAAAAGATGCATTAGGGCTTATATTCAGGGGATGTCACCCTGAAAAAATCATGCTATGGCTTATTTTCCAGTTAGGTCTTATTTTTGGGGAAACACGATACTTACTGCAAGCTACTATTCTCACAGTGAAGGTTTATTACACGGAAAGGATATGGATTAAAATCAGCCAAAGCCAGACACAAAGAGCAGGGTCTAGGAGGTTTCCAAATATGCATCTTTGCTTTTCCTCTCCCCGTGGAGCCAGGCCAGCCACCTTACGTTTGGGATATCATTGTGTAACAATGCACATAGAGTATGACCAAATAATGCACTCACCCTAGCCCAGTGTCAGAGATTTTCACTGGGGCTCTGTTAGGTAATCATGACTGACTGACTGTTTTCCCATGTGGCTGGCCTCAGCCTCCAGGTTGATTGATACTGTATGACCCAAAGCCCCCACCTATAGCCACACTGTTGGGCTTTCTGACATGATCAGCCCTAACCCGAGGAATATACGGTGTGGCCAGCCCCATCCTAAACAAACACTCTCCTATCAGGTATATCTCAGACTGCCTCCCTCCTAGAAGCTAGGCCAAATGTCAGGCCTCTTTTCAGTGGGGGGAGGCCAAATTATGTACTACACAGTGGTTTATTACAAGGTTTTAGACTCGGAATTTGGTTAAGGGTTCATACTGAGAAACACCTGAGATGACAAGTTTGTTTTCGAGGTTGGAGTTCATTCCAAGAATAACACAACACCCTTATACCTTCACCATGAATTAAGTTTGAAGAGATTTGAATGTAAATGTAAATGCATACATTGTGTGTATAGATAGATAGATAGATATGGATATAGATATTTATAGATGCTGTAGATATAGATATAGATGATACAGATATAGATAGATGATATAGATGTAGATATAGATTATAGATATAGATGATATAGATATAGTGGGGGTTTTTTCTCCAGTAACTCTGCACACAATTAGCTTGTGGGATATAAGAGCAGAAGTTGGACAGCCAATTAGGAATCCATTAATCCACTGCATAAATCCAAGTGAAAACAAACGCCCAGAGATGGAGAAGAATACATATTACTTTGAGAACTACCTAAGAGGTGATATGAGTGATAAACTCTATATGAAAATGCATTAAACAGACTATGATATTATTTTGTACACAGAGACTGGTAAATATTGAACAATTAGAATGCCTTCAAAGTAGTACAATGTCCTAGATAATATCATTAGAGTTAAAAATGGGAAAAAAATATTATTATAAAAATAGTTTCTGCGAAAGAAGTTAGTCGAAAGATCAACAGGTGTGTGATTTATATAGGGAAGAGCAAACTCAGTTTCATACACACCAACTGGCAGAATAATATACGTTCTCATTCATATCCTTGGGAAAAGCTTATTTACATTAGTTAGGGTAAGGAAGGCCATGGGACAGGGCAGGCTGGGAAAGCTTGCTTGATCCACCAGGGCCCATGGCTAAACCAGGCATGTGAGCATTTACAACTACTAATATCGGTGGTGCAATGAGGATAATAAAATGTGGGGGAGGGTTTGAAGTACGATCAGCAACTAAGGCATGAAGTCAGAATAGTTATAAAAAGTTTAGGAAGTTTGTTGAAATTGTAGAGATGGTGTCTCAGACCGGACAGGGGCACAGACAGATATCTGGGGAAGGACTGATTATTCTAAAGGCTTTGACAGAGAAAACACTCTGGTTAGAAATGAGAAAACCCAAACTACTGTCTGGGAACCTCCTAAACCACTGAGATTAGGCTGAATTATGGCCTTGACCTTGTCTTTGCAGGAGTGATTAAGTTAAATAATGCCATACTATCCGTATTCTCCTCTTGAGAGTGACTCTGGAGATGAGGTTATCCTGGGTTATGCAGGTGGGCCCTGATGATCCTGAACTTTCCCTGTGATCCTAGAGGACAGTAATGGTTAAAGAAATCCCCCACCCTTCTGTGTTCTGGAAAATGGCTTAAGCAAAGAAGCATGGTTCCCCATGTGATTTAGTTAAGACACACAGGTGCAACTCCCTGTTTATCCATAATAAGACCAGACATACTCCCTCCATATTCCCATTATTTACCTCATAAATGATTAACTGAATTGCTTTGTCTCTACTGATCAATCACAACAAATGCTTGTTAACTGAACTTCAGTAAAAATTATCACCTTTCCCAGGTCCCCCAAATTTAGGCACCCTCAGCTTGGGCCAGCACACATCCCTTCCTTAGGGGCCCCTGGGGGAGAAGAGAACAGGCTGGCCTCAGGGTGAAATACTCTCTGATCTACTACCCAATCAGACCATCCTTTATCCCACTTCCCCATACCTTTCATCTCACTTCCTTATACCCAGGTCTTTCTAGTCTTGCTTGCTCCTCAATATAAAAAACTATATATATATATATTTAGACTGTATAGTAGACTGTATATTTAGACAGTCTAAATATACATACATATATATATATATATATATATATATATATATATATATACTAAATATATATATATATATATATATATATATATATATATAGTATATATACTATTTTCTGAGTCAGTTGCAGATCTTAAGTTCAACATATTCTCCCTATTGCAATACTATTTTCTAATAAAGTTTCTTCTTACCTAAACTTGGATTTGTTTTTAAATTGACAGCTCAATGTAATCACAAAGATCCTTACAATAGGGAAGTAGCAGAGTTAGAGAGAAAAAAAAAAAAAAAATATATATATATATATATACACACACACATACATATATATATATTGTGGAAAAAGAGTAGGTCTGTAATAAATCTAACAAAAATAACCTCACAGGGTGATGTGATCATAAATTCCTAACTGGGCAGGTCATGGAGAGTAGTCAGGCTCCAGGCCTATAACTGCTTTAGTCAAAGTTTTTAAGCCAGCCCTGTCCATTGTTTTTGTGTATCTAAGTTAACACACCTTTGAAATGCCAGAAGTAATCCTTTTTTCCGGACCCTTGGAAGGCAAACACACCTTCAAGAGAGCACATATAACGTTAACTGTCCTGTAATCCAATCCCTGCCTTTCTTCCACCTTTATATACTCTTTCTTACCTTTCCTCCTTAATTCTGAATGCATAAAAAGAAACTGTGGACTCATTCTCCAGAGCATTTCAGAGTTTGTTTCCTGGAAATTGTCATCAGTTAGGCTCAACTAAAACCCATAATAATTCTCTATAGGTTTGGACATTTCCTACCGTACATCGACAACATGACAACAGAAGCAGAGGTTGGAATGATGCTTTTGCAAGGCATCGCAATCACATGATACAAAGCCATCATGAAAGGCAAGCTTCCTCTACAATCTGGAAAGGGCAAAGAAATGGATTCTTCCCTAGAGCCCCCAGAGGGATTGGTCTAAATAGGCAGTTGATAGGAATTTCCTAGGGAACAATGAGGATATTTCAAATTTCTTAGGCAGCTGATGGTTAAGTCATAGAAAGACTGGTCAAGCATGAGAGAATACAAATATGAGATCATAAGGAATCAAAAGCAAAACTCAATTACCAAGTAAACAACCAAACAACCAATAAAACGGTTCAGCCACCAAGACTGGGTAAGAGGTAAAAGTGGAAGCAGACAGAATAACTCTCAGAAGAAGCCATCTTCATTCTTCTCAGGGTAAGAATTAGGTTTATCCCTGGTTATCACTGGCTCGTTGACTAGGACCAAACTAAGGCCTGAAAATATTGGCTTTAGACATGGAACTCACATAGTTTAGGAGACAAAGTAATTCCAGAAACATGTCAGGCAAATGCAGGGCTTTGACAATGTGCAGTGTCACAAAGTCATAACCTTTTGTGTCAACTTCTGATAAAGCAGCAGTAATTACCATAAATTAGCATTGAAAGATTTCAAAAATGTACAAGACAATTAGCGATATTTTTAGGTTTCTCCAGAGTCCTAGGAGCTTGAAAACCCACATATTCTTAAGAATAAAATATTTCCTAGAATACTGACATTTTAAATTATATACAGTTATATATAGAGTGTGTGGTTATATGGAGTATGTGTGTGTGTGTGTGTGTGTGTGTGTGTGTGTGTTATATGGAGTTTGAGATATTTATGGAATTATAAGGTTGCCTTAGTCTTGTAGGGCAGTCATAACACAATACCACAGACTAGGTGGCTTAAGTACAGACATTTATTTTCTCACAGTTATGGTGACTAGAAGTCTGAGAGCAACGTGCCACTATGGTTGTGTTCTTGTGAGGAACGCTTCCTAGCTTTCAGACAGCCTCTTTCTGCTTGTGTCCTCACATGGCAAACAGAGCTCTGGGATCTCTTACTCTACTTACAAGAGCACCCATTATAGCAGATCAGGGCTGTACTCTTACCGTGTTTCCCTGAAAATATGACCTCACCAGACTATCAGCTCTAATGAGTCTTTTGGAGCAAAAATCCATATAAGACCCAGTATCATATTATATTATGTTATATTATGCTATGCTATGCTATGTTATGTTATGTTGTTATATTATATTGTATTATATTATTATATAAGACCGGTCTTATATTAATTTTTGCTCCAAAAGACGCATTAGAGCTAATGGTCTGGCTAGGTCTTATTTTCAGGAAAACACGGTAGGACCTCATTTAACCTTGATCATCACCTTAAAAGGCCTTATTTCCAAGAGAGTCACCTGGGCTTCAACATATACATTTGGGAGGGAACAGAGTTTAGTCATAGCAAAGGTAATAAGCAAAAATTACACATTAAATTTAGGCTTATGTATTATTAAAGAAATCCTGTTTATTTTGGTGGAGACAGGAACAATGAATAAGTAATAAGAACAAAGTTACCTGCATTCCTACTCCTGGGGGCAAATGGTTTATATTATGGCATGTTTCATTCCAGTCATAGTTCTGTAAATGTTGATGCTACAGGACAAAACTTTAAAATTTAACTTTAGAAAGCCTATTTTTTCTATCATAATAAACTTGACCAAAGCATTCTTTTTAAAGGCTTTAAAATAGTTAGACAAATACATGATTAAAATTTTGTTGACTAATAGACATAAATAGCAGCACAGTTTTCATCTTTCATCAGTTTGCTGCTCTCTGTCTTGTTTTCTCATAAGTGGAGGATACATTAATGCAATATATCAGGCTCTCCTTGGCAACCATTTCCATATTCATTTCTCTTTATGTCAGAGCCTCTCTGTGTACCCAGTGTCAACAGTTACCACAGAGTGAGCCAAGGTACAGAACCTCTCAAAGCTTGCAATTCTGAGTAAGCTCTGGGCATATGGGACCTCTTGCAGGTAAGAGCCCTGTCTATTACCGCAGGGTGATGTACAGTATTAATATTATCTATGTGTGCCGCAACCTGAAAACATTGAGGAAGCATTGCTTAAATCTCTTGTTCTAAAGATACTGTGATGAACATATCCGTGAGGAAAGCACATTCAGTGTTTCATACTCACTAGATTAGACTGACTACCCAAAGTACATGACTGGATAAAGCAATAAAATTTTCAAGTAAATGGTACATATTGCAATACTGATTTTTCAAAAATCTGCGTCATTTCACATTCCCACTGTTATGACTGAATTTTGTACCCACAACATTTGTATATTGAAGCCCTAGCCCCTAATGTGTTTGAGATAAAGCCTTTAAGGAGGCAATTAAGGTTGCACGAGGACATAAGAGTGGAGCCATAATCCCAAAGAGCTGGTGTCTTTATAAGAAGTGGAAGGGACACCAGGAGAGCACATGTACAGAGGAAAGGCCATGTGTGGACATGGTGAGAAAGGGGTGGTCTGCAAAACCGCAGGGAGGTCCATTACATATCAACCCTACTGGCGCCTTTTTCTTGGGCTTTCAGTCTCCAGATGTGTAAGAAAATAAATTTTATGATGGCAACTTGAGCAGACTTTTCATTTAAAAAGCTGTTTTCAAATCAATTAACTGTGTTTATTAATGAACATTAATTTTACCTGCTTGCTTTCTAAATGCAGAGCGATTGAAACACTATTACTTTTCCAATGCACATTGCAATTGCCAAAGCAAATAGTATTTAAAAGATAGAAACAAAAAGATTATATTAGAAATTTATTCTGGAGTTAATGATTAAGTAAATAGAGAACAGATTTTGAAATATCATTGGTTAATGAAAAAAGTTTAGCATTTTAGAAAAAGTGAACTGATTCTTGAGCTGCACACTATTCTCAAAAGCTACCAGTAGATGGTGTAATAGGAGTAATCAAAATTTAGGAAACATCCATGTGTTTTTTCTCAGTAACTACTCTAATTTCTTTGTTCTGAAGTTTTACTTTTGTTTGCTTTGTTTTTTAAATAATATTAATTAATTTAATAAAAGCAAATGCCTGCATAGAGTATTTCAATTAGTTCTACAATATTTTAGAATGCCACAACTGATTCCAACATAAATAGCAAGAAAGATACGACTATTTTTCCTCTTCTTTTTCATTAAATTCCACGCACAAAGATTTCAGAAAAAATGTACTTGCCTGTATATACTTAATACTTCATATAGAATATATGCATACTATATGCATATCTTTTTCACCGACACACTTATTTTTATAAATCTATGTTAATGTAATCCATATTGATCTTTCACAAAATATTGTTTGTATTATATTAATGCTTATCAATGTTTTGCTAGGATTGAATTAAACAGTCTACTTGTCATTCCTTTAATATCAATAATATTTATGAATCAAACAATATATATGTATCTAACTATAGACTCAGTTTCAGTTATGAAAATTTCACGAACAGTCATACACTGTATGTGACCACTCTAAGAGGACAAGTGCAAAATCGAAATAACAGTGTGTAAAATATGAAAGAGCACCTCTTGCGTACCCATGTATTCTACACTGTGCCATCATTTTCATAAAAGCTCCTTGTCTACCATGTGGTCTGGAATAATGACCGTTGTTTGATGCTTTGTATGAAGTAGTGTGATCATGATCATAGTTATACTAGAACTTTGTTTAGCTTCATTCTTTTCACACCCCTACTTTAAGATAATTTACTCATGGGATGCACCTACCCATTCCCCTGCATTTTATAGATCACCTAAGATCTACACCCAAAGTGTATAAAAGACAATCGACTGTGATGCTCAACAATTCTTTCTAGCTCTCCACCTCCCATGTCTTGTGTAGGTTCACACGTCCTATTTCTTTTCTGAAATCGACTGTAGCTCCAAGACCTGTCTGTGACACATTACTTTGTGGGGAAGACTGATGAATCAGTATAGGCCCACCATAATTGTTTCCCTGCAGAATTTGAACTTCATTGATTAAATAAATTAATACTGAGGGTGCCAGAAAAAGGTATACACATTTTAAGAAAGGAAAAAAAAAACTGTATTAAAATTGTAATACCCAATATATACCAATAACAAAAGATGAAAACAAGTCACATGTATACATTGTTTTTGGCACCCCCAGTATTTATTACGAATATGGGACAGTGCCTGGTACACAGAAGTACCTGATCAAGTGCTCACAATTGCCATCACTTATCCACTGACTTGGCTTTAATAACTGTAGTCAGGCTCCTGCCCTGGAAGGCAATGAACTTCAGCTCACCCTTAAGTGTAAGCAAGCTCTAAGGTGCAGATGTGCCTTTCGCAGCTCATTCCATCAATCTGCTGACCATAGAAAAACATGTCCTGTTGAAGCATCTAATTTTGCCACCGGCTCACCCCACCTGCTTACCCTACTCCACACAAATTTCATGCTAGCTCTGCTTACCTCTCCTTCTAAAAGGAAACAGCCTTTTCTCTGATTTGGGACCCTTGCAATCCTGAGATCATAGCATCCTCCATATTGTTAACAGTTTTTGAAAATAAATTTCTGGATTTCAGAAAAAAGGAAACAAATGGAGAGAAAACATCTGGTACAAATAATAGTGCCTTATATCAGTTATGAAGGCTAATAAAAAGGCAAAAACAGTAATTACAATGAATAGGCATATTTTGTTTAATTTTGAAAACATGGGTATTATATATTGATAAAGCGCAGAACACTATAAACTTTTATGCATTACATAACAGAGTATTAAAATCTCTTAGTTGCTGTCTCTTATTTATCAGAGAAAAGAGTTTTCCAACAGTAACAGCTTCAACTTTCCACCACTAAATAAAACACGCCCCCATTTTTTTTTAAGTGGAAGAGTGCTCTACTTTCTATCTGAATCACTTCTCTTCTTCTATGCACTGAACTCCATCACTTCCCAACTTCTAGGGAAACATTCACTATTGGTTGTCCTTTCCCATATATAATTTCAAAATTACACTCTCTACCAGATCTCTCACATATGCATTTCAATAGATTATTTTCCATACAATATCAAAGGTTAATTAAGTCTATGTCAGATAAAACTCAACTCCTGTGTCCCGATTTTTTTCTATAGTTAATATTCTCCCTTCATTAGAAAAGCCACATAAACTAGCTCTCTTTCTTATCTTTCACTGAAATCCCCAATTCAGTTTAATTTGGCCTATGATCTTACTATTCAGGTCAAACTGTTTCCAAACCAATTTTTAACCTTAAAATATTAAAGGTTAAAAACTTTTTATAAGGTTAAACCTTAAGCAGAATTAAAAGAATTTGCATTCCTATTTCTTTATTAGATAAATTAAGTTTCCATCATTTGTTCATGGTTAGAAAAATGAGACACAGATACAGATAAAGACAGTTATTTGGATTTGCTAGTACATCTGTATCAATAAATTAAAAGTATCCCCCTGATATATCAAATGAACATAACATAAAATTAAGTAATCTGTTTACAGGCAATTAGAAAGTCATTATTTTCTAGAAGATGGGTTAAAGTCTATTACATTTATTTGAAGAACTTACATGCTTTTGTACATCTGTTATCTTGTATATTTAAATATATTTGAATATCTATTTTATATTTTGGCTACATTAATATGACTTTAGGACACAATCTATTAGGAAGTTATGCATCCTATTTCATTTCTAATATAGGTTATTTTATGATTTTAAAATAGTAACTTCCTACAGTGGAGAAACTTGACGAAAACATCAACAAGTAATGACCGTTTACATCACAATAGGTCATGTGTATGCCACGTACCTTGAGCAGTTACATGGTATACTTAATCTCTGTGCCTTTTTCCCCCAAAAAAAAGTCTATAATTCTAAACTAATGACATCAAAAAATGAAAATAGACAGATCTAGATTATGAAGACACGTATACCTTGTCCACATTCATCAAGTCTGTAAAGATCATGAAAAACAAGAAAAGGAGAAAACAGCACAAGCCAGAGGAGGCTAGGGTGACATGACAACAAATTCAATGTGGTATGTTGGATGAGATCCTAGAACAGAAAAGACATTAATGAAAAATCAGATGAAATCCAAATAAAATCTGGAGCTTATTTTATGGTAATGTACCAATGTGAATTTCTTCATTTTCATAAATATACCAGAGAAATGTAAAATGTTAAATATGTAACAAACTTGCTGATGGGCATTCAAAAAAATCACTGTATTAATTTTGTAACTTTTCTTATTCCAAACTAAAAAGTTTAATTAAAAAGGCATACACACTTGTACGTCTGTCTGTATGTATGCATTTATTGACTATGGACTTCAGGTGCATTTGTTGAACGTACACCACGTTATTATTATTTACATCTGTTTCCTTCACAAAATAACTTTCTATATTATGTACTAACAGTTTTTGTTTTGTAGGTGCTTATATCAATTATTGATTATTACAGTTTTATTTTTCTCTCTTTATTAGATTGATTCTAAAAATGTCCTTGATTTTTGAGCCCACTACATACCTACATCTTTAATAATATTATTTTGCAGCTTCTCCCATGATGAGATTGAGTTTATTTGCTCATTCCAAATTTCTGCACTTGCCCTATGATTTGCTTTTGCAGGGAGCATATAGAAGTGTTGTTGTGCCACTTCCAAATACAAGCCTCAAAGAGCTTGTTGTGCTTCTGCTCACTGCTTGGAATCCTGCTGCTGCTGTGTGAAAAGGTTCAGGCTAACCTGCTGGACCCTGAGAAACACATTGTCTGATCACTCCTATTAACCCCACAGACAGCCAGCCAACTGCTAGATCAGAGGTGTTCCTAGAACAGCCAGTCTCCAGCCAAACATACAGCTAATCACTGAAATATAATGAGTCCCACTGAGGTCAGCTAAGCCTGACCCACATCAGCAGTGCTTGTTCAAGTGTCCATAGGCTCATAAAAATTAATAAATCGTTCTTGTTTAATGCTATTCAGGAACAGGTAACTGAAACAAATTTTTTTATTCTTGAGCAACATGCATTTGAACTCGGCAGGTCCATTTATATGCAGGTTTTTTGAACAAAAATATTACAAACAGTCTATGGAGTTTAGTGACAATTTGAAAAAACTCACAGATGAACCACATAGCCTAAAAATATTGAAAAAAGTTAAGAAAAAATTAGGTATGTCATGGATGCCTATAACACATATAACATAGAACATGTGTATTAATCAACCGTTTATGTTATCTGTAAGGCTTCCAGTCAACAACAGGCTATTAGTAGTTAAGTTTTTTGGGAGCCAAAAGTCACACGTAAGTTTTTGACTGCATGGGGGATTGATCCCCCAATCCACATGTTATTCAAGGGTCAACTGTATATGATTTTTTATATATTTTATGGAATTTTTTGAATATTATTTATAAGACATTAGAGGAATTCATACCCATATTAGTCTGGAAAATGATTTTTTAAGCATATAGGGTTTCAGATTCATCACCTTTTCTTTCTTCATTGAAAAAAATCAAATAGCTTTCTCCATGAATTTAGTATCATGTTGATTTATATGTATAGATCTTTTAATGATGAGCCATTCTTCTTCATATTTTTATTATTATATTTTATTTTATATTAGTTTCAGGTGTACAGCATAGTAGTTAGACATTTATATAATGCATGAAGTGATCCCCCTGCTAAGTCTAGTTCCCATCTGACGCTACAGATTTTACATTATTGACTATATTCCTCATACTGTATTTTACATCGCCATGACTCTTTTGTGATTACCAATTTGTACTTGTTAATCCCTTCACCTTTCTCACCCAGCCTACTAATCCCCCTCCCATCTATTGTTCTCCATATTTATGGTTCTGAATTAATATAATACATTCTTGAAATATGAAACAGAATTCATTTTGTTCTTTTTTACAAATTTTAAATTGTGATTTGAATCATATGATACTTTACTTAAGACTTGGTTTTCATCATAATCTATAAGTGAAACAGGCCTACATATATCCTTTTTGTGTTGTCCTTTATTATTAAAAATCAATAATATACCACATGCATATAATCAGCTGGACATTGTATTAGAAAAAAAACAAAAAAAAACTTTTGTTGTTGTTGCATTTCTTTGCTCTTTTTCTTGTCAAACATTGTTTTCTGTATTTTTGTATTGTATCTATTTTACTGATTTCTTCTCTTTATTGCTCTTGATTTTTTTTTATTAATCCAAATATCCTTTTATCTGTGGTCACTGTGGACATGATTCTAATATTCCAAAAGCTAAATATGAAATATACAATTGAAGAATAATAACAAGTTGGAATTATATACTTTATCGGGTGATGAGTAGGCAAAGAAAACGTGGTGTAAATACCGGAATGCCATAAGAAAAGATGAAATAGTGCCATTTGAGACAACATGGATGGATCTTGAGATTAGGCTAAGCGAAAAACAACAGACAGAAAAAGTTGAGAGCCACATGATTGCACTGATATGTGGGATATAAAACAGAAAGCAACAAAGGAACAAGACCCACATTTAAAGAAATAAAAACTCATAGACACACACAATAGTTTAGTGGTTACCAGAGGGTAAGGGGGTGGGGGGTTGTAGGGTCAAATATATGGTGATGGAAGGAGAACTGACTCTGGGTGGTGAACACGCAATGTGACATATAAATGATGTATTACAGAATTGTACACTTGAAACCTATGTAACTTGACGAACAATTGTCACCCCAATAAACTTTAATTTTAAAAAATCGGGGTGTTAAAAAATGTATACACATTTTAAGAGATGTTATCTTAAAATGTGTATACATTTGGCACTACACACACACACACACACACACTGGACTATTACTCAGCCTTAAAAAAAGATGCATAGATCATTTCCTACAGCGACATTTCCAAGGACAAGGGCACAGTATTCGAGGTACTTTTGCCAGTTCTAAGCACAACATCCCGATGCTTCGGTCTTAACTTTGTCAATTATACTTTGTTTTCTACCTCTGTTCCATTCCCCACCCATCCCATAGATTCTAGATACTACCAATTAGTAGGTCTTAAAATTTCCTTTTTTCCTAAATGAATTTAATTGGCTTCTAGTGTTTGAACATAAAATACTGACTTGGCACATTCTCCATATGTTGTCCACCTAAAGTCCCTATTCTTTAGTTCCTGAAAAAACAACCACAGCGAGAAACTCCTTTATCTCTTTGATACTACCTCGGTATTCCTTTATATTGCGACTAAAATAAAAGAATCATCTCATTATTTTCTTTTTTTTTAACCACTATTTTCAAACTATATTATTTCACATCAGGGGTCCTTTTTAATGAGCAAGGCACAAGGTATTCAGATAAGAGATTTCGTAATAAAAATAGCAAACACTGTTGTGTCTTCAGTTTTCAAGTTGTTTATTCTTGCTGTTCCTGAGAAGATCCCTGGGGGTAGTCTTCTAAAACAAATATGTACTAAGTTTGAGGACATGGATAGTGAATGTGACAGTCTTCTTTGTGATTAGATAGTCCCTATTTTTGTTTTATTCCTATGGTGATGTTAGAAGGACTAAGGTACTACTTTAGTGAAATCACTGAAGTTTACAAAATAAATGAAACTGAAAGCTCGTCATTTAATTAATGCATAGAGTGTACATGTTCTACATTTTGAAACTATGTATCAAAAATGACAAGAATTATATGAAATATTAAAAGAAAATTAAAATTGAATAACACCCTGTTTATTAGTTATTCAGTGTTTTCCATGAATACTTTCATTATGTCAGCCTTCCTTATTGACAAAATATATTGCATTTTATATTTTTATGTTTTGATTTTTAGAATACTTTCATGGTTACTGATATAGAGAAAAAAAACTTTTTTGAAAATAATGCTTTTCAAATTTTGGTGAATGTTTTGATATTGTATTTTAATGAACAAGAGATCGCTTGTGAATTTTAGGATCTTGGTTTATTTAAACACAACACCTAATTTGAGCATATATTCAGGTATACATAGGAAATATTAAAACTAACATTATTTTGATTAATAAAAACAAAGTGTTCTTACAAATACTTGAAGTGTGTTGCATCCATCAATAAAATAAATAGAAATCAAAATTCAGAGATAAATGCTTGAGGAAAATTAGTTTATCTCTCTGAATATCTCAGCCTTAACCAGGAACATGGCATATCATCAGATACCACTTGACATTGATAGTATGCTAATGCTATTCCATTTCACAATTATGAACACAATGTAGGTTTCTTAGATTGCCTTAATGATGGAGATAAATTGAACAAACTGTATTTGATTTTATTCTTTAATTCCAATTTCAAAATTAAGTAATGGATGGACTATATTAACTATTAATTAAATGTTGGTTTTAGTGTAAAGACACTGATGACATTCTAACAAAATTCCACTTAAGTGTTTTTATAGGATTCTTTTAAAGTGCATATTCAAACACTACTGTGTCCAATGACTAGGATAAACTTTCAGGCTTTCAGTACAGTCATCTATCATTTAAAAACAGGGATACATTCTGAGAAATGTGTCCTTAGTGATTTGCCCTTGGGCACACATCACAGAGTGCTCTTACACAAACCTGCATGGTGTAGCCTACTGCACACCTGGGCTATCTGGGGTAGACTACTGTTCCTAGGCTACAAACTTGGATAGCACGTTACTGCACTGAATGCTGCAGGTCACTGTAACACAATGGCAAGTACTTGCATATCTAAACATGGAAAAGGTACAATGAAAATTCAATAAAAGAAAAAAAAAATGGTACACCTGTTTGGGCACATGAATGGAGCTTGCAGGATTGGAATAATTTCTGGGTGAGTCAGTGAGTGAGTGTGAGTGAATGTGAAGGCCCAAGACATTACTGTACATGACTGCAGACATTATAAACATTATACACACACTTAGGTTACACTAAATTTATCAAACATATTTTTCTTTTTCAATAATAACTTAAACTTAGTTTACTGTAACTTTTAACTTTTTAACTTTTTGATTCTTTTGTAGTAACACTTGGCTTAAAACAAATATATCAAACAGATGTACAGAAGTATTTTCTTTATATCCTTATTCTACAAGCTTTTATCTATTTTCAATTTTAATATATTTTTGTGTTTTACTTTTTAAAACACTTTTTTTGCTGAAAACTAAGGCACAAACCCACACATGAGCCCAGGCCTACACAGGGTCAGGACCATCGATACCACTGTCTCCACCTCCACATCTTGTTCCACGGGAAGGTCTTCAGGAGCTATAACACGCAAGGAACTGTCATCTCCTATGATAACAAGGCCTTCTGGAATTTCTCCTGAAGGACCTGCCTGAGGCTGTTCTTGAAAACTCTGCAATATGTCCATGGTGGTTTGTTTTGTTTGTTTCTTTTTTTCATCATAGATTTGCTTGTAAGTATATAATGCACCATGGAAATTCTTCTATATTAATGAAATCCTTTCAGTATTGGGGTCCATGTTTTCAAACTTTTAAGAAGCTTGCTGAGGTCAGCAAAAGCTTCTGCTAAATTCTTCACTGTGGAATTATATTGGAAGTTCTTGTTTTAATCTTCTTGTAGTTTCCCTTTATCTTTCCTCTTCTTTTAATTAAAGTTTATTGGGGTCACAATGGTTAGTAAAGTTACATAGGTTTCAGGTGGATAATTGTGTAAAGCACCATCTATATATCACATTGTGTGTTCACCACCCAGAGTCAGTTCTCCTTCTGTCACCATATATTTGATCCCATTTACTCTCATCTACTACCTCCCTCCCCCCTTGCACTCTGGTAACAACTACACTAATGTCTATGTCTGTGAGTTCTTGTTTTTTTATTTGTTGTTTGTCTTGCCCTTTGTTGTTTTCAGTTTTATATCCCACATATCAGTGAAATCACATGGTTCTCAACTTTTTTATGTCTGATTTATTTCGCTTAGAATAATAACCTCAAGATCCATCCATGTTGTCGCAAATGATAGTATTTCATCTTTTCTTATGGAAGAATAGTATTTCATTGTGCATATAAGCCACAACTTCTTTAATCGATCATCTATCGAAGTATTTCTCTAAAGAGGACATACAGATGGCCAATAGACATATGAAAAGATGCTCAACATCACTAATCATCAGAGAAATGCAAACAAAAACCACAATGAGATATCACCTCACATCAGTTAGAATGTCTATCATCAACAAGACAAATAATAACAAGTGTTGGAGAGGCTGTGGAGAAAAAGGAACCCTCACACACTTTTGGCAGTGATGCATATGGGTATAGCCACTATGCAAGGCAGTGTGGAGGTTCCTCAAAAAATTAAGAATGGAATTACCATATGACCCAGCAATCCCTCTCCTGGGTATCTACCAAAATATTCTGAAAACATTTATTCGTAAAGATATATGTGCTCTGATGTTCACTGCAGCTTTATGGTGGCCAAGACATGGAAGCAACTAAAGTCTCTTGCCTCTTCTTCCTCTATGCATTCTTGTTCAGTTTCAACAATTCTTGATTAGTCAATTCCTCTGAAATTCCTAGGATCTCCACCATGTCACCTTCATTCATAGTCAAGCTTAAGTTGTTTGCCACCTCAGCCACATCCTGGTTGATTTTTGCAACCTCCTCATCCTTGGGAAATCCTTTGATGTCTTCTTCCAGATGCCACTCATACCTTCTTTTATGACATTATCCCAAGCCCAAACAAGATTTTTGGTGGAGGATGTGATATTGTAATCCTTCCAGAATTGCATCAGTGTCTTCCCACGGTCTTCCTCAGTTGCAGCAATAGCCTGGGCAACAGTTTTCTTCAGGTAGCAGGCCTTAAAAGCTGCTATAACTCCTTCATCCATTGGTTGGATAACAGAGGTGGTGTTTGGATGGTGAAACAGCAGTTTTATATTGAGGTGAAGATCACCAGTAAAGGACAGATGTTCAGAATCATTACTGACAATAAGGACAATCTTTAAAGGTGTGTTATTCTCCACAGAGTAATTCTCCCTGCTGGCGTAACAATTCAGGAGGGGATCTTGGAAGAGGAGCTGGGTCATCCATGACTTCTTATTACTTCTTTAGTGCACTGGCAGTGTGTGCCTATTGATATGCTTGAAGTCATGGAGTTTACAGTGTAGCCTGCAACATTGTCCAGGATGTCATCATGTCCTTAAAAGCCTTCAAACCTGGCATCGACTTGGCCTCTTTTTGGATAAAAGTTCTTTCAGGCATCTGTTTCCAGAATGGAGAGATTTTATCCGTAATGAATGTGTGTTGTGGCAAGTAATTTTTGTCCACAATCAGCTTATCTAGAGTTTCCAAAACTTCTTCAGCTGCCTTCAGATCAGTATTGATAGACTCACCACTCACTGTCACATTATGCAATGAATAACAATTGTTAAATTGTTTAAACAACTCAGAGCTAGCAGAAAATTCAACATTGGAGTCTGGTCCATCCTTGTCTTTTTTCCCCCCATTTTTTAAATTAGTTTCAGGTGTGCAAAGCAACATAGTGGACATTTACACCACTCACAAAGTGATAACCCCCCTCCCCCAAGCTACTACTCCTTTGACGTCTTACATAACTGTTACAATACCACTGACTATCTTATGTTATACTCCACTTCCTGTGTATATATTTAATTAATAGTTTACATACAATATTGTTCTACTTCAACTGCAGATGTACAGACTCATCTTTTAACATCACAAACAAACATTTTGCTTTGGCCATGATTATCATGGTGCTGAGAGAGGTATACTCTATGCCTGGTTTTTAATCCAGGTCATTAGAAGTTTCTCCATGTCTGATACAAGCCCTTCTGATTTTGCTGTCTGTTGCCCTCAATGGAGCAGATCCTTTAACAGTTTCTGTCACTTTGTTCTTATTTTTCAAGATTGTAACTATTGTGGAATGGGACACGCCTGACAGGTGAGCAATAAACATCACTGATTTTCAACCTCATAGTCTTTCATCACTTTTAATTTTATTTCGCTTCATGTGGCCTCTTACTGGCAACACTAGCAATGGCTTTTGTAAACTTAGGGGCAATGATAAACAAAATAACATAAGATTAAATGAAACGCAGGCTAAAACAACGCAATTAAGAGATGTGATAAACACAAAATATATGAGGTAGTTTCGATTATAATAAGGCATAGTGCTTTACAGCAAACATTTTTTTTTTATAACTAGCAAGAGTATATTCTAAAATAACAATAAAAAGTTTAGCATAGTAAATACAAAAACCAGGATCATAGTAATTTATTATTATTATCGATATTATGTAGTGTTCATAAATGTATGTGCTATACTTTTAAATAACTGGCCTTGGTTTGTTGACACCAGCATCACCACAAACACATGAGTAATGCCCTGTGCTATGACATTTCTACAGCTACAATATCACTATAGGAATTTTTCACCTTCATTATAATCTTCTGGAACCACTGTCATATATTCGGTCTGTTTTTGACAGAAACATCAGTATGCGGTACATGACTGTAAACTTTTTTTTAACCAGGAAAAAAAATTAACATGATTACATTGTGTAACTAGTTTTATTGATCAGTATGTTCCAGAAAACGTAGTACAGAATATAAAATATAGGTATAGAATCATATACTCTTTATGGATTTAATTTTTTCACAATAATTAAAAAGATCAAACTTCCCATGGTAAATGTGTATTTAACCAGGTATCATAACCCAAAGCATCTACCTGTGAGTATTACGGCTTTGTAATATTTAGGATGTGAAAATAAAATTACTCCAATTAGGTTTATTAAGAAAAATTATACAAATGATAATATTCAGTTATAAAAGGGTATTTTAAATACCATAAAATAAAAAATGAACAAAGAACTCTGCAAAATGTTTTTAATATTTTTGTTTGGATTATTTTTTTATATGAATTATTTAAATAATTACACTATGAGTTTTCTTATGAGTACATTCACAAGTTATCACTGAACAAAATTGAGTTTGGGGTTATTTATTTTTCTTTGATTCTTTCACACCTTTTTCTTAAAATCTCTCCAATCAATGTAGTATCATGATTGATTGATTTTTAAATAGTGTCTTTGTTTTTCTTCACGTTTAAAGTAGGTTTATTGATAATGTGAACAAATGTAGTTGGATATGAATTAGTAGGAATGTCTTACAGAATATGACTAAAGTTATTATTTTCCAAAATATTTTTCAATTTTCTTTTCAATAAAACCTAACTCTCCATCATATATATTTAATGTTTATTGACCTTAATTAAGGTCCAAATTGAGTGGTAATCCTGAGAGTAGTTACAAATTATTAATTACACACAAGCTACAGATGATCAACTACAAACATCTACTGGGATACATTCACAAACATTTTTTTTTCCTTACATGTCAGTACATTATATTCATATATAACTGATTAAAACTTTTAGTAGTGTAATTTTCTAATTTATGTGTGAAGAGTTTGGAGTTGGTTAGAAGGCTTATTTTATCACTTTTACCAGGTTGCTGAATTCCTTTATGCCAAAGTTTTCTTATTGGCAAAATGGAGTAAGTATTACGTTATTTACTCTGAGTTGTGAGGGTAGTCAATATCATTTTATATTTTAGAGCATTTTATTCAATGGTTTCTTTCAAATCTGCTTTGATGAGTAATGAGAACTATTTAGTTATATGTATCCCTTAATTAAAAACTATATTATATTCTGAGTAGATAGGTGTATGGGTAGGATGCAAGAGGGGAGCCGTATTTATTAAGTAACAATAAAATTTAGTTTAGAATGACTGTCTTCTATAGACATGACCTTAATTTACCTGACATTTTATTAGGATCAAATTAACATGTATCATTTAAATGTCTGTAGTTATCTATTATCTGTCTTTGAAATTTAACATTCGTTAAACTACTCCTATGAAAAGGCACTTTGAAAAAAGGTGAGCAATAAATGCAACCCTGAAATAGCAGACTTATAAATGCATAACGACAGGGTTTATTAATCACTGCAATGAAATTAACTGTGCATAGTTAAGATGGAATCATTTTGTTCATGTGCTAGAAGAATATCACAGAGACCTTTAAGTGTATTAATGTGATCTAATATAAATCCAGTTTTAAACTTTATACATAATTATGAGGTTCAGTAAATTTCACCCTAAGTCAAAATATATTTGAAATATATATTATATGTGTGTGTGTGTATATATATATATATATATATATATATATATATATATATATATATATATTTTTTTTTTATTTATTTATTTATTTATTTATTTATTTTTCTCCTGACAAATCTAAAAATTATCTTTGAAGAGCTTCAGAATGAACAGCTCAAAATCTAGGCTTATCAGGGACAATCATACGGAACTAACACACTGTAGAATGTTCATGAGGATATCAGATAGTTATTAGGAATGGTTACAGATGTGACTTCCACCCTCTCCATGTTTTTAAAACAAATATTCTAGAGGGAGATCTGGTTGCAGAAAAATCAGACTATGTGTAAATTTCATTTTTAAAAAGTTATAATAGGTTTAATTTTAGGTTTATTTTTTCCCTCATTCTTAATACTTTTATTTTTGGAGTTGTATAAAAAAGGTTTGTTTCTTTTCCATAACTTTAAAATAAATGTTTTAATTATTTGCTTACATCAGTATGGATTTGTGAGTATGTATTTTCCTCTTCAAGTTACAACCTAATAGTCTAACCATTTACTCTATTGTTCAAATCATTCCAGCTTTGGCCAGTGGGAATATGGTTGGCTCCTACATGCTTTTGATATACTTGTATCACTTTCTTTCATTACCAGATGTTCTTGGTTGATTTGGAATTTTTCAACTCCACACTAGATTTAGCCATTCCTTAGCGTCCTGAATCTTTTATTGGAGAATGATAATAATTGGAGGAAAGAAGTTCCAGGTGCTGAATGTGCTCTTCAAACTGTGGGATTGCTGATTCTAGCTTCTCTCAGCAGACTGAGTTATAAAATGCATTATGAATACTAGCACATGTACACACCCATTTCTATTTTTATTTTGATATTTATATACCTGTATATGTTAAAATAAACAATAATTCTTAATGGCATCTCCCACTCAATTCCAATCCATGGAATGCATTGTAGCATTCCCCTCTTGTTTATTTGTAACCTCTTTTTCTGACATTAAGGAACATGACTGCCATCAACTTCAATTCATTTACTTATATGCTTAAACCTAGTATACATGTAAAGTAATTTAAAACTGCTAATCCAGACCCCTATGAGCAGTACAAATTGTCAACTAAGTCACAATGTTTATATCCTTTCCTTCCTTCCTTCTTTCCTTCCTTTTTTCTTCACTTTCTTTTGCCTTAGAGTGTTGGGGCAGAGGGGTGTTTTCTGATATTTGTAACATGACTCTCAGGGATGGCCTTCACCAGTACGTCTACCCTCATTCTGATGTAATTTTAGATCTAGCATTTGTTCATTCCCTGTCACAGAAGTAGTTCTTTTTCCCCCTGGTTTCATCCTCCAGCTGCTGTAATTTCTAGTAGTATTTGCATCACCTTTCACCTGAAGATCAAGGCTTTTGTCCCTTAAGCAAGATAGGGAGACCTGTCTGGGTGAGCTTTGATGGTGACCTCTATTAGGCCATTTGTGTTTGCCAATCATTGCTCATCAAAGTCAGGTAACTATATTTCCTATTTTTGTTTGTGAGTTTATTTTTTTCTTTTTTGATAAATTTCAAAGGGATGGCTCCTGGGTCCTTGAGAAAGATACTCCTGGGTTGTAGAATATGGACTCATATATCTCAATGGAGCAGAAAAATAATTTACAATTGCAAGCTTTCTAAAGTAGAATTGCAAAGGGAAAAAAAAAAAAGGAGAGGGATGGGGAGGGGAGGGGAAGAAGGAAAAGAAGGCGAAGGACAGGAGGAGGAAGAGGAGGAGGAGGAGGAGGAGGAGGAGGAGGAGGAGGAGGAGAAGAAGAAGAAAGAAGACAACGACAGCATGCAACAGTCAGGAAGAAGCCTGTCCAAAATCTTGATTACAGTGCACAAATTCCTGGACAAAAAGCCTATAAGAGGGAGCATGCATATGTCTGCATTTGCCATATAAGCCTAGGGGTACATCTCTAAGTTGTTTAGTTGTTTATCGCGCAACATCAGTTCTCAGATTGCCTCAAGAAGTCTTAAATCTGTAGTTGTCCGGCTTATTTTCCTAGCTGTAAGGACAGGAGAGATGCCTTTGCCAGCTCTCCATATCTCTGAGCTGAAAGCAGAAGTACAATAGTTTATTCTTTTAATTGCAATATTTGAATATATTAACTTGAAACTACTGTCTCCTTATCATACAAGAACACTGTATAGTATGAGAGCTTAGATGTATTTGTGAAATTGATTTATTTATGTATCAGAACATCAGTTGTAATGGGATTTATATAAAAAAAGAAAAAAAAAACTGAGTGCACACTCATCATAGATATAAATGTACATACTGAGGCAAAGAAGGTTTAAGTGCTTCTTAAGCATCACATGTCTAATTTATGTCTACAGCTTCTTACTTGCAAGTATCAGCTTCTTTCCTGTATATCATCCACTTATATTAGTAATTCCACTTCTTTCAAAATGTGTTTCTATATCCTATTTATTATTTTGAGGCTTGCATTCATTCAATAAAGAGATGGAATAGAACACTGAGCTAGCAATAAACATAGATACCTATGTATGTATAATAAAAATGTTTAATATAAAACACACTTTTCATCCTTTTGATCTTTCTAGAATTTTGCCTTTTTTTTTGTATCTAGTTAAAATCCAAATAGTTTCTGAGTTTTTTTGAGTTTCTTTTTCAAATTGTGGATTAAATTTATTAGGCAAGCCAATTATCTTTAATTACTTAAATCCTAAAGGCATTTTTTTTTTCAAAAAACTTGCCTTCGCTATTTTTTCCATTGCATATATATATATATATATATATATATATATATATATATATATATATATACGCTTTGTAAAAATAGTCAAACTGTGTTCTTTCTAACTTTACTAGTTACACAAAAGATTCAGAACCAAAAATAAAATTCATGCAGACACGCAGAAAAGCAATGTGTTTGTTTTATTTATTTGTATATGACTCAGCTAAATAAGCATGTGTGATTCATTACTGAATTTGATATCTGGTTTTCTATATAGCATAAGCTTAATATTTATTAAAGCCCTTGGTGATATATAATATATAATATGCTAATGTGCTTAAAATATCTTATTACAATTACTATAAAGTTTCAGCTTATAAAATTTCAGATGGTGTTAAAGAGAAGATCCACCTAATGTCATTGTTAAAAGGTATGCATGGTAGAAAAATGTTTTATTTCCCCCCTTTTTTTTTCTGATAAGTTCCAGAAATCTATGCAAAGTTGTATGAATTACTTTCTGAACAATGTAGAATTAATGACTTCAACATTTGTAACTATGCTGATCATTGAAAAATAAATTAAATGACAGATAGTTATTGTGACAAAAAAATCTAGTATGGGGGGGTGATATTTAAAAAATCGCAAGTAATTCCTACAATGAAAGAATGGTGGAGTATAGCATAGGGAATAGAGTCAATGGAATTGTAACAGCTATATACGATGTCAGAAGAGAAGAAGGCTGGGGAAAAGGGGTCATCATTTTGTGAGGGGTGTAAATGTCTAACTATTACATTGTTTTGTACACCTGAAACTAATAATTATAAAAGAATGGACAAAATGCTATGGACTATAAATGATAGAAAGAGTACATACATTGGAGTGCAATAGAAATGTGCTAATTTTATTACCTCAAAATAATTCTGACACGGTCTGAGATACATATATTTTTTAATCTGCAAAAAATGAGTAAATGCCTGATATATTGGATTACTGTGAAACTTGTTACATGAGGTCATGCTCATATACGAATTGTTAGTCAAATTATTCGGGGACTCTTTTTATACTTCGTTATTGAATCTTACAACAACCATAGGATGAAAATATCATTATGTCTACTTTATAAAAAGTGATTAAATAAAATTGCATTACATACTTTTTCTGTCACTGAGAGTATGCTGAATAGTGAACAAAAGAAATATGATCATATTATCATGGCTCGTGTCTCATTATAGGAAACAAAAAGCATTTAAAATGTTACAGTGCTAATTATTTCATTAGAATTATGTCAATTATCTGATGGAGAAGTAAAAGTATCAGCATCTAACAGGAAACTTAATCTATTCTAGTATGTCCAGAAAGACTTTTTCATTTTCAACTTGATGTGTGATAGATGAGTTGGAGTTAGACCATAAAAGGAAAAATTATAATAATGATAACAATATGTGAATTTTTCAGACAGGTGTGGGCTGAATTTTTTCTGAGAATTGAAATTTGACCAGTCTGCTTGGATTTCAGAATACAATGGGGAGAAAAGCTCAAAATGAGTTTGGAGAATTTGTAAGAAAACTGTTCATATTAAGCTAATATAGGGTTACAGACCTCTATTATAAAAGCAACAGGAAGCTATAGATAGATCCTCAATGGGAAAATGACATCAGCCTTGGACTGTAAATGGTAATTTGTTCTGAATTCTGGAACAGGCGTGTGTGTGTGTGTGTGTGTGTGTGTGTGTGTGTGTGATGAGGGAGCAGCAGTAATGGTTCTGAACACTCAACCCATCACCCCAAAGATATCAGTGTGGACAACTGCCACAGTGGCAGCTTCCTATGTAGTGATGACCTCTGACAAGAAAAAAGAAGCAACTTCATACTTGATTTACACCCTTCAAAGCACATTAGCAGGAACATGACCGGGCATGTTCAGTGCTTGAAGCAACTTCGATTATGTTGGCTTTGTGAATTCTACGTTTTCTATAGAGTAAACCTGTCCTCCATGATTTTATGCCCTATTTTTGGCAATAAGGCCCTGAAGGCGCACAGCAGCTCTTCTTTCTCCTTTTCTTGTTGCAAATAGGCTTTTCTCCATAAGACTCTTGAATAATTGCTTAAGCTTAAAGTTTTTACTCACTATAATGTTCAATAAATTTTATGCTTCCAACACATACACCATATGGAATACATCTTACTTTTAACAGTATGCATGCCACACACAAAATATTTTCAAGCATCATTGACAATAGAGAGACTCTTACTGGGTACATTTTCCACATATATTCTGTTCTAACCAACTTCTCCTTTTTCAACAGAATGCATTCACCTCCTCAGTACATCTATTTTTTTTTTCCCCATAAGGAGACTATAAGTGACTTGGGAAATGAGAAGTAGCTTTTAGAATACCCAGCTAATAAAGGAATATTAATTCTTTTGAAAACTCCTTTATATGAGTCACTGTTAATGTTTAGCAAGATATGATACTTGAGCTGGCGCCTTAAAAAATACATATTTACCTTATATATTAAAGGATGGTTATTTTCAAGGCATAGAAAAGAGAATGTCGGAAGACAATAACGTAAAAAAGAAAATTCAAGTTAATAAATGTTAATTATCCCAGCCTATGAAGAAGCAACAATATCAGGACTTAATAGTAAATATAGTAAAACTGATTAATATTACAGAATTGCAATTACTTATATTAAAGGGTAGAAAACTCTAAAACAGTTTTCTCTTTCTTTTTCCTTTCCTTATCAACCAACCAACCACTGATACATATTTATGAATTAACAGGTTCTGCTTATACATACTGGTCTTCCTTTGTCCTTCACATTAATTACTATGGGGAACTTACTAGGCATTTGGGTTTTTATTGCTCTAGGAAGAACAATAAAGGATTAAAATTAATTTTTGATTTTTGAAATACTAATGGCATTGAATACCTTGTTCCTGGGACTATTCAAAACATGCGCAGTTTTATGAGTGCTGAGTAAAGTTTATTCTACCTTATATTCTTCCAAACATATACTCAAAGCAAAAAGAACAATATATTAAGTTGGTGCAAAAGTGATTGCGGTGTTCGCAATTATTTTTAACCTTTTAAACTGCAATAACTTTTGCACCAGCCTAATATATGAATGTCAATAATCCAACTTTGATGACAATGAAATTTGCAATCCCCAATAGCATTCAATAATGAGGGAATTCCAAATTCAGTAAAGAAGAGTCAGAGTAAGAAGAGACAATCAGAGAGTCTGTAGTGTAAAATTTCAGACTAATTTGGCACAATGCATTTCTTGAACTATGAGCTTCAATTCAAGGGAAAAATAAACATTCTGTTAGGACAATACAGACTGTGCTGACAGAAGAAGCTACACTGCATCTTGTCATTATAGAATAGCAAAAGAAGAATAGCTGAGAGAGAGAACGATGTAAATGCACTACCTTTGCAGGGTGCATTGGGGAATTTGTAAGGTTTAATTTATTTACATAATTGTGATTATTAACACACATAGGTTTATTTCTCTTATCACTTTGTGTTATTTGTAGCAGGTCTATTTTCATTATTTTGTTTTTTTCTCTTTTTCCGCCTTCAGTTTTTCTAGTTTTCTGTATTTTTATGTATAATTTGTTCATTTAATGGTATCCTTATAGATTGAGCACACTCTCAGGCTAATATCTATCTGCTCAACAAGAAATATTAACAAATAGAGTATTTTACCTTAAATTTTATTCACCCCGATTGCCCACGTTATTGCTGCCTAAAACTTGGTCATTTATTGTTTTATTGATGCCTTCAATATATATTCATGTTATTTAGTTATTTCTTTAATGATTATCTATGTATATACCACTTATTTTCTCAATAATTTTTATTCCCATTCCTTCCTTCAATTTCTTCCTCTCTTAAATCTATCCTTGCTAATCCTCTTGGTGAGGAACTATTAACATCAATTTTCTCAGTTTGTCTGTCTTCATTTTATTTTTTCCTTACTATTGGAGACAGTTGAGCTAGATACAAAACTGCAGTATAACCCTTATTTTACCTCAGTCTTTTAAAGATACACTTCTATTGGTTTTGTCCCCTTCTTGTTATTAATCAAAAGTCTTTTTCACTTTAATATCTTGTCTCTTGTATAGGTAATCTGTGTTTCTTTTTGGTTACTTTTAAAATCTTAAAAACTAGTTGACTCTAGTAATTTCATTTTCATTATATATTTGTGTGATTTTATTTTTATGTGTATCTTTTGTTATTGTTGTTCTCAGAGTTCATTTTCAATTTGGAAATTTATCTATTTCATAATAAATTGATAACAATTTCAGTTATTATCTATTTAAAGATCATTTCTTCCCATTCTTCCTAATTTCTTGTTCTGAATTTGCTAAACAATCTACATTGGGCTTTATTATTTTATCATCATATCCTTACCTTCATTTAAAAAAAATTTTGTTTATATCACTGTGTTGTATTCTGAGTATTTTCCACAAATACGTTTGCAATGACAATTCCAACCATGTCTAATTAACTCTTTGACTACTCACTGAATTTTATTTTTAAGTGAATTATTTGGTTATATCTATCACAGTGTTTCACTATTTCATATTGAAGTAAAATCTGTTTACTTATTTTAAATTATATAATATAGCTGTAAAATTTCAAATCTCATACCTTGTATCATTTACTTTATGTACTTCAAAATTATTTTATTTTGTTTGTATTTTGTGTGTAGAATTAATTTTATAGAAGCCTGTTTTCTGTTTTTATTTATTTTTTATTACATATTGATACACAACAAATTCTAGATTAAAATATATTTAAAACAATTTTTAGAAATATATTTTCTTCCTCCTCTCTCTCTCTCTCTCTCTCTCTCTCTCTCTCTCTCTCTCTCTCTTTCTCTCTCTCTCTCTCTCTCTCCTCTTTTCTCTTTCTTTCTTCCCACTGCTGTGTTTCATCGATATTTTATCAGCCTTGAATTGGTTTGTAAAATAATTACTCAGCTTGGGAATTTTTGACCTTTAAGTGTAATATACATTTGGACTCAACACCAATATATGATATTTTGGTTATTAAATTCCAGCAAGTTTTTAGTGTGTGTGTGTGTGTGTGTGTGTGTGTGTGTGTGTGTGACACTCTGGTGCATGCTGTGACTCACTTTAGCTTTTAGCTACCTATGTTATATTGTTGATTCATCCATCCATTCATTCATTCATTCAATTACCAACGTTTAATCCCTTTGTCAATTAGGGCAAAACTTCCAGAGCCTTGATTTTATGCTGTGGTCTTAATTCTGACTGTCGGTCGGGCTTGCTCAGGGATATAAAACACAGTTCTTCTGACTTCCTATCTATCTCAATTTCTAGCCATTGGTTGTTAAGCTGGAATTCAAATCATCACATCACATTAGATCATGGCCTGTTGTCTCTAGATTCCATTGTCCTCTTCACCAAACCAGCTCTGCAATGCATTTAAACACTACTTTAGTAATAGGTGAGCTGGTATATTCATATTTTTTACATGTTTGTAATGAGCATCTATTTTGATCACGCTCTGACATTTCCCAAATTGGAATACACTACTATATTTCTTTCCTAACTATGTAAAACTGTTTTGAAAAGTCTAAAATAATGTTAAATTAAACTTTGCAATATTGTGAGTAGACATTTGCCATATACGATGTTTGCTTTTTTTTTTCTGTTTATAATTATGAACAGAATTGGAAATTTGTTTCTTTATTAAAAAGTGTCTAATACTTTCTACACTGGCTGGTTAATAGGCTTATCAATATTTAGTTTTAGCTGAGTCTATACTTAGGATTTGAATAATATGTTTAAGTGACAAAAATTAATGACTATTGAATAATTTATCAGGACTGTAAGAGTTTAGTCAAGCTTTCAAGGATTTCTCATATATAAATGCTATACTAAATCCTGCATGTCTTCTTTTAAAAATTAAATATAGGAGAATTTAAGATGATATCGTTATAAAATTGACCTGTTTTTTTATTTTTTTTCATTCTGCAAAATTATTATCCTAATTATAAAAAACTCAGAGAAAAATGTGTTTATTATAGAAGCAGTGACTATCTTAGCAAGTTGGCATTTCTTAAATAAATTTAAGAAAAGTGTCCATTAATATACTTTTTATTAATCTATCAAAGCACATGTAAAATATTATAATGGAAAAACTTGCAATTTGTAAGGGACTAACTTAATAGCTGAGATTTGGGAGAGTGTACTGTTTTCTTGAGGTTTTCTTGGCATAAAAGATACTAAAGCCATTTTGTTCTTTTGAACAATATTACTTCATTTCTACTCATAGCACAGCACATTAGCTTGTCAGGAAAAATCATCACCTAGCAGATCCAAATATGTTTATAACGTTTTTATGAGCTCCCTCTAATGGATGTATGTCATCAAGAAAAACCATTTTGATATAATTTTTACGCAGCACAATAATGTTTCATAGTCTATATGAGATTTTCCATTTACAAGGGTTAGAGAAATTTACATATAAAGTGGGATAGTCCAAAAAGTGCCACATCATTAAGTTAAAGCATAGCACAACATATCCATTAGTTTAAGATTCTGTTGCATTTCTTTAGTTAAGCAATTTCTGCATGCTATCGTATTTCCACAGATAAGCACAGGAAAACAAGAAGCCATTTAAGTGATTATTTGAGATACACTGGTTTGTTTTTTAAGGTATTGTTTTGTTTTCACTAATGTTCCTAGAGCTTTATTGGCTATCCCTAAAAGCTTCTCTGATCTCAGTACTTTCATACCATGTCAGTAATGGGAATACCGTGTTCTCCCGAAAATAAGACCTAGCCGGGCAATCAGCTCTAATGTGTCTTTTGGAGCAAAAACTAATGTAAGACCCGGTCTTATTTTACTATAAGACCGGGTCTATAGTATAATATAATATAATATAATATAATATAATATAATATAATATAATATAATATAATATAATATAATATAATATAATAATACTGGTTTTTATATAATATAATAAAGGGTCTTATATTAATTTTTGCTCCAAAAGATGCATTAGAGCTAACTGCCTGGCTAGGTCTTATTTTTGGGGAAACAGGGTAATACCCTGTTGGAACATATGGCAGTCTGGGAAAGATACATCTTTCTCCAAGAGTCATGACCTTGAATGTGCTCTAGAGAATTTTGTGATCTTTTACTTTATCCAGAATATAATGATATTCATATGATCCAGGGATGACATTGGACTCAGCCTTCTTATTGCATCAGTCCAATAATAAACCTGAATAACAGGGAATCCACTTGTTCCTTCCCCATTACTCACAGAATATTTGCTCTTTGAAATAACCAGTTAGAATAATTTATTCAACCATGTTTTTCATGTCACATCTCCTTTCAGAGCCCACTGAGAGCCAAAAAGAAATGTCATGGTGTTTGTTTTAAACAGTATGAAATCCAAGATTCTCAGTTTGATCTCTGGAGTGTCACATTCCCTGCTCCTGTGATCAATCTGATCACTTATTCCTTATGAGCTCTCTAAATGGACAAGTCACTGAAGAAAATGTCATTCTGTGTAGATGTCAATGTGTCCCTTAGTTTTCTTGGTTCACTTAAACTATTAATTTTCTAAGTATTGCCATACATATGTGTTTTAAACAGTTGTATTTCTTTGTCTAATGATTTTATACAATGTTTTCCTGACTACTAATGGGTCATGTCTTATTTCTTTTCCCCTTGTTCATCACTCTCCATTCATCCTCCTCCTTCTCTTCCTCCTGCCTTTTTAACACTTTCTCTTCTTTCCATCGCCATCCCACTGAACATTTATTTCATAGCATATCTAAAATGCCATGGGTGTCCCATGTTTTATTTACACATAATGTTTAGATATGATTAGATGCTCAGTGAGTCTTCTATTTAAATGGCTAGATAGTGAGGATAGGCTCAGAATCACACATACTCAGGAACCTGGAATGATCTATCTATTCTACTATTTGTATCAATTTTTGATGCATTTGTTCATATGTAATAGAAAGGTGGCTTAAACTACAAAAATGTTTTTTGTTTTAAACATGAAGGTCAATGATGAATACTTTGTGCTCCAACATCTTTCAGCATGTGACTCTTTCCCTCAGGATTGTAGTTAAATACTGCAGGTCTAGCTCTCCATCCATCTTTGAGGCATGGAGAATTGGGAAGAAGAACTGAGGAAAGTAAAGCACAAAGTGACACAAGTACTAGGAAAGAAAATACAGTGGTATCTCGATTTCTGAACGTAATCTGTTCCAGAAGACTGTTCAAGTTCTGAAACGTTCGAAAACAGCCGATAGCGAGGCCTCAGGATCTTGCACTCAGCAGAAGCCGTGTGACAAGTTTGACGGACTTTTGAGGTGTGTTCGAAAACTGAAGCATTTAATTCCAGGTTTACGGTGTTTGTAAACTGAAATGTTCGTCAACGGAGACGTTTGAAAACCGAGGTACTACTGTATATTTCTCAGAAATCTCTAGCAGAATTAGGCTTACTACTTTATTGTAAAGGACCAGGCCATAAGGTCACTGTGGTTGAAAAGGATGAGATGAGACATTAAAACATGGCTCTCTACAATATATTTAGCGACTACTGTTGAAAATGAATGGATAGGCAACTAGTACTAATCACCATTGAACTGACTTCTTCGCAGAGCATATGTGTCATAGCAGGGACACAATTTAATAAATAAAATTAGAAGTTCAATATGTCATTTTAAAAATAGGATAGGCACAACATAAGGTAAGATTATTGTATTTGGTGCACAGAAATAAAGGGAAAAGAGAATGGACAGTGCAGAAAAAAGGGGTAAGAAACATGTGAGAAGCAGAAAAGATTCTAAAAAACATATAATTTAAATGAAAATGTTAAACAAAAAATACACTATCTAAAAGTTTTTCACAAGTCATGAAACATATTTACCCTAGATTCCAGAAGTGCAATAAACCCCACTAAGAATGGATTTAAAAAAAAATCAGTTCAGCACTTCATAATAAAGCTGCTGAAATCCAAATAAATGAAGAAAAACACTATGTATAAAACCAATTATTTTTTTTATTAAGACAGAAAAATGTAAGAATATAAAATATATATTATGCAAATACCAGCTAAAATAAATCTTTGTATATGTACTAATATTTGACAGAGCAGGCTTTCAATTAAGAAAATACTAGTGCTAACAAAGGTAGAAGTGTATTTGTATTTAATTTTATAACATAGCATCTACATCAATGCCAAAAGTTGGTACATGTTCAATGTTTGCTATATCTATGTCTGAGGATAGTACATAAACAAAAGTAAAAAAGAAAATCCATCTTTGTGAGCCTACTCAGTTTCTTTATTTTGTAAAAGTAACCAGTCACGTATTTGTGAGAATTCTCACTTCTACTTTTAAATGTAATCTGAAGTATTCCACTGCACCTAGGACACTAAAATACACTTACATATATACAGCAACAATATTTATAATTACTGCCAAATCAAAACTGTAGAAACAATATTAATAACTAGTAATATTGGTTGACTTACACAAATTATGTAATTTTAATACAGCCATACAATGGCGAACTATAAAGTAATACAGAAAGTTGTGCAATGTAGATCTATATACACCAATGTTAAAAAGTGAAAATGTATATTACATGAATAAAGCAAAATGGCAGAGAGATATTCAGAGTATAATCTTGCTTATCTAAAATACATTTGCAATAATGAATTTGTGGTCTGCATCTATGTATAATTCGTATACACATATGGGAGGATACATAAAATATTTCATAGTTATCTCTGAGTAATTGGACTGGGAAACTACTTGGGAGTAGTGAACAGAGAATCTTTATTTTTTTTCTTATTCCCTTTGAACTCTTGTATAAGTTGGTTTTGTTGTGTGAGTGTGTGTGTGTGTGTGTGTGTGTATGTGTGTGTTACTGGTAATATTTTAACAATAAACTTGTTTCTATTTTCTATGATAGTACAAATGCTATTTGAAACACACACACACACACACACACACACACACACACAGAGTAAAAAGGTGTTCCACAACATTTGAATTATCAGGATTAGTATAATTTCTGGAATTCAAAGAGTTGGCTTACTCATTTTGGATAGAATACTACAGAAAGCATATACTTATGTCCCTCAGAATTATGAAATTAGGACCATACTTTGCCAAAAAATGCCAGATGGCCACGATGTACCAATTGCTTATATTGACTATTGTGCCACATTTCAAGCTTGGAATAACACTGAAATATGGTGAAAATATCACAAATGCCCCAGAACAGATTGTTAGAAGATATTGGCCAATGTGAAATTCCAGGCATTTCCATCATCCACATTACACTGGATATTAAAAAATAAAATAAAATGAAATGAAACAATACAGCAACTGTATGCCTTAGAAGGAATAAGCCTCCTTATCGTTTATTCTATACATTCCACAAATTCAAAAAAAAAAATGTTCCTTAGATCATTTTATCATTTTTATAACTGTTTTGTGGGTGCTTATAAGATCTGCACAAATCTTCCTTAGGAAACTTTATTTATTGGATCTGTTTGAATGTCAGTTCTCCTCCTTAGACAAACCATTCCAACTTACTCATAAACGAAAAATGAATGTACAATTATTTTTAAATGCTCAACTTCCTACTTTCACATGAAAGAAGCAAATCATATATTTGTGACACTTTAAATTTAAAGGCTATGTATTGATTAAAATACATGAAAATGGAAGGGAAATAGTTTTCCTTTACACCCACCTGCCACTTCTTAAATATCTGTTGTAAGGCATGCTTATAAGGAAGTGATCTTCCCCCACAAGATGGTTCTGAACCAGGATTTAGTTCTTGTCAATTTACATTTTCAATTGTGTGTTATATATGGTAGGTCACAGGGATGTGAATCAGATTGCGAAGCATTAACTGAAACAGCCAATGCAAGCTGCCCACAGCAACACTCTTCTACATCTCACTGCTGACTCTCATTTTACATGCAGGCTCCCTTTCCTTACAACAATTTACTTCCCATGTTCTGTACCTCAGCACTATGCCAGTGATGCTTTCTTGCGTGTTCCCCAGGCTACTGATATAATATCAGTAGTAAGGGTTTTATTTATCTCCTTTATAGTTTTGATCTTGAAATATTCAAGTTAACAATATTTGTTTGACTACTTTTTTCTCACTTTTTATTTGTATATATTCAAATACTATATTTTTTATAGCCAAGTCTCTTGGATAAAGTCAAACAATATTATAAAAATAGAATGAAATATACTTTTATTCTTCTAAGTGAAGTACCAACAATCAAATTTTAAGAAAAATTTCCATAAAATGCAAAATACACGTTTCAAATAATTGTATATTATGTAAAGTATTGATATCAGGAATAGATGGATATTATTAGGTCCAAAAGACATTTATTATCAAAGTTTCATAAAATCTTTAATTTTCTTTTCTCTCTCTCTCTCCCCCTCCGACTATATTTTTGGTGGGGAATAGCTTAGGGAGCATCTGCATTTATTTTATATTCAAAAATTGCATCTTTAAATCTATTCAATTAACTCGTGATAAAATATATGTCTGCATCTCTAGATGTATGATTTTTTCTTTGAGCAACGCAATCACATTAAACTAATTTTAAGGATAGTTTATTCATGTTATTTTCAAAATTCTTGTACAAAATTGATAAATTTAATACTTATATCTCATAATTTAATCCTTATTTTTCATAATTTAATGCAATGTTATTATTCCCATACTATGGTAAACATATAAGACTAACTTTAAAATATTATTTAATAAATTCTAAATTTTTGTTGTAGTTTTGATTTGAATTTCCCTGATGACTGGTGACTCTGAGCCTTCTTTTTATATGCCTGTTTGCCAATTATATGTATTCTTTTTAAAAATATTTAGGTCTCTGCTCATTTTTAATCTAGTCATTTGTGGGGTTATTTTGCTATTGAGTTGTATGCGCTACTTGCATATTTTGGGTATTAACCCCTTATTGAATAGGCAGTTGGCAAGTATTTTCTCCCATTTGATAGGTTGCCTTTTCACTCTGTTGTTTCCTTTGTTGTATAGAAGCTTCTTAGTTTAATGCAATCCCACTTGTCTACTTTTGCTTTTGATGCCTGTGCTTTTGGTGTTATAACCAAAGAAATCACTGACCAGACAAATATCAAGAAGTTTTTAAGCCTTGTTTTCTTCTAGTGGTTTTAGTATTTTGCGTTTTATATTTTAAGTCTTTAATCCATTTTGAGTTGATTTTTGTGTATGGTATGAGATAAGGCTCCGGTTTCACTCTTCTGTATGTGTATATCCAGTTTTCCCAACACCATTTATTGAAGAGGCTTTCCTTTCCCCCTTGCATGTCTTGCCACACAGAGCTGAAGATCAATTCACTATACATCTGTGCATTTATGTCTGGGTTCTCTTTCTGTTCCATTGGTCTATCTGTCTGCTTTTATACAAGTACCATACTATTTTGATTGCAGTAGCTCTGTAACATAATTTGAAATCAGAAAATGTAATGCCTTCAGCTTTGTTCATCTTGCTCAAAATCGCTTTGACTATGCAGGATCTTTTATGGCTTCCTACTGAGTTTTAGGATTGTCTTTTGTTTCTGTAAAGAATTCCATTGAGATTTTGATAGAAATTGCATTTTATCTGTAGATCACATTGTGTAATATAGACATTTGGACAATATTAATTCTTCCATGGAAATGAGATAACTTTTCATTTATCTCTTTCTGCTTTAATTTCCTTCATCAATGTTTTATAATTTTCAGTGACCAAGTCTCACCCTGTGGTTAAATTAATTTTTTCTTTTTTTATTGCTTTTACTGGTATTCTGAATGGTATTGTTTTCTTAAATTCTTTTTCAGATAGTTGTTGCTTGTATATGAAAATGTGAATAACTTTTTTAAGTTGATTTTGTATCCTCCAGTTTTACTAAATTCATTTATTATTTCTAGCAGTTATTTTGTTGAGTCTTTAGACTTTTCTTCATATATGGTCACGTCATTTGCAAACGGATAATTTTACTTATTCCTTTCCAATTCGGATGCCTTTTGTTTCTTTCTTTTTTTTCCCCTAATTGCTCTGGATATGATTTTCAATTATAAGTTAAATAAAAGAGGCAAGAGAGGGTATCTTGGACTGGTGCTGGACCTTAGAAGAAAAACTTTCATTTTTCCCCCATTGATTACTGTAGTAGTGTCAGTCTCTTTATATACAGTCTTATTGGGTTGATGTATGTTCCTTCTATACTTATTTTGTTGAGAGCTCTTTTTTTTCAATATTGTGAGTGGATGTTGAATTTTATTAAATGCTTTTCTGCATTTATTGAGATGATCATATTTTTTTCTTTTATTCTGTTAATGTGGTGTGTGTGATGCATCATTCCTTAAAAGAGTGTTCCAGTACTGTTCCAAACATTTTCTTCCAGTCTTGACAACCCTTACCCAAGTGTTAGGGCTGGTGGTGATATTATGAAATAAAAATTTAACAATGATTTAATAAAAGTAATTAGAATCATTGACGTACATATTTCAATTGAAGTGATGATATATGAATAGCTATAAGCTATTTCACACATGTTCAGGCAATGTCAGCAAGAATGGTTGCAACCCAGCCAGAAATAGTCATCAAATTTATCTTGGTTCGAAAAGTGTTATGAAGTGCACAAAATGTATTCAAGTTGATAAAACAGAAAACATGAAACATCATTAAATGGGTAACCTCTAATTGTCCACATACATTTAGTCTAAATACTAACTGGATCAATTTGGCATTGTGCAACACTTTTATCCAGATATCTCTCAAATTGTAAACAAGGTGATTTCAAAGCCCTGGTTTGCCTTTTCTCTTCTTAAAAAAAAAAAAAAAAAAAAAAAGTCAATGTCGCAGTTGATGCTGTGGTGCTTACCAGATCCCTCAACAAGACTGAGGGGGGTCCACCACCTTCTGGGAATGTTGGTGGGCGACAATTTTAATCTAAGTTCCTCTCTATGAACTGTCCTCACATCCCTCACTAGGTCAGCCTGCAGCCCATACCTGTGTGAGCACAATGTTTGTTTTATCACAAAATATAAGGCATGATTTATCTTCTCCCATCCACACTGGATGAATCTTAAAACTGACAATAGTCAAGAGCAAAATAACCCGTGAGATAGTGGAGGTAGAAATTCATGTAAGAGCCACAAGCCAAACTTGAATTCAATTATATTGCTGGGGAGCAATAAAAATACCCATTTGATAATAGTTATCAAACAGGCTTCACGTTTATAATACACAGAACTATTAGCTGCTACTACATTAAAAAGCAAAAAAGACAAACTATATCATAGCACCTGAATAAAAATAAATACAGACACATTTATGGTCCCTTAACCTTAGAATCTGCATGTTTCATGCTCCCTGCTTTAATAGATCACAAACTGAAATCTAGAACTGGTTGGCAGAGCTATTCGACGCTTTCATCCCCACACCAAAGAATTACGAGAATTTGTAAAGCTCAATTACAAGACATTTTCTATTCAAAGTCTGAGGTGATGCATAATTAAACATAAGTTTATCATATTTACTAAAGCTTGCTTTATTTATAACAAAAATCTAAAGAAGAAAATTTTAGTAACACATTATAAATCATATCATTTACTGCATCACACTCACAATTAATTGCCCATAGTGTTCTTTTTCCAAGGAGGATTGAGAAGTGCATGTATATTTCAAAGGTCAAATTGAAATTTTATCTATAATTTTGTACAGGGAGACAGTGTCCCATGTCACTGTAATTTTATTCTATTTACGTTTTATTCTTTATGGCATGATGATACTATTTGTTTTTGTTCCCTAAATAGCTCATGTATTTAACAGTATTTAACAACTTTATCTCTCTGACTTCCCCAATGCAGGTTCACCGATCAGCTTTTGGGAAATTAATATGAAACTAAATTTAAACTAAGTTTATTAATGAGGTAAGTGATCAGCCTCAGGGGTTGATTAATAATGAATGCTTCAGTAATGCTCCAGATTTGCCTGTACTTTTAATGAAGTGTAATAACACTGTATCAATTCATAATGGTTGCATAAAACCACCAACACCCTGTGGCTTGTAACAGCACTCATTTATTGTTGCCAATGCATCTGCTTGTTACTGGAGGTTTGTTGTTCTAGGCAAGTCTTGGCTGGGGAAGCTCAGCTCCGGTGGCTTTGCTGCCCAGTACCTTTTTTGTTCTCACAAGTCCACGATCCTGATGTCAAATGTGTCAGAAGAGCTTGGAAACACGTGAGACTTTTTCAGGCCTTGGCTGAATTGGTGCCCTGGAAATTCAACTGCTCTCACATACCATTGTTCTTAGTCATGGGGCCAAGCCCAAAGTCAAAGTACTCTGCCCACAATGAGGCTATGACAAGGTCATAGAAGCATAGAGGGGTAAAGAATCAGAGTCAAGAATTCAACAATCACACATAAATACAAACAAGGACAACAGAACAAAATATACTTACCTCACTGTTATGATTTTACTTTATTTTTTAGTGCTACGGAGAATAGAGAAGGCCTTTACTGTACTGATGTTAGTTACACATTTTATAATCTTAAGCATGTCAATCTCTTTATGAACTAGTTCCTTCTCTTTCTAAGAATATGAGCCACTTGAAATCCAGATAGTAGACATCTATCTTATTTTTGATGGCCAAAGTAGAAACTGCCAAACAGTTTATTATACAGAAATGTACTGGAATTAATTATGTATTCGGTAAAGATTATTGAACTCTCCTTTGCGACCAGCATTCACTAGAATATGGGAATGCAAAGGTTCACAGAGTAGATATTCTTGCTGTCACACAGGACAGTCTAAGGAGCTTCACTTGATGTAAGAGATACCGGGAGTGTCGCTACAGAGAAAAAGGGCGAGTATGTCACACTTTAAATCATAAGGTAGCTAGGAAAGATGAATCAAATATTTATCATATTTGGGTTTTGGAAATTGTCCAATATTTCTAATATTTCAATATAAATCTAAAGAAAGATAGATAATATGGATGACTACAACAATGAATATGAGAAGTCAAATGATGTGTTTTATAGCAATAGCCTTGGGAGAAGAGAGAAATGGACAGTTTGCTTGAGGGTCATATAAAAGGCAACGTCAACATGAGTTCCTGACTGATTAAGAAAGAGGGCCTGGGAAGTGAAAGTCAAGTATGGTCTCTGGTTTAATGCAAATAATTAAAAAGGGAATGACAAGAGAAAAGCAGGTTTGGGAGAAGTTGTTAAAATGACGACGATGATGTGATAATTTCTATTTTCTAATAGATGTTCAAAGAGACATTAACATTATTTAAAAATAATACCATATATACATATATACATACATATATACATATATGTATGTATATATGTATGTGTGTGTATGTGTGTGTGTATATATATGTATATGAAATAAATAAATATATATATGAAGTGTTACTTTTCTTCAGGGCCTAATCTAATAGGTTACCTGATTTTGATTGACGGCCACACCTGGTTTTTCTTCCTTTTACTGTCACAGTTCATTCTTGTTTTTTTGTTTGTTAGTTTGTTTCTTTGTTTGGTTGGTTTATTTTTTTGTTTTGTTTTTTAATTGCTTACTGGAGTTTATTGTCAAGTCTAGAAAAAAACTGTTAAATATCAGTATCTTCTAGTTCCAAACTCAAGTTACCATATATGTATATTGCACTACCAGTCCCAGAGAGCTCTGTCAAGGTCTGATGTCAGGCTATTTTCAGTCCCATTTTTCACAACCCAACTACACAGAACGGGAACACGCTTATTGAAGGGCCACAAGTGAGGACATTTTTTTAACTTCATTTTCCCCTTGCCATATTTTTTCTAACTACACGGTTGAGCTTTGACTTTTTAATTTCATATTGTATAAATTTCCCCGTCCTTAACTAGTATACCTGATGCATCAGCTTTGGTATTAGTGGGATATTTTGTCAAAGTTCCTTCCATCCAGCTTCCCAAGGGAAGAAGTTGTATGTTGCTTCCTATTCACAATCCTGATAGAAAGAAATATTATCTGCTCCGCTGCGGATTTCAACCATTACCTGAATTTTCTAATAATAAGTAATACTTAGTGAGTGCTTTCTATTTTCCGGACACTGTTCTTATTATTTTACATGATCTACCCAATTAAATTCTCACAATAGCTCTATATATTTGGCACGGTCTTTCCCCCAATTTTATAGAAGTACCTGAGGCACATAAAAGTTAAATTACTTGCTAAATGTAATGAAGTTAATAGTCGGTGGAACTAGAATTTGAAACAGATTTCACCATGTTAAATAATGTGTAATGGTGCCTCTTCCTACATTTAAACAAAGATATTTTTGGTATCAATTACTTCAAGATCTTAAAAATTTACACTTCTCAGACTGTGGGCCCTCGGCTCCTCTTTATCATTTTAAATTGGAAATTGGGTCAATACTCAGTTTTAATTTATATATTCCATATCCTTTTTACATTTTTGAATTTTTACAAAATATTTGAGATATGTTCTAGGCTTTTTCCCCCCAATTTATCAAGCTATTGTTTCCTTAGAAATTTTTTCAAATGGAGGTGACCCAAGCTTTGGTCTATTCAATATCATGCCATGTGCACATAGTACATTCAATTATATAAATGTTAAAAAAATGCCAGAGGAATATCACTCTTTCGTATTCCTAATTTAAGAGTGATGCAAAAACTTTTCTCTTCATCAGTGCTATTAATAGAATGGCTTAAAAATCATATTAAGAAGAGCCAGGAAGAACTATTTTTGAAGCTCTTAAGGATGGAGATGGAGAGAAGAATAAGTGAAAAGTTATTTCTTATTATTAGGGAATTCTTTACTCAATTTATCAAATATGCACTATATACTTACTCTACCTATTTATCTGACTGTCACAGTGCTTTGGTGGGAAACCAATGACATCGTCATATGGTGATAATCAAGGTACCATTATACTTTGCTAATATGGGAGGAGCCAGTCTACTACAAATTACATTTGCCAAATGCTTTTAGTAACACTACTTTGAACTTATTTTCTCCTTATCTAATGAGAAAGTCTAAAGTAATATATATATCTTGTAAGTTATATATATATATATATATATATATATATACACACATATATGAGTATATATATATATCAATATATATCTATATCTATCTATAATTATATATAAAATTTCAGAAGCAAAAATCATTTTTAGTCTAAGTATTGCTCTTTATAAACGTACATTGCATATCCTTATATGTTTTACCTTCAAGGTTTGTAATGTCATTAGGAAATTATTTACCCTGCTTATATTTTCCCATTGTTATTTTCCAATGTTCTGAAAGCAATATGACCTATTTTGTAAAATACACAGGACAAAGATAAACAATTAAATAATTACATGATCATGAAGAAGGATATAAATCAGTTATTTAACATGTGACAGAGGACAGAGGGACAAGAATGGGAGAAATGAGAGTAAAGAGGAAATGAGTAAGAAATGTTCAAAATGTACTAAAATAACATAGGCATGTGTATTATGATTTCATTTATTTATACAGAGGGTGCCAAAAATGCATATATGCTAAGTGAAATAAGTCACACAGAAAAAGTCAAGCACCATATGATTTCACTGATGTGTGGGATATAAAACTGAAAGCAAAAATGGAACAAGACAAACAAATAAAGCAACAAAAACTCATAGACACAGGCAATAGTTTAGTGTTTACCAGTGGGTAAGGAGGGAGGGAGGTGGTAGATGAGGGTAAAGGGGATCAAATAGATGGTGACAGAAGGAAAACTGACTCTGGGAGGTGAACACACAATGTGATATATAGATGATGTATTACAGAATTGTACACTTGAAACCTATGCAATTTTACTAACCATTGTTATCCCAACAAGTTTTAATTGAAAAAAAAAAATTAAACTCAACTAGCTTCAATTAGTGTTTACTGAATGAGTACATGAATCACCATTCATTGTATTATGAAAATGATAAAATAATTACGGACTTTGTAGCTTATTTTTTGGCTGTTTTGTCTTTATATTACTGCTTACTTTTTATTTATAAGTGCTATCCCAAGCAGATATTTTAAAAAGGAAAAAAATATTGAGTGGATATTAAAGACATAGCAGTCAAATTTGGTAATTAATGATTACTCTAAAAGCTTTCATTGGAGAAATAAGAAGTACACATCAAGGTTTGGGGATTGGTTATCGTTATCTGTTATTGCTATTCATTTTGGGCACACAAGCAGCATAAATAATAAAGACTTGCTTGAGCTGAGTTATGTATGCTTAAATGTAAATGGACTTTTGAGATCATTCAATAGAAATCCCTATTTTGACAATGAGGAAAATGTAATTTAAAGAAGTTTTAAGTGGGTTACTCAGAACCATGTGATTGTTAGTCCTTAATTAGGATTCCTAATTTCCCTCCTAATTAGTACTGCACATTTGGGAATCTTATGGAAATAGGGGTAAGTTCTTTATGCTTTATTTTATATCCTTTATAATTATTTTTACCTTAAAATACTTTCCTCTGTATAGAAGTAGTAGCTCTGTTTAGGTAAAAGCTTTCTTGTCACATGATACCTGAAATAATTCATTTTCTACCCTTCAGTTCACTTATGATTTTAGCTCATGAAGAGCAAATAGTGAGATTGTGTGAACATTTTAATCAAATCTGAAAAATAATAGTTTCCTAGAGTATAATTAATATTTTCATATTTTTTGATTATTGAATTTTTTATTTATTTTTAATATCTGATTTAGTGGTGTTTACTTGTGATTTTTCCCTCTCATCTATTAGCTCAATTGCTTTTTCTTGATTCTGAACTCTTTAGCTGTGCTAGCTTGGAAATATACATTCTATTTCTCCAAAACATTCATCTACTCATATCTCCATATCCCTCCAACTTATAAGCTATATTTACCTGAGTTATAGTTTTATAATTTTTTATTCTTCATATTAGAAAATTAATTTGTAGATAACCCACACATATTCAAATTTACTTCGTCACCGTAGCTTCTTGCATTTTACTTTTTCAAAATGGATTTTAGCTCCACCTTCATGAAGAATATCTAACTTTTTTTTTGGAAGATAAATTTGTGAACAGTAAATTGTTGTCTCATGTGTATTGTACTTGTTATTTCTGCTGCTGGTTTAAAACTACTAAGTCTTTATTTTCTTCTTCAGCTCTTCTGTGATTCATCTGAGACATGCAGATAGACTCTCACGTTCTAATCTCCTGGTTTCTTAAGCAGTCTGTCAGATTTTCAGGCATTTCTCCTACCTGTACTTCACTCAGTCATGGCTGGTTGTGTTTCCACAGGGTTTTAATGACGCGTTTAATGTTTGCTCACATTTGGTAAGCTTACTTTTCTGTGAAAAATCTCTTCTAATATGAGTCTCTGGAGAATCAGTCAAGAATAAAATTCATACTTTAAAAATCAGTTTTGGGGGGAGGAGCAGATGTTCTCACCCGGTGTGAACCATGTCTATTCAAACCCCAAAACACCATGAAGTCCAGTGGTTTTAAACATCCTGAGACCCAGAGCCTAGGAAGAGAAAGGTGATGGATGATTGTTTACATCTAATCTCTGTGCTAATGGAGAGGTTTTTGTTGTTTTTGTTTTTCTAGTCATGCGTGTCATTAGGGTTATGACTTGAGTATATAAGTATTTAATTGCAATTTGCTGCTTTACAAAGAATCAAGAATGTCTCAGCTTTGATAATGTTTTTAAATGTGTTATTCTTTTTATTAATGGCGTCTGCCATATTGCCGGAACTGAAGATTAACCTGGCTAATTTCTCTTATAATTATTGCTAAATCAATGTGAAAATACCTCAGATAAAGTTAATAAAAGTTATTAGAATTTTATATTATCCTGCATACATTCATACCAGTATAAGACTATACGGTGAAATAAATTCTTAGTTTTTTGGGGGGAGGATTGATAATGATTATGAAATTAATCTGCATAATTAAATCACAGAAGTATTTTCTTGTTATCTGAGAGATTAAGCAATGGTCTGTTTTTTATTATAAGAATTTACTGACTGTTCACACTTTGTAGAATTATATCCTCATTGAGCTTGTAGCAATATTTTTTATATATGCTATGGATTACATTTTGTGGAAAAATTAAAATTCTTGAATCAACTTCAGGTTATAATGATTTCTATAAACATTGATGCACAGTGTGAGCATGTTAGAGAATTAATAAATGGTTAGTGTGGTTGTGGGTTCAATCTAAATTGTAATAATTGTTCACACAACTGATATATTGATTACTTACAGTGTGTCTAGAACTATTGCACTGAGCATACATGAGATACCTAAAGCCAGCCCCTGAACTCACAAAATATTTGAGTCCTAGGTTTTTTTGTTTATTTTTTAATGTAGTATGAACACCATTTATTTACCCCAAAATCAAGGTGAGAATACTAGTATTTCTTAAATAGTATGTGTAACCCCTGTCATAGAGAATGAATTCTGCCTAAAGTTCTGATCTACGAGTCACACAGAAACTGTAATTAAGGTTGCTAAACATCCTGTCTAATGCAATAAAAATGTTCTTTGAAATAGTGTGTCACTCCTGAAATGCAAAGAAAATTGGTATTTTACAAGTTTGCTTCTCTGACCTTTCCTTACAGGACTGAAGACAGGTATTGACATTGTATTCATATGCTATCCAGATATAGAGACATAGATATAGATGATACAGATACAGATTTATATTCGGTGCTGTGAAAGAGAGGAAGAAAGAACAGAATGAAAGAAAAGAAACAAAGCAGTGAGGGAAGAAGGGGCCCATTATTTAATGGATTTGGCACTGTGCTCAAAATAGAGTAACTCAGAAATTAGTTAAATGCATTAAATGAAGAAAGACCCTACTTGTCTAGAAAAAGAGAATATTTGATACTGGAATAAACTAGCAAAGACTCTGAGGAGAGGGGATTGGGTGTTGATTCTTTCTCATATGTATACAAATCCTTGATTTATAACTAGCAGTCCCAGAGAGAAAAATCTAGTTAGTTACTACAGCATATTAATGTTCAAAACTCTCATTCAAGCTATAGTACTCTATCCCAGGCCACCTAAATGATGTAGTTTTGAAGCATGGAGGGAGTTGCTGTAAGTACATTACTCACTACACTGTTTCCAATGCATTTGAAGCAAACACGTTCTATTGCTAAACTTCTAGAAAACAGCAGAGGGCAGAAGCATATTGACCATGGAACTGAACACTGCATTAGTAACGAGTGGAATATAGAAACAGACATTTATTAAATACAGTACTGGAAAATCAAAATAAAATGAAAAAGGAGAATGATAGTTATCTTTTGAATTGCTGAGTCTGTTCAAATCAGTTCGGTACTTTGTTTTGTGTTTTCTTATTTTATTTTATTTTTAAAGAATTGCATGAAGCCTGCTCAGGTTTGTGTCTTTGCCAGTATTATTATATTAACATTATATAGGTCTGGAAATTAATGATGAGAGAGGCTGTTGATTCCTCCCTAAATCATTTTAGCAGTAAGACCTTTAAGAGCATCATTATCTTAGTAAAAACGAGAAGTAATGTTGCGCTTGAAGCAGATGGAACCGTGTTTCCCCGAAAATAAAACCTAGCCGGACCATCAGCTCTAATGCATCTTTTGGAGCAAAAATTAATATAAGACCTGGTCTTATTTTAATATAAGACCAGATCTTGTATGATATAATATGATATGATATGATATAATACCGGGTCTTATATTAATTTTTGCTCCAAAAGACGCATTAGAGCTGATGGTCTGGCTAGGTCTTATTTTCAGGGAAACATGGAATTACAGCTCATAAAGGAAACATGCTTATTGAAAAGTTGATATGTAGAGGGCACTAGGCTAAGCACTGAAGTGAGACAATAGTGAACAAAGTGTCTTCTTTCATTGAGTGTAAAATGATATAAAAATAAAAATAATTATATAGGACAGGATAAAGCAAGTGTAATAACAGAGACAAGACTTAAGCAAGTTGCTAGAGCAGTTCAAATGAGAAGAGTCATGTAAGTCGTTCACTTACAAGGCTGAGTGGGAACAATGAGGGCAAGGGGCTTTCTAGGCAAAGCATAAAGCTCTCCCAGGCACAGCATTAGCCCAAACACAGAGAATACCACGTAATTACACATGCTCAGTTGAGCAGAGGAGGAGGATTCAAAATGAGGTAAGAATGAGATAGGCTTTGTGAGTTACAGTGGATTAATTTCATCAAGAAGCTATAAATGCCATGATGAGTGTTTTACTTAAAATCAGGTGGGCTCCAGTATGGCCCCTACTAAGACCAGGACACTCAAACTCTTACCCATGACAACCATCTTAGTCATTAGGTGGCCATGGATTCAAATACCTACATTTCTAATTCAGTTCAATAAATATTGATAGCACTGAGAATTGCTACTGGAATATACAAAAAACTAATTTCAATTGTGTCGTATACAACTAGACAATTGTTTAGATATCTTTGCTTTGCTATAGCATTATAGTTTTATACTGCAAACCTCATTACACTTAGTTTCCATGCCATTACATAATGGAAGTTCCCATTATGTTTTTCCCTAAAACACACGATGGGTTTCTAGTAGAGAGTGTAAAAAATAGCCTTCTGTATGTAGTATTGGTTAAGTTCTGACAAGAAAATTCCATGGAACCTTTACTCCATTTAAAATCATTATAATTACTAATATATTTTATAAGATTAATTGCACTGAGGTTTCATCCTATCGAGTTTGCTCTTTATCACTTGAGATGGATTTTTCAAATTAATCACCCGAAATACCCATGGGACACAATATCTTATACATTGCAATTAAAGTTACTCTCTCCATCAAGTCTAATTTTGTTTTGTTTTGTCATTTTCCATAGCTTAGGCCTACTGTAGGGTTCTTATAAATGAACTGCCACTCCCAACCCCCAAATGGGATTCTGTGACTCCTGACCAATTTCTTAGATTCTGTGTTGATATACATTTTTAATTGTCCTTTCTGTGTGAGAGTAAAGACCTCCTCCAGTGTTGTTACTGACTGGGGTGGACTTTTCAGCTTGGAAGCAAATACAGTTATTTCACAAATCACTTCAAAAGCTTCACAAATTCTTGGAAAAGAGCGCTCTCTAGTGTTTCTATTTGGTCTTTTTTTATCTAAGAATAGCATGTTGAGTTGATGTGAAATGGTTATCACAATGAGTTATACTCTATTTATTTTTAAACATCATTCACCTCAATAAGTTTTTTTGGGGGGATGATAGATGAACTTCCATTCTCATGACCCACAATTGGCAAAATGACAATATTATGAATTTTATCTCATGAGGTTAATCCACATATGGGACCCAAAAATAGTACTTTATATCAAATTTTAAAATAACAGCTATTTTTTAAACAAAAAACAGAACAGTGGTAGGACTCTTTGTAGCATGTTGTAACATTTTAATTGGTCTTCCCAACCAGTTCTGAGTGGTTTCTATTACTCTACTCAGTTTGAAAATGAAAAGTTAAGGCACCGAAAGTTAACTTAATCATGGTCACCAAATTAAAAATTTGTAGAGTTGACATCTAAATGTAAGTAGTCTGGCTTAATTACATGTGGAAATTGTAGAGTATGTCATTCTACTTTTAATTATGTAGAACAAGCTTTAACGTGCAGTCATGTGTGAGATGATTTTATCAGTAGTTTATTTTTAATCTTCTCACATTCCCATCAAACTGTTTTTGATACAAATATTTTGATAATATTCTTCAACTGTTTATTTCTACCTCTTACTGTGCTATAGACAAACAAATAATTGCAGTGTAACATAGTATTTCATAACAAAGGATTTCTGATACTATCCTTTCAAGGAAAATTATAATAACAACAGCAACAACAACAACAACAACAATAATAATAACAAAGGAAAACCTAAACACTTCTAACCTGAGATTTGATATATTGAATATGAAGTTTCCTATTTACTACATAAGTTTCAAGTTCAGGGTCATAGTAATAAACATAGTAACATTTTAATGATTTGATTGAATTCTATTTTCTAATCTGAAATATTTGAGATGTTCAGAGAATAGAAAAAAAGATGAAGAAACTGCTAGCCTTGGATTTTTCCATGTTTATTTCTTTGTTCTACTTTTGAAATGATTTAGAAACAACTGTGCAAAGATTCGTGGTCTGTAAATATGCTTTATGACAGATGAATAGGCATAGATTTTGTCGTTGGCATGACTGCTACTTTAATGAGCCTTCACAGCGACAGGCTTTTATAACCCTGGGTGAAGTAAAACACTGTGAGGCACTATGTTCTGCAGCGCACTAAAATCTATAATAAGGCCATGTCATTAGGGAAGGTGACCCTGTACCATTAGGGAAGGTGAAACACAGTGAGGGCAACTTGTGGTGGCCATGAAAATCGGACATGTAAGTCTACGTAATTGATTGATGGCACTAGGCAATGACTGCATGGATCCACCATAGATCAACCTCTCTCTCTCTCTCTCTCTCTCTCTCTTTCCATATATGTGTGTGCATGTGTGTGGTGTATGTACACACTATATACACACACCACACACACACACACACACACACACACACACACACACAGAGGGTGCCAAAAAATGTATACACATTTTTAACAAAGGAAAAAAAAAACTGTATTAAAATTGTAATAATACATACCAATAGCAAAAGATGAATACAAGCCATGTGTATACATTTTTTTTTTTTTTGGCACTCCCTGTATATATTCTCATTGGAACTCCTGAAAACAAGAGAGACAAACAATAGAACATATTTACATGATAGCAATAAAATTAGGAAAATATTAAGAAGAGGAAGAGAATTCTTAAAAGTCAACTTATTCCCTATTAGTGCATACCTTTCTTGGGTTTATTTATTAATTTATTTTTCAAATCATAGGAGACCAGGAATTTGTTTTTATAAAATTCAGTGATTTCTTTTTTGAGGGTGAACTAATAAAACATCCCTCTTTGCACTGTTAAGAGTTCTAAATAAAACAACAAAAACAGTTGTTCCTTATATGAAACTTTTTTAAGATTATTAATGAATAGAGATAAACATCTGTTACAAATTAACACCTTTCTCTACCCGTTATAAAAGAAAGAAAACAATGCCCAGAAACTTGTTTCATAAATCAAATAGTTATCATCTGATGTTAGGATGCCTACAACTGGATATGATTCTTAGACTGATCTCATATGTATTATGTAGTTGTGTCTCATAAGCATAGATGGTGGGTCAGTGAGTCAGAGTAATTGCCAGCTGACATCTACTTCATTTCCAGGACATAGCAGTAGCCTATGGCTTCAGATTCTTCCCAGTACTCTTCCCCTGAACAGGACCACATATGGTCCTGCTCTGGGTGTTTTTCCAGAGGTTTCCCTGAGCCCTAAGGAATCATGCATCCATTCTGAAATGCAAATAGAGTTGAAATTAAGAAATAAAAAAATAAGAGAAAAGCAAAACCTGTTCTCTTTTCCTATAGCATTTTTATGTGCACTGTGATTCTCCCAAATCTGGTCACCTTTTCATCCCGCAATCATCTTAAAATCTTTATATGGTGCTAGTGTAGAAAGGAAAGAGACCTTGATCTTCCAAAATATGGAGTATAAAAAGAAGGAAAGATGATATACAATAATTATAAATTTAGTATTGGTATTGGTCTTTAGTAAACTGGTATCAGTACTGCATTGTCTTTAGTTATAAAACACCTCAAAGATTTTATAGACATTTGTACACAGTACATGCTTATGTTTAATTCACTAGAACACATTGTACAAGTAAAAAAAGAAAAATAATTTGGGACATGTATATATATATATATATATATATATATATATATATATATATATATGTAACATACATATGTAACATATATATAACTTTTTACCTACTGCTGAATTGACATCCAGAAATATTTACCCCTTGGATATATCATCAATGGATATGTTATTTTCTATTGTTAAGGAACATATATTTCTTCAGTTGCTTTTGTTTTATCCCAAGTTTTTCCAACTTCTGTTTTAATTCTGTGCAAGTCTGCGTATTCCATCCAATTTGCCCTGACCAAGCAAATTTATTTGATATAAATGTAAAGCATTGTAAAGAGAGACTTGAAGTGATCTCAATGTACATAATACATCTTCCCCTCCTCCTATCCTCTTCTAAGGATAAGGAAAACGTAAAGAGGTTGTATCTGGTGTTATAAGTATATGCAAAGACATCAATTTGATTGCATCAATGTTCAGCAGCTAATGACTGTATCACGCAGAATGAAACCCTGGAAGATTCAATTTTTAACTATATTCAAAAGAAATTCAACTTTGAAACAACGTTCTCGTTAGAGAACCTACTTCCTCCTGAGAATGATCTCATTTTCAGGTAAGTACAAGTTTGAGTTCATGTTCATTATCTCATGATTGGTTAAGGAAATTATTTTTACAAGTCCAATTTTTTGGTCAGAGATGAATGTCTGAATTCTGGGAGACAACTTTCCTACCTTTTCAATGTTCTGGAATTATAGAATATTATAATACATTACAGTCATGTATATTAGAAAAATTTGGAGGGACTTGGGGACATCCATTGGGGTTTAATAAACTTAACTTTCTTGTGTCACATATTATGGCAACAAAAATAAAATACACAGTACTAAAGGACATGCTAAATATTGAATGTAGGTAGAATTTTTTAAAAGATGATCAATAGTTTTAAAATAGCTTGCTTCCATTAATGTACATTTTTCATATCAGCTTTTACCCTGGGAATGGCCACGTCATTTTTGACCATGGATGTTAATAATGTCTCTTCAAATTTTGGATATAGACACAACCATATAATTTTTATTTAAGTAAAAATAAATAAATCTGTATTTTTACCATCTTTTACAAATTTACAACAGATGAAATTAAAGTGTTTAATACCTTCATTTTCCTTCAGGGAACTATCATACTTTAATATCTTTGAACTTTTTAATTAATTTGAATCCACATTATATCCATTTGAATGTATTACTACGAAGAATTTCAAAATAAGAAGACTCCATCTGCAGTACACCTGTCTTGGCAGAGTAGTAACCCTGAAAGTTTGCTTGGAAAAGACCAAAAAGTACATCTGCTACAAAAAGACAAGACTGCCACCTGAAGGTGAACCAGCTAGAGGACCCCACTTGTGGCTGCAGTTCTTGGACTGTGTGCTATTGTCCCTGGCTCCAGGGACATGCACCCATCTGTGAACTTCAGGGGTCATTCATCTAAGATACTTTTACAATAAATGACCTGGGGGTGGACATTTCCTTGGCTGTACTGAGCACAGAGTGGAAAAGCCCCGTGTGCCAAATCTAGCTTACCTGCTTTCTAACCTCTGGGCTCATGGGACACAGTGTCAGCCCGATTTGGACAGACCACACACTGAGGACCTGCACCAGGCTGCTTGTACTTGAAAGCAACATACTTAGGGGATACCTGCTACCCCAGAACCTGCTGGTCTTTCCTGAGATAACCTGGATTTGTAGTCTATGTAACATATTGTCATATCAGTAAAAATAAAAGATAATTTCTTATTGAACGATTGTTGATATTTGTGAAACAACAAAGTAGTATTTTAAAATGCATACCTCTTGCCTGGAAGATTATGTTATGTTTAAATAGAAGCGTATTTAATGTATTCCCAAAATTCTGTAAATTAACTGTTATTTTTTTCTTAATTTGCTGTTTTACAAAAGGGGAAACTGAGGCACAGAAACTTTAAGAAAATTGCCAAGACAACAGAACTAGAAAACTACTTCAGGCACCCCGGTGTCAGGGTCTCTGCTGTGGAGCCTAACTGCCTCTATATTTCATCCAAAAACAAAGGGAGAAATTCTGTTTAAAGAAAGCTGAAGGAATCTGTGTATTCCACAAAGACAGCTAGAGGAGGAAACACATACCAGACATTTCCAGCTCTAATCACAGCCCAATCTCATCCTGGGTTTTATAAGCTGCGTACATAGCAGAAAATACTCACAATTCGCCTCATTTTCCATATATATATATATATATATATATATATATATATATATATATATATATTCAAATACATACATATATAGCATCATCATCTCCCCATTGTACCTTGCCCTCAGTCTGTCTTTCTCAAATCTTTGTCACCCTAGTGCCCAACTAGGCTGCTCCTTTCCCAATGTCAACTGGTAGTTCAATTAAGGTACTTTTTATCTATTTATGCCCATGGGCCTTGATCATTCTTCTGAGGACTTAAACTGGGTACCATCCACAAAGCATTATACTGGGCTGAAGGGGGACAGGGTGACACATTGGCATGGAATTGTTCCCTTGTCCTGCACTGAATAACAAAGATTTGTAGGTCCCAAGCTGATTACATGTAGGCATATGTTAATAATTTGCTGTATGATCCATTTGTAGTTTCTTCTTCATTCTTCATTATTACTGGGAGTTTAGTGATTTAGCTTAAAAAGTTTTAAAGTTGACAAGTTAAATAAATGATATATTAAATCAAACTTTCTTGTAGCTCAAATGATCTGCTGAATGTGCAAGCATACAGCGTTTTCTAGACTAGATATTAATCCTACTTAATCTATCAAAATTACATATTTAGCATTCTGTTCTGATTTACTGTCTCTTCCCTAACAAGGAGAAGAAAGATTCTTCTTATGCTTAACCATTGAATAATGTCATAATTATAAATGAGGAGACTATCCCTGCCTTCTGGATTCTTATTTCAATTGCAAGATAACATCAGAAAGATAAAAATATATTGATTATATTTAAAATGTTGTTTGAAAATGTAAATCGATTATGAGTGGATGTAATCATTCTTTAATTTTAAATCTCAAAATTAAAAAAGAAAGACTTCCCACTAACAAAATGTTTAAATAACAATGTCAGAAATAAAAGAAAAATTTTAATTTAAATTTCAAAGATATAGTGTAAAAGATAATGCAATTATGAATTGTTGCCAAATAGCTCTCCAATTATCATATGTATACATATATGTGTGTGTGTGTAAGTAGGGTAAGATTATATATATAAGGTTTATTATATATATATATATATATTATATAAAAATATATATTATATATTATATATAAGATTATATATAAGGTAAGATTTTATATATATATATGTATATATATATATATACATATATATATATATATATATATATATATATATATAATCTTGAATACCAGTTTATGAATGCACTATAAAACATTTAAAAACAAAAGTATTACTCACAAATTAGGTACTCTCATCTTCATTAATTTAACATGAAATAGTAATCACTATTAACAGAAACTAAATTTATCATTCTGATGGGAAGTCAACAATCTAGAAAATACAGAATGAACAGATACATTATATAAGAATTTAGTGAGTTTTATTTTCTTGTGGTAAAAACACATACGTGAGATCTCCCCTAATTTTAACAAACTTTAGGGGCACAATACAGCACTTTTAACTACAGGCACAATGCTGTATAGCAGATCTCTAGAAATCATTCACCTTGCGTCACTGAAACTTTATATCCATCAAATGGCCACTTTCCATTTCCCTGTCCCCCAGCCCCTGACAACTACCATCCTAGCCGCTGCTTCTACAAGGTTCATTCTCATGTGCCACAGATAAATAAAATCATGCAGTATTTGTCTTTCTATGACTAGCTTATTTTGCTTAGCATAATGTCCTTCAGATTCATCCAAGTTTTCACGTATGGCGGATTACCTTTTTTTCAAAGTCTTAATAATATTCCACTGCATGTTTTAAAGGGGGCTTACAAATTTGAAATGGTAATGGAATGTATAAGCACTAACATAGAAACATTTCCTACTTCGTTTTCATCATAGTATTTTGTTTTGGATATAGGTGACATATCTCAAAAGAATGGGTTAGAAATTTGGTGTACAGTAGTCCCATCTCATCTGCAGGGAATACATTCTAAGAACCCCAGTGAATGTCTGAAACTGGACAGTACCAAACTCTATATATTATGCTTTCTTTTTTCTTATACATACATTCCTTTTCACTTAAAAAAACAACTTTATGGCTTTTCTTTGGTGTATCTGAATTGCCAGAGTCACTATTCTTGCAGAAGGCAGTTAAATAATAAATATGATTATTTTTTGAGGATTTATATTTAGTTTTATTATATTGCCTTTATTTTTAGTTAGTTAGGATCAAATTATTAACTCATAAAACAGAACAATACTATTACTGCTTTTATGTTATAGAGTTTGCAGACTGATATTCTATGTTATGAGACCCTGAATTTCAGTATTTGTAAAGTCAGGAAAAGATATTTTTAAATGGGGGGGGGGGAGGGAAGGGTGGAGTAGAGGAAGAAACACTAAGCAATATGGATAACTCTTTGGTATCACCTTGACTTTAGTATATTCTAATGTAAAACAAGCAGCTCAAACTTGGATAACTGTGATTCGTTTTGGATATTCAATAGGGTAAAAATACAATTCAATAAGTACAATGCAGATTCACATTACATTATAAAAATAGTTAGAGGGATCCCTCGGCATTCAGGTTTCCAGTATCTTAAAGCTAAGACAGAGAATATCATTAATCTCAACACTAATTTTTTTGTAATCTTCTATTTGTAGGCATTAGACACCTAAATATTATGTAATTGTTTCAAGGCAAATCTGAATTAAGATGTATGAAATTCATGAAAAACACGGAGTTTCCTGAAGCATTATTTTAAATTTCTGGGTTTTCCATTTTTGCATCTTAAATGTATTGGCAGAGGAATATAATGAAATATGTATAGCCACGATCAAGTTATCTAAAGCAAAAGCAAATGTTATCTTCAAATCTTTCCCATAAGTGTTTTACATACATATGCAAATAGTGAAGCAAGCTATTTTAATATGTGAATTATTTACCAGAATAGCAATCATTTGGGTATTTAAAGTATATATATTAGCAGCTCCTATGGATTTATAGTGATTTGCAGTGGGAGCCTGCAGAGAGCATATGAAAGATGTTTGTATGTGTGTTTTATGTCCTACACATTTAAATAAAAATAAATAAATAAAAACTTCAATAATGTTTGCATAATTTTCTACTGTTTTTTTCATGCATCTGATTGTTAAAGAGATCCATGCTGATATCCCCAACTAGCTTAGATGATATACTTTAGACAGAGTATAACTTAAATGCCTGTCATAGTCATCTTAGGCTGCCATGACAAAGTACCACACGCTGGGTGCCTTGAACAACAAAAATATGTTTTCTCACAGTCTCGAAGCTGGAAATTTGAGAACAGGGTGCTAGCATGTTCAGTTTCTGGTGAGAGCTCTCATTCTGGCTTGCTGATGGCTGTCTTGTTGCGTCCTCACCTGGCCTTTCCAAAGAGGAGAGAGCATGAGCTCTCTGGTATCACTCTTATTGGGACACTAATCCTAGCAGATGAGAACCCCATGCTCATAGCCTCTTTAAACCTTAATTACTTCCTTGGAGATTTCACCTCCAAGTACAGCCCTGCTGGGGGCTAGGACATCAACATGTGAATTGGGGTGGGGGGGACAAACATTTAGTGCAGAACAGTGCCAGAGCATACCTTTTGACTATGATATGGGATATACAGGAGTCATGTTAAAAAACAAACAAACAAAAAATTTCAGGTCATCTATGGAACATGCAGAATGGATATTATACAGAGAACTTCTTTGGTAATTTCAGGAACATTTTAGCTATGATGATGAACTGCCTTTGTAAATATATATTATGTCTAGTGTGATTGACTCCATTTTGTATTTGGATAATTGCCACAGCCGTCTAAAATCTATTTACTCCATTGAAATAATATTGGTATATAATCATCTTCCGGCATTAAAAATAAAATAACGTATCTTTGTACAGTTATGACTAAATCCTAAATTCAAACATTTTCTGTTTACATAAAGTTTAAAAGGATGTTCAAATCTTTCTGATGTATATATGTATATTTCTACAGTAATCTATTATTTCCTTATCTTTAGCTATGCCCTTGTTTATTACTGGAAGTGTTAGCAAGGTTAATACCAATCTTTCGAATTTCTGTGCAGTTTCCTTCAAGTCACCATGGTTTCCAAGCCCCCAGCTTCTGACTAACCTGGAGGGAGTTAATGTCTTTCTTGTTTCTTTTGCCTTTTTCACCACGGGAGTCTCAATACTGTTTTCAAGGAATCTGGTGATCAACTTTAAACTTTCTATATGTTTTTGGTGATTTTACTTTGATACATTTCTGTGTTCTGACAATGTGCATACTAAATATAATGAATGGATAGTTAAGATATAGATATTCTACAGGCATGATGGAGAAGTGTTTTTTAAACGAAATCCCTATGTAGGGAGAAGTACTCCCTGTTTGAGTGGTTATTCATGCATGGATAGATAACTCAAGAAGTAGGTGATGTTCGTAACCTGGAAACTTAGAAACATGTCAGTCATCCATGTTTTTCAATGACCACTGTTTTTCTAATGGACAATGGGAAAAAAACTGACATAAAACCAAACAAAAAAATCACCAAGAGGAGATTGTGGATTTAAGCAAAACAATAAAAAGTTCATTTTAGTTTTATGAGGATTTTGAATAGATAGACAAACACTGTTTATAGGAGTTCAAGGAAGCAAGATAATTCTTGTCACCTAAAAGCAGATGAATTGGCTAAAGAAATTTAAAATGCTTCTTTGGTAAAAAAAAAAAAAAATGCCTTAAAAGAAAGTTATTTCATTTGTTTTTTAACAAAATAAAGATTGTTTCTGTATCTGTTGTTATTTTGAATAAAACATTGCTGATAAAAATGACTGATTTTAAGTATTTTGTATTTCTTTTCTTATTGAACTTTCCATTCTCAAATTTTCCTTTATTAGTAAAAGTATTTTCTGAGCACATATTATATGCCAGAAAGTTTGACAAATATGAAAATATATAAAGTAAATCCAATGGATCGACCCAGAAATATACAAGAGTCCTATGTATTCATGTAATGAGTAGTAAACTAGAAAGAATAGAAAGTTTGAATGCAGTGATAGAAATGAAGAAGTTTGAAAAAAAAAATAATAATAATAATAATGCCAGAGAGCACCCAATATAAATTAATCAGCATCATTGAAAAGAGCAGTCCATTGACTAATTTAATGAGGAAAATAATCTACTAGAAGACTATATATTTTAAAAAAAAATCACACTCCTCAGAAAAATGACCAAAAACAAAACAAACAAACAAACAAACAGAAACAGGTTCAAAAGTAGCAGAAAGCAAGGGAGGCTTGGGGACCTGAAAAACAGGGACCAGTCTGCTGCTGAGTAGGTGGTGAGATCATCTACCTGGTTACATTCCCTGGGGTGCTGTGTGTCTTCATATTCTGCTCCCTCCTCACTCAGCCTCACCTCTGCCCTTTGTCTGTTAGCACCTCCTTTACTCCCACAGGATGGAAAAGAATAACTGACAATCTTAGGCTACCTTTCTTCTAGCTTCACCTGTGGAGAGGAGCGATTATTTTTCCCCTTCTATTGGGTAGTAAAAAATAAAATAAAATAAACAAGTTTTCATCATATAAATGTCATAATTAATGTTGCAAACACTCTGATATTATGCAGAAGTTATATTAAGTAACATTTTTTTTAAGAATGCAGAAGACAGAGGAGGATATATTAAAAAGTGATATGGGTATGCAAAGATAGATTCAGAAGGTAAATTCAACACCGACATGCAAGGTTCATAAGTTGAAACTGAAAAACATTATAATAGAATGTATAATCAAACAAACAAAATAAAGAATTTATCAATTGAACAAAGACTTGAGTCACTTACATTAAAAAATAATACTGTTTATTTGAAATAATCTCAAATATAAAATGTTAAAGAAAATTACTTTCCTCAAAATACAAAACTAATTTGACCTTATTCTTTTCTGCAAACCTCAGTGCCTCACTCCCAAAATAAATTAAGCATAGTTTTTTTTGCTTGCTTGTTTTTGTTTTTTGTTTTTGTTTTGTTTATTCCCCCTATATATATATTTTTTTAATTTATTGGGATGACAATTATAAGTGAAATTACATAGATTTCAGGTGTACAATTCTGTATCACATCACCTATAAATCCCATTGTGTGTTCACCACCCAGAGTCAGTTCTCCTTCCATCACCATATATTTGATCCCCTTTACCCTCATCTCCCACCCCCCACCCCCCTTACCCTCTGGTAACCACTAAACGATTGTCTGTGTCTATGAGTTTTTGTTTCTCATTTGTTTGTCTTGTTCTTTTGCTGTTTTTGGTTTATATACCACATATCAATGAAATCATATGGTTCTCTGCTTTTTCTGTCTGACTTATTTCGCTTAGCATCATACTCTCAAGATCCATCCATGTTGTCACAAATGTTCCTATATCATCTTTTCTTACCACCGAATAGTATTCCATTGTGTATACATACCACAACTTCTTTATCCATTCATCTATTGAAGGACATTTTGGTTGTTTCCATGTCTTGGCCACCATAAACAAAGCTGCAATGAACATTGGAGCACACGTGTCTTTATGTATAAACGTTTTCAGATTTTTTGGGTAGATACCCAGGAGAGGGATTGCTGGATCATATGGTAATTCTATTTGTAATTTTTTGAGGAACCTCCACACTGCCTTCCATAACGGCTGCACCAGTCTGCATTCCCACCAACAGTGTATGAGGGTTCCTTTTTCTCCACAGCCTCTCCAACACTTGTTTCTATTTGTCTTGTTGATGATAGCCATTCTGACTGGGGTGAGGTGATATATCATTGTGGTTTTTATTTGCATTTCTCTGATGATTAGTGATGTTGAGCATTTTTTCATATGTCTATTCGTCATTTGTATGTCGCCAAATGTCTCTGCAGGTCCTCTGCCCATTTTTCAATTGGGTTCTTTGTTTTTTTGTTGTTGAGTTTCATGTGTTCCTTGTATATTTTGGATATTAGCCCCTTATCGGAGGCACTGTTTGCAAAACTCTTCTCCCATTCAGTTGGTTGCCTCTTTATTTTGTCGATGGTTTCTTTTGCTGTGCAGAAGCTTTTAAGTTTCATATAGTCCCATTCGTTTATTTTAGCTTTTACTTCCATTGCCTTTGGAGTCAAATTCATAAAATGCTCTTTGAACCCAAGGTCCATAAGTTTAATACCTATGTTTTCTTCTATGCAGTTTATTGTGTCAGGTCTTATGCTTAAGTCTTTGATCCATTTTTAATTAATTTTGGTACATGGTGATAGATAGCAGTCCAGTTTCATTCTTTTGCACATGGCTATCCAATTCTCCAAGCACCGTTTATTGAAGAGGCTGTCTTTCCTCCCTTACATGTTTTTTGCCTCTTTGTCAAAAATTATCTGTCCATATTTATGTGGTTTTATTTCTGGGTTCTCAATTCTATTCCCTTGGTCTATGTGTCTGTTTTTCTGCCAATACCATGCTGTTTTGATTATTGTAGCCCTGTAGTACAAGCTAAAGTCAGGGAGTGCGATACCTCCAGTATTGTTCTTTTTTTCTTAAGATTGCTTTGGCTATTTGGGGTCTTTTGTGGTTCCGAACAAATCTGATGATTTTTTTGTTCTATTTCTTTAAAAAATGCCATTAGGATTTTGATGGGGATTGCATTAAATCTGTATATTGCTTTGGGTAATATGGCCATTTTAACTATGTTGAGTCTTCCAATCCATGAGCACGGAATGTCTTTCCATTTCTTTGTGTCTTCTTCAATTTCTTTCAAAAATGTCTTACAGTTTTCAGCATATAGGTCGCTCACATCCTTGGATAAGTTTATTCCTAGGTATTTTATTCTTTTAGCTGCAATTGCAAAAGGAATTGTTCTTTGTATTTCTTTTTCTGAGATTTCATTGTTAGTATATAGGAATGCAATGGACTTCTGTACGTTGATTTTGTAGCCAGCAACTTTGCTGTATTCGTTGATTGTTTCTAATAGCTTTTTGGTGGAGTCTTTAGGGTTTTCTATATATAGCATCATGTCATCTGCAAAGAGTGATAATTTAACTTCTTCAGTCCCAATTTGGATGCCTCTTATTTCTTTCTGTTGCCTGATTGCTCTGGCAAGAACTTCCAACGCTATGTTGAAAAGCAGAGGTGATAGGGGACAGCCCTGTCGTGTTCCAGAACGTAGAGCATAGGGCTTCAGTTTTTCACCATTAATTATGAGATTAGCTGAAGGCTTCTCATATATGGCCTTTATTATGTTAAGGTATTTTCCTTTATACCTATTTTATTATGTGTTTTCATCATAAATGGATGTTGTATCTTGTCAAATGCTTTTTCTGCATCAATTGATATAATCATATGATTTTTGTCCTTTATTTTGTTTATATGATGTATCACATTGATGGATTTGCGGATGTTGAACCATCTTTGTGCCCTGGGAATGAACCCCATTTGGTCGTGATGAATAATCTTTTTAATGCACCGTTGTATTCAATTTATCAGAATTTTGTTTAGGATTTTTGCATCTGTATTCATCAGAGATATTGGTGTGCAGTTTTCTTTTTTTGTGTTGTCCTTACCAGGTTTTGGTATCAGGGTAATGTTGGCCTCATAAAATAAGTTAGGGAGTACTGTCTCTTCTTCAATTTTTTGGAAGAGTTTGAGCAGGATTGGAATTAAATCCTCTTTGAAGGTTTGGTAGAATTCACTAGTGAAGCCATCTGGTCCCGGACTTTGCTTGTGGGAAGGTTTTGGATGACTGATTCAATTTCGTTACTGGTGATCGGTCTGTTTAGATTTTCCAGTTCTTCATGGTTCAGCCTTGGAAGGCTACATGTTTCTAAGAAGTTGTCCATTTCTTCTAGGTTATTGAATTTGGTGGCATATAGTCCTTCTTAGTATTCTTGGATGATCCTTTGTATTTCTGTGGTGTCCGTGATAACTTCCCCTTTTTCATTTCTGATTTTGTTAATTAGTGTATTCTCTCTTTTTATCTTAGTGAGTCTAGCCAAGGGTTTGTCAATTTTGTTAATCTTTTCAAAGAACCAGCTCTTTGTCATATTAATTTTTTCTATTGTCTTTTTGTTCTCTATTTCATTTAGTTCTGCTCTGATTTTTGTTATTTCCTTTCTTCTGTTGACCTTGGGTTTCACTTGTTCTTCTTTTTCTAGTTCTTTAAGGTGTAACATGAGGTTATTTATTTGGGATTGTTCTCGTTTCTTGAGATAGGCCTGTAATGATATAAATTTCCCTTTTAAAACTGCTTTTGCTGCATCCCAAAAATTTTGGTAAGATATATTTTCATTGTCATTTGTTTCTATGTATCTTTTGATCTCTCCTCTAATTTCTTCCTTGACCCAGTCGTTCTTTAAAAGTATGTTGTTTAATCTCCATGTATTTGTGTTTTTTCCTGCTTTATTTTTGCAGTTGATATCCAGTTTCAAACCTTGTGATCAGAGAATATGCTTAGTATGATTTCAATCTTCTTAAATTTGCTGAGACTGATTTTATGTCCCAATATATGGTCTATCCTTGAGAATGTTCCATGTATACTAGAAAAGAATGTATAGTCTGATGTTTTAGGATGTAGTGCTCTATGAATGTCAATTATGTCCATTTCAACTAATGTGTCATTTAGGGCTGCTATTTATTTTCTGTTTGGATGATCTATCCATAGCTGTCAATGATGTATTTAAGTCCCCTTATATAATTGTGTTTTGGTCAATTACTCCGTTTAGTTCTGTTAGTAGTTGCTTAGTATATTTCGGTACTCCCTGATTGGGGGCATAAATATTGATGACTGTAATGTATTCTCATTGTATAGTCCCCTTTACCATTATGATATGTCCATCTTTGTCTCTTGTTATCTTTTTCACCCTGAAGTTGTTTCATCTGACATCATTATGGCTACACCTGATTTTCTCTGGGTATCATTTGCTTGGAGTGTCAATTTCCACCATTTTACTTTGAGTCTATGCTAGTCCTTGTAGCTGAGATGTGTCTCTTGGAGACAGCATATGGTTGGGTTTATTTTTTTGATCCAGTCTGCTACTCTGTGCCTTTTTATTGGCGAGTTCAGTCCATTTACATTTAGGTTGATTATTGATATCTGAGGATTTCCTGTCATTCTATCTTTAGTTTTCTGGTAATGCTGTTCCTCCATTGTTTCTTTGCCTTTTGTTGTTGTCTATTATTTCTGTGTTGTTGTATTCTATGATGTTTCCCTCTGTTTCTTCTTTTATTACAATATATAATTCAGTTCTGGATTTTTTTTTAAGTGGTTGCCATTAAGTTTATGTAAAAGAAAGTTTGATATTTAGAGTATTCCATTTTCTTCAGCACACTTACTTTTTCCATTCCCATATTCCGGTTCAGGCCTTTACTCTCCCCCTTTTTATGTTTTGGTTGCCACAAATTGTCCCTGTTGATGGTGGTCAAATAGCCTCCTTTAGTATTTCTTGTAGTGCAGGTCGTGTATTAGAAAATTCCCTCAGCTTCTGTATGTCTGGAAAGGTCTTTATTCTTACTTTATATCTAAAGGATATCTTTGCTGGATATATTATTCTTGGCTCATAATTTCTCTCTTTTAATAGTTTAAATATTTGGTTCCACTCCCTCCTGCCTTGTAGAGTTTCTGCTGAAAAATCTGATGATAATCTAACGGGCTTTCCTTTGTAGGTTACCGTCTTCTTGAGAATTCTTTCTTTGTCGTTGATTTTAGACAGCTTCAATATAATGTGCCTTGGAGAAGGCCTGTTGTGATTGAGGTAATTAGGTGTTCTATTTGCTTCTTGGATTCGAGGATCCAGTTCTGTCCACAAGTTTGGGAAGTTCTCATCAACAATTTGTTTGAATATATTCTCTGTTCCCTTCTCTCTTTCTTCTCCTTCTGGTATGCCCATTATTCTTATATTGCTCTTTCTGATGGAGTCAGAAAGTTCTTGTAGAGTTCTTTCATTTCTTTTAAGTCTCAAGTCTCTTTCTTATTCCATCTGTGTAATTTCCAGCTATCTACCTTCAATGTCACTGATTCTTTCCTCCATCTGGTCAACTCTACTACCTAAGCTGGTTATTTCATTTTTAATTTCTTCTACTGAGTTCTTAATATCCAGAAATTCTATTTGGTTCTTTTTTAAAATTTTAATCTCTTTGGTAAAATGCTCATGTTGTTCTTTTATTGTGTTTCTGAGTTCATTAAACTGCCTTTCTGTGTCTTCTTGCATCTCGTTGAGTTTTTTTAGAACTGCAATCTTGATTTCTCTGCCATTTAAGTCACATATTTTCATATCTTTAAGTTCCTTTTCTAGAGACTTTTCACTTTCTTTCTGAGCTGTCTTGTTTCCTTGCTTATTCATGACAATTACTGATTTAGTATTTCTCTTCCTAGACATCTACAGGAGTGGCTTCTGCAATAGGTTGATAGGAAGAGGTCTTTCTTTTGTTTTCCAGTACTTGTTGGTAGAATGTTTTATTTTCTGTCCGACTGCAGCCTTTTTTTACTCTCTCACATGGTAGTGCTATTTTCTCTGCACTATTGCAGCTTCTCACACAATGGGGAGATTCCCCGGGAGATGGGCTTCTCCTCTGTTAATAGTTCGCCTGGGTCACAGGGCACAGTGTCTGTGTGGGTATGTGGAGAGCTTTTGAAGTTCCAAAGCTCTTCCTGCACCAGATTCAGAGCCCATATGTTTCAGCAGCTCCATTTACTCCTGCAGGGAACTGCCCAGATAGGTGGGGCCAGGGGTGGGGTGAGTTGTGAGAGGTGGCCCAGAGCAATGGCAGTGACCACCACCACAGCTGGTCCTACTTCCACAGCTCCCTCCCCTTTGCCAGAACTAGTTGGACTGCGAATCTGTGTCTACCGTCCACAGTTCTCAGAACAGCAAATATTCTGTTCTTTTGTTCTGACACTTCTACTGTTCTGCACCAGGCAGGTGGGGGCGGGGCAAGCTCTGGGAGAGTAGGGAGGGGGTGGCTAGTCTCAGTGCCTAAGGCTTCCGTTCTCTGCTCGGCAGTGAGGGCTTAAACCACTGTTTTCAGCCTTCTTCCCTCAGTCTTTTCTCCGTGGTCTCTGCCATGAGAATTGGGTTCAGCCGTGCTATATGCTGTCCCCTCAGCCCTGTGGGCCACAAGCGGAGCCCTAGCAGTCCGAGTTCTTCCCTCTCCCGCAGCTGCAGTAGTTCTGGGATGCAGCGAGCTCGGAGCACTGAGCTAGGTCTGCGTCCTGTGCCCGCGCGGTTCCGTCTCCGCACTTCTCCCTTCTCTCCTCCCCGGCTTTCGTGATTCCCCCACCTTTAGGTGAATTCAGCAGTGGGCTTCTTCGTCTTGCCTGTCTGCTGTGCAGGGAGTCCTTTGTGGAGTTATTGTTGTTCGATTAGTTGTAAATTCCAGGGGAGCTTTACAGAGGCTCACCTCACGCCACCATTTTGGTTCCGATTATTAAGCATAGTTTTAAGAGGAACCATAAATTATTTAATGATACCAGTAAAAGTGTTCTCTGTTATTAAGACAAAAGAAAATACATTCATATGTAAAAATAACACAAAAATAAATCAAAACGTCTTGACTCTGGAAAGTATCTTGAAAATTAGTTAAAAGACTAATTAATACAATTTTAAAGAAGAAAGTGAGAATTAAAAATGTGTTTTTAAACAAATAAATATAAAATGCTAATTATCATGATCCCTGTAAATGTAGTCACAACACTGAATGAAAACAAGGATATTTTAGAAGTAATCACTGTATCTTAAAATAGTGAACCTGAGTTAATACACCCTAGTATTATAAAAATCGTTTAGTTTAGTGTAATTAAATATGAAGTGTATTTATTTTCCTAGCAAAAGTTTGGGACAAAGGAGTTTGTCTTCAGCTGTTAACCACATATGTCCCATTGTGTTTTGATGACAAAAGCTATCACTACCAATGCAAATTACATTGTTTTTTCTCTACCATTTTAGTCCAGAACCTTAGAGTAAGTGAAAATATGTATACAAAAATGTCTACCACAAAAAAATAGTCAGTATTTAAAATAATATTTAAAAAGAGAGGATGCCAAAAAAAATGTATACACATTTTAAGAAAGAAAAAAAAACAAAAAAAAAACTATTAATTGTAATACTCAATATACAGCAATAACAAAAGATGAATACAAGTTATGTTTGACTTCCACAATTACAAGAGGTGCTCAAAGTGGTTACCATCAGTGACCAGATACTTCTGATTATGGCGAACTACTGCTTGAACATAGATAATATCTCTTAAAGTGTGTATACATTTTTTTGGCACCCCCGGTATGTAATAATCAATAAGCTCCTAGTTCTGGAATCCAGATGGATATAATGATATGGACACTGTGCCTGTAATGTTGGGCTGAGACTGTTCATTTAATAAACAGAGAAAGTAATGAGTAACTCATAGTAGATGCTCATCGCATATAGTTCCCAGCACATAGTAGAAAGTCTGTGATTCTATTTTTTTTACATATGTCAGATATTGCTAATTTTGCCACAAATGTCATCTACTCTATTGTAATAGAACTATTGAGTTCTTGCAAGCACATTTCTCAGCTTGGTTTGGAAACATGTATGGCTTATGACTAATTGTGGCCAAAGGGCTATGTGTGGAAATGATATGCATAGGTTATAAGTCACCTCCTGAAACAGGTGATAGCTCATCACATCCTCTGCACCACAGGCTAAAAGGAAAAACACACTGAGTCAGTTGGCAATGCATGTTAGGTTCACCCCATAGGGAGTGTTTTACAGATAGAGATATCCCAATAACTTAGACGTCCTTGTGAAGCAGATCATTCTACATACTCTGGACCATCAAGTCTACTCTGCAATATTACATTAGAAGGAAGAAATATTCATCTTGTGTTGGAACTCTTTGTTACAGAGATTTAACTTCCACTCCATGAATACAGGAAATTAATACTGGGAAGCATGATGCTCTCATAAGAAAATAAATCTAAAATATGTAGCATTGGCCTAGCAGTTGGTATGTGGGTGGTAGATATAATGCAGGAGATGAGGCTTATCTTTGACTTGGCAATACAGGAAAATCGTCACCCAGAAGAACTTAGAAGACAGACCACGTGCTTAGTGAACTTGTAGTTTTATAAAAGTGATTAGACAAACTAAAATTATTGATGCTCTTTGATTCTTCTGGCAGATACTGGGAAGTGATTGATTCAGGCGAAAATCGGCTAATTTGCAAGCAGAGATGAAAGGGAATTCAGCCCTGCTGGATCATTTCTATACATATGGGCTACAATTTCAATTGATTGAACTGTTGGTAATGTTGGGCCTCAGTGTTGGAAAAGCCAAAGCTTCTGAAGCTCAAGCAGCAGGAGATAGGACTGTCATTCAATGTCTTTTTCGAGAGCCTCCAGTTCAATGCCAGACAGTGGGAGCCAGCTCAGCTGCAAAGAAGAGATTAATGGTGCTGCTCGCCCCAACTCACTCCGAGCCTGCTGTTTCAGCTGGCCTCCCAAGAACTGTGACCAGATGTGATCTGTGACTATTGAAATTATGGGAAACAAATAAACCAAAACCTCTGAGGGGATCTATATTCCCAAAGATACATAAGCCTGTAATCACTAAGCTTAAACAAGCTGTTCAGTCTGTAGACTTCCATGCCCACTTTAGATGGGGCCAAAGAGGATAATGAACTAGAAAGATCCTTCTACAGGGTAAAACCAGAGTCCATGGAAGATGATGGAAAAGAGAATTCCTAAAGGATAGAGCTAGGGTTACCAGATGGATAATCATGAACATTTCTTAATGCATGTGGTGGGGGGATTCACAATTTCTGCCAATACAGACTGATCACTGATAAAAAATACTGACCACAGTATGCTTTCAACTCTTCACACACACACACACACACACACACACACACACACACACACACTTTTTTTTTTCCCAGTTTTCTTGCCCCTTCTTCATTAATTTATATTGAATGGGACAGATGATGTGTCTTCTGATTTGTCAATTACCAAGAAATGAAGAGCAATGTCTTGACTGGCTGCAAAGTACAGTGCCTCCTTCAGCAACATGTATGGTGAGCTCCATTCAGTAACTTGAGTACACTGAAGCAAACACTTATAATTGATTCTTCTTTGTTTGTTTGTTTGTTTGTTTGCCTACTGTTCCTTTTTGGTACTAGAATTCCCATGTTTCAAACAAGCACATGGCCACACAACACTGGTCCAATCCCAGTCCCCTTGGCATCTATTGACAGTGTCTGTATAGCAATATTCTGCTCACTGGGATAGAGAAATGAGATCTACAACTTTTGGGAATCATATCTCTAAGAGGAAGTTGCTTACAATCAATAAATATCCTCTTTCCTTTCTCTTGCAAGCTACAACACTAACATATTATGGATGATGCAGTTTTGACCATATAAATACACAAACACTCTGAGGCATGCCAGAACTACAAAATTAAAGAAACATAAATCCCAGGATATCCTCTTCAAATACAGACAGCCATTCACTCTGGTCTGCCCAATTACCTACCAGATTTCTTCCTTAAGAATTTTGTAAGTACTGATATGTATCATCTGTCTTCTACCAATTGTTATTTTGGAAAATTCTGGGCCTAACATGATTTTCTAGTTTGTCATGGCATGTCATTTCAACTGTATACATAACAAAGTGTTTCCTTATCTTTTAAGTGTAAGAAATTTACAAGGATATGCTTCAGGTTAATTATTCTCTATCAGATTTTCTATAGATTCAAGATTTCTTTTTCTTGAATTTCTAAGTTGATTATTGTTCAAGCAGGTAAGTATGTGCTCACTAGCCAATATTCCAATAATCTTGGAAACGTGTTGTCTGGCAGCAATAGAAAAACCAATAAACCATGAAAAAAAATTAACTTATTGTGTTAAAACAACACAAAATTATTATCTTACTGACAATAAATTGGGTCAGAAATCCATCCTGTGTCAGGTGTTGACAAAGCTGAAGTTCTTTCTAGGGGCTCTGGAGAACCACCTGTCCCCTTGCCTTTTAGAGCTTCTAGAAGACTCCTGAATCTTAATTGGCTCATGACCTCTTCCTCCATCTTCAAGCCAGCAATTCACATCTCTCTGACCACTTATTCTTCTGTCCTCACATGTCTCTCTCTAGCTACAACCCAGAAAGACCCTATGTATTTAAGGATTTACATGATTAGATTAGGCCCAACTGGATAACTGAGAAAATCTCTCCATCTCAAGGTCCATATCCTTAATTGCACCCATAATGTTGCTTTTGACATGTAATATACATATTCCTAGGTTCTGAGGATTAAGAGATGAGCACCTATGGAGGGCTACTATTCTATCTATGACACAGGGTTTATTATTTCCTTTGGTTTGTTTCAAATATTTAGGGAGGAAACAGAAACAATTCTACCAAAACTCTGAGAATAGTTGAGGAATGGACACCTTCTAATGTATCGGGCCAGAATTACTTTATTACCAAATCCAGACAAAATAAATTGTAGAAGCAGATTAGGACAATCCAACATCTTTGACACACGCATGCATAATCCTTGGGATGATATTTATACTCTGAATTGTTTAATAGTGCCTCTTAAATGAGGTTCTGAATCAGGTTTTGTATTTATGTCTCCGCACTTGCCTATAATAACACCACAGGGAACATTTCAAGGTAGTCTGGACAGTCTTTGGGCCTGTATGGACTTTCTTATTTTTACTATTTTGGTGTCCATTGCTTTTGTCTGTTGAGTGTACAAAAATACTTGGTTTTGGTGATCGAAAGCATGCAAAAATCTTCATTCTTTGTTGTATCTTATAAAGATCAATGGGCATTTAAAGTGATCCATGGGTTTCTTTGTCATAGCTTTATAGTTAGAATTATTTGTTTTGTTTTGTTCCTATTCTCCCCTATTTTTTTCTAAGTATCATTTCCTAATTATCACTATTTTCTTATTAATTTGCCCCCTTAAAACCACAACAGTCTGAAGACACACCAAATTTAAATTCTCAAAGCTATCTTTACTCTTCAGTCAAAAGGAAATATTTTATTCCCTTTCGCATCTCTTATATGAATTGACTTGAACTATCTTACAAAGTTTGCTCACTCTTTTATCCTGTCAGATTCACTGATTTTTTTCTGCCCATACTTAGATTTTGCATTATTAAATTAGATTGACTGAGACTGATAACTTTTGGGAGTGGAGATGAGGGGAGAAAAAAAGAAAAGATTATTATTATTATTATTTTTTACTTTAAAGTTGTTTTATTCTATGACATGTTCAAATAAAACGCAATTTAAATTTAAGTCATAATTGCTGGATCTGCCTATTGCTAGTTAAATAAAAATGTTTCAACAGCTATGATTGGTTTTACAATGATTGTATACATACAGTTTGAAAAGAAAACCATTAACCAAAGATGGTAGGGGTATGTCGGTGTGTTATTGCTGCTGGGGGAATTATCAACTGTTAGCAAAACCTTCTACCGGTATAATGATACTGAAATTAAGAAAATCTCAGAGAACAGCTTTAGTTTTCTAATATGTATTCTCTTCGAAAGAAATGATACATTTCCTTGAAAGTAGTCATAAGACAAAAATTCCAACTAAAGTAAACATTAAAAAGAGGGAGAGAAAGATATAAACATCTGGATGATAATCAATTGCTGAGCAATAAACAGCAAGAGTAAATCATAAATCATAGCAAACTGATAAAATTGCCTCTTCTATAAAATCCTAAACTTCAGTGTTAATTTTAGTATATTCATTAACTATACTGTCATAGTTCCCATTGCATATTTTACTTTAGTTTGAATATGCATGATCACTTCCATATGGAATAAACGCTAATGTAACTGATAAAAAAGAATTATATCACTATCAATGAATTATGGTTATATATGTGAGGATACAACTCACTTATTCAATAATGAGAGTAGCAATGAGTGTTATGTGATGAGTTACGTTTTTTTCATAGTATTGTACAAGAAACCAATTAAGACTAATGGAGCTTAACATGATCAGGGGCCAAAATAATAACTTATTGGTAGGTACCTCTTTTCAAGTTAAAAATTCAGATGGAAATAACTCGTCTTGGGCCATATGCGGCTCACTGATATTGTTTGGAATGTGGAATCTATTGGTGGAAAAGTGATAGTGGAAACAAAATTATCAGACAAAAGCTATAGTCACTAATTTATGTTATGAAATACAAAAGACATTAAACTCCCAGAAGGAAAAACAAAAAAGAATCCTGACAAGAAACAGAAATACATGTAAACCTGAATAAAAATAATTACATATTTAAAAACAAAAACTGACGAATGTGAAGCCTTAAAAACCTCGTGACAATTTTCACCATGTTCGTCTTGAATAACATTTTTTAAGGCTCCCATGACACTCTATTTACCTGTTTTTCCTCCTACTTCTTTGGAAGTTGATCTTAGTGGTTTAATATTTTTTTCCTCATCTAGTATTTAAAGAGATAAGGTTTTTATACTTTAATTCTAGGTTATTTTTCCCAAGCTACAATCTTTAAAAATGGCTTCAGTTATTCACATTGATGCTTCTAAGTTCATATGCTTGATGTAGACTTTCAATAAAAACTTTGCTTCTATATACCTGTCTATTATAATATCTATTTGAGTAGTTCAAAATCATCACCTATACAAAAGTTTTGATGGACACTTAGACTATTTTTTGCCCAAAGGATAGAATATTTTACTGCCCATGTTTGGATTTTGCTTCCAAAATGATGGGTTTCCTCCCAGAAGGATGACAGAAAATTATCTTTTCACATGGAAACAATATCCTTGTGGGGCATTTGGTGTTGTCAAAAATGTCCATGAAGACATTCCAAAAGGTCCTTGAAATTTGGTTGTATCCAAAATGTCCATAAGCATATTTGATCTATGCCAAAGGGTCCTTGATATTTGGTCTTGTTCGAAACATCCTTGATGAGAAAACATCCCTGGGTTTTAATTAGCCTATAACATTTATTTCAATATTTGGTCTACAGGATTAACACATAAAAATAGTGTCATGTTTTATTGGCCCATTAATTGTATTCGGGCTGTATTGTCCATAATAACTCTTCTTGCCTCAGTAGCCTACCTGGTAAATAGCACATGGTGCTGGATAGATGGGTCAGCCTTCTAATCTTACACAAGAGTGGGATCTGTTAACTATTGATCAAATATCTCCATAGATGTTTTAGATAGGACCAAATTTCAAGGACCTTTTGGTATGTAACAAATGTCTACATGGAAGTTTTGGACAAGATCAATGTCTGCTAATGCAATACACACACACACACACACACACACACACTGACAATACCAAGTGCCGATAACGTGAAGCAAATGAAATTCTCAGACATTCTTGGTGAAAATACAAATTAGTACAATTACATTGGAAATGATTTCATCTATATAAAAATAAAATGCCCCTATAAGTACATTTTCATTTGACTGTTTTATGTACTTTCCATCATTCTTCTGAAATGTTTTAACCTGCATGTACAAGCATGCCTACTTTTCCACTATGATTAAAATGATTTTTTGATTTATTTGTGTTAAATGATTTAATGTCAGGCAATGCCAGTAAATAACAATAGAGGTAAATAATATCTACACCCAGAAGCAGGCATGTCCCTTCTGTCATCTTGTCCATGTGGCGATTGAGTCAATCTGGCCAGCAGTTGTACTGGGTTTGGGCTTTGTTTTCTCACCCACCATGATGTACTAAAGGCTTCAAATTCCTCTGGTGGCTGATGTTAATGTTAATTTTTTTTTAGTGAGAGGAGTAGAGTGCTAGGGGGTTTCTCCTTATTTTCAGATTTCACACAACAGGTCCTGGATACCTGTCCAACAGAGGATATCTCTCTCCACACACCTCCCACAATGATAGATGGTTTGAGTCTCAGGTGGTGGCATTCCTGGATTTCTTGTCCTTCCCCAACAGGAAACACTTCTTCCTACTAAGTTCAGCGTTCAGAGCACAGTGTTGACCCTAGTGACTGCAGGATGCTGGGTAGTTGTTTCTCCTGCCTCTCCCCCAGTGGAGTCCAACCTGTGCCTTGTTTCTGTGCAGAATCCATCTTCATATCTACTTGTCTATAGTAGAAATTGGCATTAGATGCGTGCAATGATCATAACTGGTTATTTTGCTGATATTCCATCAGGCAACCTTTGTTTGAACCAAACTGATCTTCAGTATTACTGGTGCTTAAACTTTAGCATGTGTAAGAATCACCAGGGATTTTTGTGACACAGAAATTGCTAAGAACTTCTTCTAAAGCTTCTAATTTAGTAGATCTAGGACAGGGTGTGGAAATTTGCTAGAAATTGTGGAAAAGTTCTTAGGTATGTATGGTGTTGGTCTGGGGACAACACACTGAGAATAACTGCCTTAGATCAAAATCAACATATTATGTATCCACGTGTTGTAGGACTCCTGTTTTAGTAAATAAAGATTTATTGGAACAGAGTCATGATTATGCACTGACCGATTTTCAATGTCGGCTTTTGTGTTCTACCAGCAGAATTAAGTAGTTGCAACATAGGAAAACAATATGTACTAGCTGCCACTTACGAAACAAAATTTAAACTCAAAGTGACACCTCAGAATCCCAGAAAGAAATTTTCTCTGAGTTCTTGAATGTACACATTGTTTTTCTATTACCTGAAGATTTGAGAAAAATAATTTCAGATGCAAAATCTTTGGCTTATACTTGTTTATTGAGTCTCTTAATAACATGACTCTACTCCTGCCTTACATTAGTAGTTGAGAAATATGGTGCCAGACTGATTTTCTAACCTGAATATGTAGCTTGGTATTTTGGCCTGGAAGCTCAGGAAAAAAACAAAACAAACAAACAAACAAAAAATTTACACTTCAAAATTGTACATTAGGGATGAGAATTCTCTCAAGTCTAAATATAGATTCAAAGCAAATCCAATCAAAATCCCATAATTTGTATAAATTAACAAGCCGATTCTAATATTTATATATAAATGGAAATAACCTAGAATAGCAAAAAATTTTTAAAGAAAAATCTAGTACTTATACCCCCTCATTTTAAGAATTACCCTAAAGTTAAGGTAAGGTACCTTTAAAATCATGAGTACAAAATAAAATACAAAAACAGATCATCATTACATGGTCAATTGGCTTGTTACATGATGGCAAAACAAGTTTACAGGGAAAGAATATTCTTTTCAACAAATGGTAATAGAATAACTGAATATCCATATCGAAAAAAAGAAACATCAATTGTTTGCTCACACCATATACTAAAAACTACTTGAATTGGAGCATAGATTTAAAGGCAAAAATTAAAACTAATATTTCTAGAAAAAAATCTTCATGGCTGTGGGTTTGGCAAAGATTTCATGTATAAGACAAATAGGTAAGTGATAAGTTGTTGCATACTATATGATTCAACTTATATAAAATTCTAGAAAAGGCAAAATTGTGGTGACAGAAAGCAGGTTAGTATTTGCCAGAGTCTAGAGATGGGGAGTAAGACTGCAAAAGGGACAGGAGGAAACATTTTAAGGTCATGAAGCAATTTTATATCATGTTTGTAATAAAGTGACTGTACAATAATGAAGGAAATTTAAATAGTATGTCTAAACTGAATAAATGTTATTGTTTGTACATTATTGTTCAATAAAGCTAGTGAGGGGCAGGGAAGTGATGTATTTAGTGCAAACAGAGGTAAACTTTATTAATTAGTAGAGTTGATCCTGCATGTGTAAAATTAAGTATATACTATAGTCAGATTTCTATGCACAGTTTCCTCTAACCTCATGTTTGAGACTAGATTATTGAATTTAAAAGTGGAAGAAAGCACAGAAAAATTGAAACCATTCACTTAATGAATAGTTTTATTTAATTCAAAGCTATTTTGCTAAAAAATGCATAACTGAAAAGTTTATCAAAATATTGTCATTAAAATATTTTCAATTATTTTTTTTGGAAATGGCAAAACATATTTCATATTCATTTCACAATGAACTATTATGTTATCTGGGAAGTAGGGAATTAATGGAGGGTCTCAGGCAAATCTTTCTTCATTCAACACTACCCCCCTGAAAAGGGTAACAGATAGTAACTGAATAGTAACAAAAGGAAGAAGGAATATTAACTAATATATAATTTACTCTCTAATTAATAGTAAATCAATCAATAACCACCCTATGACTGAAAGACATAAACACATATAAATATTGTCTCTGATGTTTGCTATAACATCCTCAAACTAATTTAATTTCCAAAGAAGAAAATAGAATTATCTATTAAAAATAAAACCATGTTTATTCTTGCTTTTAAAAAATCCAACTGTAAAAATGAACCTGAACCATCAGGCTCACTGAAAATCTATTACAAGCCATGTGGTCTCTCTTCTGGCATATTTTTTACAAAAATATGGAGTCATTCAATCATAATTTTAAAGTGTTGAGTATACATCTTCTATTTATTTGGAAGTCACCAAGCAAATATAAATTATATTTTCATTAGCAAGACTACATTTAAAAATATCAGAAAACAAGCAATTGCCAGAATAATTTTTTTTAATGCACAACAGAGAGAACTCATTATTTTATGTATTATTTAGAACATTCTTAATTAAGTATTTGTAATATAATAAATTGGGTCATTGAATAGGAGTGTATAGTATTTCAATAAAATATATAAAAATTTATAGCATTTTTGTCTGCTTTCTGAGTAGCATATCTTTATTCCCTGGAATTAGGCCATGATATTCCCCTTCACCATTGGTGCCATTCATGTCAGAATCTTTCCATCATGACATGTCACCATATTGGATTTTGATACGTAACGAAAACATTAAATAATCATAAAGTAGATAATTTTTCCCAAGGACAATTAAATGTGATCAATGTCTCACACACACACACACACACACACACACACACACACACACACACGCAGAGAAAAAATTATTTGTATAACCTACATTAAAATTTAAAAATGTATAGCAAACACAACTTACTTCTCAATCACTTTGAATATTCAAGACACACATATACTTGTGACATGATATTATTTTCTTTGTTGTGCAGAGGCTGTTGCCTGAGTTGAAGGGGAGAACTGTATTCATTCTCTATTGCCGCCATAGCAAATAACCACAAACGGAGTGTCTTAAACCAACACAAATTTAGTATCTCACAATTTGGTAGGTCAGAAGTTCTAGTTGGCTCTGTTGATTCCTCTGCTCTGGATTTCACAAAGCCAAAATCCAGGTTCAGCCAACTGGACTCTTGTCAGGTTGTTGGCAGAACCCATGTCCTTCCTGTCAATGGACTCAGGTCCATTTCCTGCTGACTGTCAGCTGGCAGATGCCCGTAGCTACTAGAGATTTCCCTCTGGTCCCTGCAAGTGGGACTCTGTATCCCAGAGCCAGCAATGGTGCTTTGAATCCTTCTCACGCTTTCAGTCTTTGACTCACCTTCTGCCACATCTCTCTTGCCAGAGAAAATTCTCTGCATTTAAGAGCTCATGTCATTACATGGGCTCACCCTGGTAATAAAGGATAATCTCCCTATTTTAAGGTCCATGGCTTTAATTACATCGAACAATTCATTTATGTCATGTAATATAACATATTCACAATTTCTGGGGATTAGGACAGTGACCCATTTAGAGGGGGGCATTACTCTGCCTACCACAATAATAAAGCACTTTGATGTCAAAAGGTAGTTCTTCTACTAGAATCAGAATTTAAATTCACGTCTATTTTAAACACACCCACATTGAATGCTTAGTTTCCCTCAGCCTCCCTTTAGTAAAACAAATCTTGCATATTTTAAGTAGACACAAAGACATTCAATCACACAATCATCAAATGAGATTGGAAAGTTAGAATTCTAATTCATATTTGAAAGTAGATTTTTAAAAGAAGCCATTTTCATGCAACAAGTATCAAAATATATTTGAATGTTTCTATATGTGTATATATAAATATGGTGGAGATATGTGAAGGTTTTAGAGAAAGGTAGATAGTGATGTGTGTCTTACGTCATCTGAAGAGTGAGTGTGTGTGTGTGTCTGTGTGTTTATTACATTACGTCTGAGAAAAGAGTAGAGATTTGGGGAGATCAACCTGAGGTAGATTCCGTGAAAGATAACAACCAGTCTGTGTGGCATGGTAAATTCTTCCTTTCTTGCTCTTCCTTGCTCTTTTTGGTAATTCATGAAGTGGTCACACTTACTCTTTCTAGCTCTGCTTCAGTGCACATGCTATATTTCTGTCTCTGAAGGCCAAAATGTAGTAAGGATATAGACTATTTGAAAAACACAATAATAATTTTGATCTGTCCCCAATATTAAGGAAAACATATTTTTCATGAGTACCTAGGGATTACATGCAGAAAATGACCCAATTCAAGACAAAGACAAACCTGTATATTTCACTCAAGGTAGCATAACAGATCAGGGTTATTTGTAGTACAATTACATTTTAAAAATTAAATCTTGAATATATTATGCTAAGTAAAATAAGCCAGACACAAAAAGACAAAATTGCATCAATCAGGTACCTACACTAGGTCAATTCACAGAGACAGAAAGTAGAACAGAGATTGTCAGGGGCCAAGGGATGAGTGGGAAGGAGAATGGAAAGTTATTGTTTAATAGGTACAGAGATCTGTTGAGGATGATGAAAATGTTCTGGAAGAAATAGTGATAATCATAGAACATTTTGAATGTACTTAGTGCCATTGAATCATCATTTAAAAATGTTTAAAATGATTGATTTTATGTTGTATATATTTTATCACGATAAAAAAAAGTTTAAAAAATTATACCAATCCTTAGAAATAACACACACAAACCTTCACTATTCTGTGGTTCAAAGAAAAATTAAACAAGAAATTTTGTTTAATTTCAGATCCTAATGACTGTAAAAAGGCCATAACTGAAAATGTTGACATGCTATCAACTCTGTACCTATGGGGCAAATTTTCACATGTTTATGTATAAAGAAGAAAGGTGAATAAGGGTATAAAATTTGGTGAAAAATAACAAAATGAAATGAAATAGAAGGAAAGAGAAATATACATGAACATAAATTCATGAACTAGAGTGTGTTGGCAAAAGTAAAAATTGATTAGTTGAAAAGGGTAATGATATAGATAATCCCTTGGTAAAACTATAAAGAAATAGGTTAACGGTACAAACAAGTAGTAGGAATAATCAAGAGAATAAATTATATGTTTACTTTTTACTTATCTTTCTCACTAAAACCCACTGTATTGGAAGTAGAGATTTTTCTCTACTTATTGCTTATGATTGGCAAAATAATGACCCCTCCCCCCCCAAATGTCACATTGTAATACAGTGGAACCTGTGATTGTTGTTACCTTACATGCAAAAGGGACTTTACAGATGTTATTAAGGATCTTGGGATGTACAGAGAATACAGGATTATCTAAGCGAGTCTGGTGAAATGATACCTGTCCTTGTACATGAAAGAGGGAGGAAAGCATCAAAGAACGATTTAAAGATGTTATGCTGCTGACTTTGAAACTGGAGGAAGAAATGCCAAACCAAAGGAAATAGCTGACCTCTGAAAGCTGGAAAAGGCAAGGGGATGAACTTTTCAGCAGAACTTCCAGAAGGCTCCTTGATTTCAGATCAGTGAAACTAATTTTGGACTTCTGTCAGCATTGTAAGATAATAAATTTATCTTGTTTAAGCCATTAAGTTTTTGGTAATTTTTTATAATGGTAATAGGTAACTAAATACTCTGCTGTATTCAGCACCTAGAATAGTCCCCAACACCAACAGATCTACTAGTTGAATTATAGATTGTAATGTCCACATATCACTCCAGATTAAATTTCATAAATGTAATTATATCCAAAATATTAAATCTACTATATCATTAGTGCATTAACCAGCAGCTCTGTGTCAACTGAGCATTGGACACTGGCACGCATATCTAAACAGAGGAAAGAAACCCAGAACTAGAAACATTAGATAACTCAGATCACAGGTTTCACAGAAATATAATAGGATTGGGTTGAGTAATTTCTAAATTCCTTTTCAAGCATGACATTTCTGTAACAAAAGGTCAAGGGAAATTTAATTTGTCATAGGTGGCATTTTCAGCATTATTACCCATTTCACAAGAAAAATCGCTCAAATTAAAACTTGTAAGTCTATGTAAAAAATAATCCTCAGAGTCTAAAGATAACTAGGGATAGGAGATTTACAGGAAGGAAACAAACAAAAAAATAATAATATGTCCACTAACATTTATTTTAAGATTAAATATTTTACAAAGCTCTTTTTGTTTGGCAATAGTTATGTGTGTTTCAGTATATTAAAACTTCATGGGATGCTACAGACTATGCTAATCATTCACTATTTTATTAATTCATTAACTCATCAAATATTAATTTAATACTTAAAATAGGCCAAATAGTATTGTAGTTGCATAACAAAACAAAGTCAATTCTTGAGAAAGCAGAAGACATTAGTGCTGGGATGATAAATTCAGTGTATTAGAATGGACCTCACCTGAAAAAATACAAGTGCATTATAATTTCATTTGAGTTGAATAGATCCTACGAATATCACCAGATATCAAGAAGACCTATGTCTGTTCAGTTTTAATGGATTACAACAAGGTTATTACTATGATAATAGCCACCCAAATGTTTGGAAGTTCCTAAGATTTTTAAAAACGTATAATATGAAGTATAAAGTGTTTGTTAAAAATTAATATTTCCAATAGAGGGTATATAATTACACCCTCTAATTATAGGAAGTTATATTGGAAATTTGATTTACTTCTTATGGGACATACAGTTTCCTAAAAGTCATTTAAAAGATAAGGCAAACCCCCATTCATTCTACAAATTGGTAATTCATTCTACATTTCAGAAATTTCTGTAAGAAAGTAAAACTAGTTCCACTGTGACAATATGCACTATTGAACAATCCTAAAAATAAAAGAAAAAAGAAAAAAAAGTCAACTTAAAGTAATAAACTTGGTTTTCTACGAAATATTTAAATCTTTATATTTATTCTTCAACCAATGCAAAATGAAAATGACTTGAAATAATTCCCAGCTGTGAAAGTTATTTTATGATCTTACCAAAAGATTAAACTATACAGGTACGAAGATATGTTTAATGCAAAAATCATAGTTACTGAAAAAAAAAAGACAGAAGATGATATGTAAGCATTTTTTTTCCTGAACATAATAATTCTCAAAGTTTCTGATTATATTTCTTGAAAAAGTAAGTAGATTCAAATTGCTAGGCTAAACTTCAACTCAGCACTTTGCTTTTTTATTAGGTGAACATTCTAAACTACAATTTCTGTTTATGCCTGCAGTTGACCTCATTGTATGAAAAAGATGATTCCTTGATTATAGATATTTACTTATGAAGTTTCCTAGTTAAATCTGATCTTAAGTTATAAAGTCTTATTTTCCTATTTATCATCCATTCACAAATTCAACAACTATGCATCACATTGTATCAGGAATAAAACTGTTCAGACAACACAGGAACCACTGGAAGTAGCCATATACTTATAAAGAGGAGATTACTAATTATGGGATTATTGAAAATTTTCAAAACATATTTTTTACAAATTTATATTTCAGCTCTCATATTTCTATAATGTCAACTAGGGCAGTCTGCAACTACTACTTTAGGAATTACCTTCTATACATGGTTCCCATTTAGAGTTTAAAAGAGAGAGAGAGAGAGACAGAGACAGAGAGAGAGAGAGAGAAAATTCAATGAAATTTGGAGGGTGGAAGTAAAGCAGCATTGACTACTCTCTGAAGGTTATTGTGGCTGGATGAGCCAAGAAAGAAATTTGGAGGTGCTGTCAGCTTCCAGCTTGTCTTCGCTGGACTCCATGAGTGACAGACAGCAAATCAATACTAGCAGGTTCCTGTTGGCTATTCTCACATACTCTGCCTCAGGCTCTTTCTCCCAACTGCTGACTGGGTGGCTCATCGGTTACCTTGGGCCCACCACCAAAAGAAGCAAAGTCATCAACTTTCTTGATTCAATCATGACTGAAATAGTTATTGATGCCAGAAATAATTCCAGAGGAACTGAAAACTAAGGATGAGAATCTCTAATCAGATGAGAATCTCATCTGATTGGATTTTAAGGCCACAATGTTCCTATGGCCAGTGTCACAAGGGAGATGGGAACTCCTGTCAAACAATGGGCAAATGATGCCTTAAATTATCACCTGTAGACACCTACAATCAAGTGCATACTAAAAGTAAAGTTTTAATTTATCAGGTAGGCTCTGGCATAACAGAATGACTTAGTGAAAATAAAGAGTATAAGTCAGTTTGAGGAGGGTTGCTTCTAAGTATACAGAGCAACTAAGAGAAAGAAATTTATCAGATCTGCGCAAATTCTCAGGTCAGGGTCCACATTAGAGACCAGAAAGCTAATAGGTGACTGCCTTGAAAGAAACCCTAATCTGTTAGCACCTCGTGACTGGAATTTCTAAAAATCAAACCCAAAGATTAAAATATGGCTTGAACACTATGTAAATTGCGTATACAGGTAAGCAGAGTTTACAATGGTACATTTAAGCATTGATTAGGAAAGTGCGGAATACTTGAAATGGCGGAGGGTTCATATGAGCTGATTACAATGGCACTTTGGACCTTGAAATGCATCTTCCTTTTATTATTTATGTATCTATTTATTAGTTTCAGGTGTAAAAAGCAATGTAGTGATTGGATAATTATGTACCTCAAAAAATAACCCCAATAAATCTGTTACCCATCTGACACTGCACATAGTTATTATAATATGGCATATTCCTTTTACATAATATGCATGCCTATAGTCACACTGTAATCGATTGGACTTTTAGATTTTTTTCATATAAATACTTGTAACAGGAAGGTGAGTAAGACATTATCTGGTACTGGTATAGGCATTGGGACCCACAGTTAAAATAAAAATATACCTAAAACTCCATGCACCATGAAAAATAACTGTCGATTCAATCCTGGCAGCTTTCCCCTGAGCTTATTAAAATGTCTCACAGTCATTTGGCATTCTACAACATTCCTTCTGCTAGCCATATAAGAATTTTGGAGAAGGGATTGTAGAGTTTATGCCAAGAAGTGTGTCTCTTCATTACTTACAGGCATAAAATTCGAAGAGAATCATCCATAGAAATTGAATTGCCTACAATGGTCTAAAAACCTACTTCCCTATTGGCTGTCAATTGGGAAACAGACTTGCTGACATAAACCCATATTTCACTGAGTAAGAGAATAGGGAGCACTAGAGAGTTAGCAGGGTTGAGAGGAGAAAAGAGTCTTTAGAAAATTGTATTTGGTGATCAAGAGAGGATTCATGAATCAATTGCTGTAGGAATTCATATTGATGAAAATGAAAAGTAGGGAATTGTTGAACTTAACACTTATCTTATGGCTTTAATGTAAGAAACAGTGTATTAACCTGTTAGAACTGCTATAACAAAATAACAGAGCGTGTGACATAAACAACAGAAATTTATTTCCTCAAAGTTCTGGAGGCTGAAAATCCTAGATCAAGGTGTCATCAAAATAACTTCTGGTGAGATGTCTCCACTTGACTTACAGATGGTTTCCTTTTTGCTGTGTCCTGTGTGCCTTTTCTCTGCATATGCCCACTCTTGGTGACTTCCCCCTTTCTATAAGGACATGATTCCTATTGGACTAAACCCCACTTTTATAAACTCATTCAAACTTAATTACCTCCATAAATGCACTATCTTCAAATACAATCAACATACAAATTTTAGGGGGACGTAATTCAATTCATAAATGATAATGGTATATCCTCCACTTTAAGGTGAAACACTACTGGAAGGGAAGGAGGTTGTTGATAAACTGAAAATGGCCTTACTGGGTTAACGCTGTAGGGTGATACTGAGATTGGAAACCAGACCTTTCCAAATTGATTGTTTAATTACATATTAATATGAAAAACTGAGTCCGACCAAATCATAATGCCCTTGAACTCTTAACATTATTCATTCCGCTTCATATATTCCAAGACAACATCAAACCAAACTATAATTCTACATGGATTTATGTGTTTTAAGTAGAACAGCACAAAACTTCCCAGTAACTCTTTAGTTCATAAATTCTGACCAATCTCTGACAGACCATCATATGACTCACTCCAGTCCCTGACACCTTTACCATCCCTCTCTAACTCCAACCTTTGGAGATAATCCAAGGTTGCTTTAGTGCTTTCTCGCTTGCTGAAGCAAGTAAGAGACCTAAATTTGTTTGACTATAACGTGTTCCTGGTGGTCTTTTGGCACTGAGATAAAAATAAATAAATTAATAATAAGTAAGTAAATAAATAAATAAATAAATAAAAGGGGATTCTGTTAAGCAATAACATTCGATTATTTTGTAATTTTCCCAATTATATGCTAAAATAAATAGTATTAATAATTTGCCATCAAAATTATGCTTAAATTTCCACTCACTTGACAGCACACTTAGGGACTTTTTACTTTTTGACAGAAGAAAGCTAGAAATCAACAGGTATGAAAAAGGATATATTTTTAAATCCAGTCATTTACTTTTTTAATTTGGTGCCAGAAGTTTTTACTTGGAGACAGGAGTGGGATGTGGCATGACTACATGTGGGACAAATTATGGTCTCCTTTTATAGCCATATGTTCTGTTTTGTCCTGTTTTTTTCTTTAGACAAGATACTTTTAGTTTTTGTTAATGTCCTTATTAGAATTTTTTTTAAAACCCAGAATACAAGTAGTCCTCAAATATCTCCATAAATATAGATATATTTTAAAGAAATGATAGTGATGATAAAATAATAAAAGGAAAGCTGCTTGGAAAAATCAGGAAACTAAATAAGAAATTCTATCCAAGAACTCTTCAAAGAAAGGTTTCCAAGAACTGACTGGGTTGTGCACACACGATATGATATATAGATGATGTGTTACAGAACTGTACACTTGAAATCTATGTAACTTTACTAACCATTGTCACGCCAATAGACTTTAATTAAAAAATAGCTAATACAACAATAAATCAAAGTAATTGTTTAAGGATAATAATTAATGACTCGATTCATTTCTCCAGGGCCAGTGATAAAGAGAAAAGATTATTGGTAGGAAATAAAACTACCAGTGCTAATGAGAACAAAGTAACTTGAGATGGAAGGAACATAAAAGGAATGGAGAGATGAAGGCATAATGAAGCCTCGTAGCTAAAGCTCAATGAAACACACATGACATAATCTGGGGCTAACTGTGATAATTATTTTATATGTGTCTTAGAAACATATGGCACCCTGAAACAATGTATCCACATATGTTGTGTAATGAATTTTCTTACTGTGCTTGTGCAGATTAGTTATTCAAGTGTAGCACAGAGCATGGTACCACCTGTCATTTTCCTAACTGTGACACAGACTGTAAAATTAGTGTACTGAACATTTATGCAGGGAAGGTGGAGATTATTAACACTGAACATTTTATGTTGAGAATTACATCCTATTTGGTTATGCACAATCAACTTTCTCTGATTGGTAGTTACGGAAAAGCATAGAAAATCCAAAAATAGAAAATAAAGGCTCTGTGTGTGTGTGTGAGAGAGAGAGAGAGAGAGAGAGAGAGAGAGAGAGAGAGAGAGAGAGAGAGAGCTTAGCTCTTGAATACAATATTGATGCAAAAGGATCTGGAAAAACTGTTTGTTGTTGCTCTCTTCATTTCTTAATAACTTAATGCAGTAGTTTGAAAGTAACATTTTTGTATTGACTTACAACATTTTTTTGAATATTTCCCTATTACAATATTCTTAAGAAAGGATGTTGCAAAGCTTGGTGTAGATGATAAAGTAATAATTAAAATCTAAAGGAATATATATATATATATATATATATATATATATATATAACTATTTTTAGAACAATGCATGGCTTTATTTAAATCATTACACTTACATTAATATTTTAAGCAACATTCTACAGAAGATTTAATTGACTGTATTCTCTATGAGGAAAGGGATAATCTTGCTTTCATCTTTACCGTTGCAGTAGACTTGATTAAGTAAAATTGCATATTGCACATGATGATTAAAGCAGAATGAAAACTTTTCTTAACCAAGGACAGGTTAGTATAAATTAACAGGCACACATTTCTCTAAACAGTATAGACAGCTGGCCAACAGACATATGAAAAGATGGTTAACATCACTAATCATCATGGGAAGGCAAATCAAAACCACAATGAGATAATGCCTAGCAGATAATATCTAGCAGATAATACCTAGTAGAATGGCTATTTTCAAAAAGTCAACAAATAATAAGTGTTGGTGAGGATGTGGAGAAAAGGGAACTCTCATGCTCTGTTGGTGGGACTGCATATTGGTGCAGCCACTGTGGAAAACAGCATGGAGGTTCCTCAAAAACTTAACAATAGAACTATTATATGACCCAGAATTTCCACTTTTGGGTATTTAGCCGAAGAAAATAATAACACTAATACAAAAAGACATATGCACCCCTATGTACTGCAGCATTATTTAAAATAGCCAAGATATGGAAGATACTTAGGTGTCTATTGATCGATGAATGGACTAAGATGTCATGGTACATATAGACAATGGAATATTACTCAGCAAGAGAAAAAACAAAACAAAACAAAACTATGAAATCTTGCTATTTGTAACACCATGGATGGACCTAGAGGGTATTAAGCTTGTTAAAATGAGTCAGACATAGAAAAACAAATACCATATGATTTCATATATATGTGAAATCTAAAAAATAACATAAAAGAAAACTAATGAACAAACAAAACAAAAAACAGAACCAGACTCATAAATACAGAAAAGAAACAGATAGCTTCATGGGGGAGTGGGAGGAATGGGTGAAAACGGTGAACAGAAATAAAAGCTACAAACTTCCAGTTATAAAATGCATAAGTCATTAAGATATAATGTACAGCACAGGGAATACAGATAATAACATCACAATAACTTTGTGATGTTATTAGATGACAGATGGTTACTAGACTTATCATGGTGATCACTAGGGTTTCCAGGCGGGAATTCTCACCCATTCACAGGGATTTTTTTCCCTTTCCCTTTCCTGAATCCTGAGATATAAACTGTTCTCTGTTCTCCACGATGAATTGTTTACACAAAGTGATGGCCAATACTCCAACCACCTGTGTTCAAGGAGCCGATTTTTCCAATTTCCCGACCAACTTTTCTCGAGATTCAGGAACGAAAAAGTGAAAAAAATTCCTGAGAACGGGCAGGAATTCCCACTCAGAAACCCTAGCAATAAATAGGAAAAATGTCTAAGAGATACATTGTGAGTAGCACATTTATTTCCCATTGTGGGTATTGCTGGGTTCAAGGGTCCAATTTTCCCAATTTCCCAACCAACTTTTATCGGGATTCAGGAATGGGGAAGCAGAAAAAATTCCTGAGAATGGGCGGGAATTCCCCCCTAGAAAGCTTAGTGATCACATCATAAGGCATATAAATGTAGAATAACTATGTACACCTGAAACTAACATAATATTGTAAGTCAACTATACTTTAATTAAAAAAAAAGAAAAACTTTTTAAAAAGTGCCTGACTAAAAAATGGTATGAATTAGGTTTTTTTTTTTCATTTTAAAAATTAAAAACACAATGTTGTAAAAATCAAACAAACCAGGCCTCATACTCACAATAATTTGTTTCTTTTTAAAACAATCTCTGCAGCTCATTTTTTCTCTCTAGATGATTGATGTGTAATATTGAGTTTGTATTTTTTGCAAGGATTTGCTACACACACACACACACACACACACACACACACAACACCAATAAATTATATTGTTTATATAATTTTGAGACAAGCTCTCTTTCTTAATCCTCATTAAATATTGTTCATATTATTCTTATAGAACATTTTAATTTAATTTAATTTTAATTTTACCAAATGTCTTCTTATTTCTTGGTGTGGTATTATAGTCTGAAAAACAGACTATGGAGTTTACATGTAGGAGATATATTGTGGTGCTTTGACAAACAAATCTTGGGAATGTCAGGAGAGCAAGGCTGAGTATAGACAGAAGTTAAATGATAATACCATCCCAATATAGGTCTCTGTCTTTCTAATTTAATGCAAGGAGGGGGAGGGCCTTGTACAAACTTTGCATAATCATTGCATGCAGGATGCTCAAGGGGATGAGCTATGCTCTGGAGTAAAGGGGCTCTCTTTAGTTGAAAGCAATTTCCACAGACTCCTCTGAGAGTCTTTATTCCCATGAGCGGGAGGAATGAGCACCTCAGCTTTGTGGAGGACTGAACAGCACACTGCACAATGAACCACAGTCTATTACATACCATTTTTTTCACTGCTTAAAACCATATACTTTGCACCGTATGCATAGCTAAAGTACATAATTCCCCTGCTCTTTTTCAGGGGAGACTGACATGAATAAGATACCAGGACAAACCATTGCAAGTCAGCAACTGATGTTGTATTAAGGTTTTCCAGAAAAACAGAACTAAAAGGAGATAGAGATGGAGATAGATAGATACATAGATACAGATGTAGATACAGATATTGATATAGATACACACACATATATTTTATGAGAAAATAAATTTTTATATATGATAGATAAGATAGACATACATAGGGCAGATATACAAATTTATACAAAAAGGTACTTATTGTGATGAATTAGCTCATGTGGTTATGGAGGATGAGCAGCACCAGGATCTGCTGTCTGCAAGCTGGAGACCTAGGACAACCAGCGGTATAATTCAGTCTGAGTCCAAAGGCTTCAGAACCAGGGGAGCTGATGGTGCACATTCCCATCCAAGAGCAGAAAATGAGATGCCCCAGTTCCATCAGTGAGGCAACAAAGGGAAAAATTCCTCCTTCCTCTGCCTTTTATTCTATTGAGGTCCTCAATGAACTGGATGGTGCATTTTCATATCGTATTGGAAAGGCTAATCTACCTTACTGAGTTCAAAAATTTAAATGCTAGTCTCACCTGGACACACACTCTCAGATGCATCCAGAAAAATGTGTAGTGTGGGCCTCCTGTAGCCAATCAAGTTGACACATAAAACGAACCATCACAGATACTCATGTTTCCCTTCTCTACCAGCCATTCAAAATGCACCTCATCCTTGTATACCATTTCTGTTCATCTCTATGACTTGTCTAACAGGGCCAGCTACTCCTTCATCTGCAAGCTAAGGTCATATAACTTCCCAGGCTGTGCTTCTGCATTTGTCCTCTATCATGGCCAGGTAGGGAATTCGGAAGCGACACTTCAGTGAATCACCTGGGTACAACATGTATTTGTCTCTGACCCCACTGTATAACAGCAGCCCTATCTGTTTAGTTTCAACCCTACCTGTGGATCAGTTTCAATTACATGTCCCCAACCCCCAGGACAATATCACAAATTTCATTTTTTTTTAAAGCCATAGCTGTGCATCTAGTCCCAAATGTTCTCTGTGTTATTTTTCCAATTCCCTACCAAGAAATGGAGTCTACTACAATTCCTATCGAACCTGGTAGATTTAGGATAGTTCCCCAAGAGCATGTGGTGGAAATGATGATGTGTGATTTCTGATGTTAAGTTTTCCTTTTTGGGGGATGTTTGCAGCTCTGGGGAAAACAGTCACCATGTTTTGATGAAGCCCCTAACCACATGGAGAGGTCCACATTGGGAAAAACTGAGAACCCTAGATTTCAGCCAGTAACAATCACTGACATAAAAGTGGACAAGCTTTCAAATGATTCTAGTCCAAGGCTTTGAGTCTTCCTGCTGAGAATTCTGGTATCATGGAGGAGACTTAAGCCACCCCCACTATGCTCTGTCCAAATTCCTTACCTATAGAATCCATGACCATAATACATGTTTGTTTTATCCTGTGAACTTGTGGGTTAAATAGTTATAGAGCAACAGATAAACAGAACAACTGGCCTTTTGGCACAAGGAGCGCTAAGTGACAGGTCAGCAAATATAGTTTAAAATTTAATGGAACTCTCATGGTGGCTCCTGAAGTAAGCATTCCCGTCCTGATAACCAGCATCTGTAGATCCACAGAGCCTATATTTTGGGAGAAAGAAAGCCCGCATTCCTAAGTGTGTTACTCAGTGTTATGGTGAGTGAAGCTACTCCTACTTCTACCCTCTGTTTCCCACACTACACATTCTTCCTATTAGGGACAGAGATGATTTACACTGTACCCTAGGGAACAGGCCTTCATTCTTAGAAAGCATTAGCTCCAAGCCATGGTGTCAACGACACCTTCCCCATTATCCTGAGACAGCTAACTTCTGGATGGTGTGATATATGATGTGGTCAACAGAAATTATGGTGATATGCACACTGCCCAAATTGCTTTGCTGAGAGGTTAAGTTTTCCATAGAGTGTGATGTTTTGTGATATCCTATGTCAACGTATCAAATACTATGTACATCTTCAGATAATAGAGCTGGCTGAGCATTTCTGGTCAGAAGTCGAACTCATATACAGACTATGCATTGACTACAGAGATAGAAAAGCATGCCCTTCCTTAAAGGAGGCATTTAATATAATTCACTTATCATCAAGTGGCCAGTTGGTCTTCTTACGAGATCTTGGGATCTTAGTGTTTGTGTCAGTTGCTGCAGGTTGTATATTTGACATTCCCAGTAACTAATCATTTTAGTGTCTGAAGGGATCATCCTGGTGGGCCTGTCTATAAAATCCTCCTTGTCACCACAGGAATAACATCCATAGTTCTGTTGTGCAGCTAATTGGATAGTCAATACCCCAATAGAGACTAGGTGACAATAACTAGTTGACGTCAGCTGACTGAGCAGGCTGGGTCAATTATGTTCAATTTGTTGTTGAGTTATTGTTCTGTGGTGGGTATTAACATGTGATACAAGCAATTTCATATTTCAGGTGCACTTTCATAGATACTTCCATATTCCTATCTCCTAAACATACTTCCCAGTAATCTTTCATGCTTTCTTTTACCAGCCCTAACCAAACAGCCAAGATATTTTCAACTGCCCATCTAACATATAAATTCTAACCAGAAGTCGCATTTCTTTCCACACAAACACCATCTTTGGTCTTTTTCAATGGTCATCAACTCATCCTAGAAAGCTTTTTGCAGTCATAGATGTGAGCTGAGGAAGAGATAATGGTACAACAATGGTGGATTTCATAGACTGAGCCACTTGCTTGTGCAACTTTTCTTGTTTTCTCTGGCCAATCTATGGTATATGGTTCATGTGCAAGCTATGATATATTAATTCTGCATTTGAGTTGATTTCTGCTAGTTCTTATGATACTGCAGGCCTAGAAGAACCTGACTCTGGGTACATGGTCACTTCATCATATCATCCTCCATTTTAGTTGGGTCCAGAGGCACACCAGAAGGTATTTTTGAAATGGTCTATAATCCTCATGACAGAAACATGGCCTTCTCCAGAAGCCACTTCAGCTTCATTTTATTTTATTTTTTTCCTTATAATGGGGCTCACCATTTAATTCTCTTAGATTCAGGAAATTGTTTTCTACCAGACGTGTTTCTAAGTCTAGAGTCTTCTACTTACATAGTTAAGAGACAGGACTGTTTGCATCACAGTGACTACTTGCTTCAGAACCTGTTCTTGCACTGGATCCAACTCAAAAATGGCAGACTTGCTTCTTATTCTCTAAATGTGTTGGTACAACATTTCTAAGTGTTGAGTATGATGCTTCTATAATCTAATGTAACCTACAGAGTATTACTAGGTGTAGTGTGTTCTTAGAGGTAGTAGGTACAAAATACAATGATAATATCCTTTTTATTTTATTTTTTTAATATTAAATTTATTGAGGTAACACTGGTTTGTAAAATTATATAGGTTTCATGTGTACAATTCTGTAATAAATCATCTATATATTGCATTGTGTATTCACCACTCAGTCAATTCTCCTTCCATCAACATATATTTGAACCCCTTTACCCTCCTCTACCAGTATCCTCCCCCCTTACCCTCTGGTAACCACTAAACTGTTGTCTTGGTCTATGAGTTTTTGTCCGTCTTACTTGTTTCTTGGTTTCAGTTTTACATCCCACATATGACTGAAGTAATATGGTTCTCAACTTTTTCTGTCTGACTTATTTCACTCAGCATAATGATCTCAAGATCCATCCATGTTGTGACAAAAGGCAGTATTTCATCTTTTCTTAAGGCCGAATAATTCATATATATATATATATATATATATATATATATATATATATATATATATACACACACACACACATATGTGTATACATGTATATATATACATGTGTTTATATGCATGTATACATATACATGTATATATACATGTATACATATACATATGCATGTATATATACATATGCATATGTATATATATATACACACACAGACACACAGACACACAGACACACACACACACACACACACACACACACACGTATATCTCACACCTGTTTTATCCAATCATCTATTGAAGGACACTTTGGCTGTTTCCATCTCTTGGCCACTGTGAATAATGCTTCAATGAAAACGGGCATATATATCTTTACAGATAAATGTTTTAAGATTTTTTTAGGTAGACACCCAGAAGAGAGATTGTTGGGTGTTAGGGGAATATCCTCTTTTTGAAGAGACCATTATTTCATAATCAAGTCCTATAGACCACTAATCATTTCAATGGTGTGTTGGGCCCCTCAATCATTTGTGTTTATCTCAACTCTCAGTACTTTTTTAAAGAAGATCTCTAATATATTACTTATCTGGGCCCCCATTCAATCTGGCCAATAGTGATGTGGACACTGAATGCAAGAGGGGTCTATAACATACTCTTAAATTTTACCTGCTGGGTTGTGGGAGCTGGGGAGGCATAATTTTGTCTAGAGAAAAATAAACCAAATTTTTAACAGAATTCATAATGAAGAGTTAATGTCATAGGTAAATGTTAATATTTTTCCTTTTGTTTCTGAGGTTTTTTAAGTTGCACATTCTAAAGTGTGTGTTTTGCAATAACAAAAAATAGCTTATTGTTACAAAAAAAAGGTGATGTTCAAAATTAACTGCATTTTTATAACTTCTAATTATATACAGAAATCTTCTGGGGGTTACTCTCCTTGGGGTTAAAATAGAGGTACCATAATCACTATCAGAATGTTTTTAAAAAATGATGCTCTGCTTCTTATGTCACCTAGACATGTAGGGCTCATGTCACTAAATATAGTGACAGTAATATTTACCTTAAAATAGTATAATGTTAATTTTCTCATTAAAGATAATTAAAAGACATATAAGTGAGATGTTATTCTTTAAAAGATACTTTTTCTTGTTTTACTTTAGTTAGGAAAAATTTAAGTGGAATTCACTTGAGCAAATAAAATGCTTTGAGAAACTCATTCAAGTTAAGTGCTCTCTGAGGTCAGTAATCATAATATGGAGTGTCACATTAGAGAAGCTGCCTATGAAATAAAGAATGAAGGGAAACATTATCAATTAAAAACAGTTTTCAATTATTTTAAAGCATTAATGAAATATTCCCAAAGAAATATGGTAATCGGAAAAATGCAAACTACCGATTACACTTCAGTTAGCAGCTTATTTGCAACATATGGAGCAATTAAATCTTTATGGATCAACGAAAACTTAACAAAGGTGCTTTCCAAAGTCAGTGTCGAGATCATTGATGGAGTTAGAGAAACATTAAGTTACAGGGAATTTATAAATTCATTGAAAGGTAGTTCATTTTTTTTAAAGACACTTTACTTTCCCCAGAAAAGCATTTTTGACTCATAAAATTCACAGATTACAAAAAAAAAAAAAAAAAGAATAGTGATATTCTGAAAAAAATCATGACTAAAAGAGAAAAATTTAACTTTTTGAAAACTTCCCAAGCCACAACATTTTTCTTTTATAGGACATTTCATTTTGCACTATGTAATTTACCAGAAAATAACATTATATGCAAATCCAAACAGATGGAAATAGGTGGAAAAAATATTTACTACTACAGTGTTATTTGTCACCCAACTAGAGCATTTAACGGTTCTCTAAGAACTGTGTGCCTTGAAAAAACATGCTTATATTACATTTTGTTTTATAGGTTTTTCAGTTCCCTAATATTTGAGACATGAGAAATATTTTAAAACTAAACAGTACAGCTGATGGCATTATAAATATAGCCAATTCTATTAAATGATTTCCTCAAAAAAAATCACATTAATGAACTATACAAAGAACATAAACTGAAAATATTATATTGAATTTTTTATATCACTGTTATATGCAAGAGAATAGATAATAGATATTTCTCCTGTACAGTTAATATCACTGCAATAAAAAGATACTAGATCAGTAATTTTAATTAAAATGGAAAATCGCTAACATCATTTTAAAGACTATTTAAATTATATGGAGATTACCTTTTAAAGGAAGAAATAAATTTCTAACCTTACAAAACTTCATTAAGGTTTTAGACAATTAGGTAAAATTAGATAACTTATTAAATGTATTTTAGAATCTCATAATTTAAGTTTCAATTATGAATATATTCATGATTTTTTTTTAAAAATGAACATTGACAAATTAAGTTTCAATTATGAATATATTCATGATTTTTTTTTAATTAACATGCTGTCCTGCACACACACATAAATATCTTCTTATATTTTCATATGTCCTGTAATCTCGAATTCTAATGTTTAAAAAGACACAAAAGTATTTCAGTGAAACAGAAAAGCATAAATATGTTTGAACTATCATCTCAAGGAAGAAATAAAAGGATATAAATTTTCCTTACTTTTGCCTCAAGTTTTGTAGTAAATAATAAATTGACAAACATAATATATTCTTAAAAGTGAATTTGAGTAACAGAAAAAAGATATCTTAATATAAAATAGTATATAACATATAAACATATGTGATATATGTATATAATGTATATCACATTATAAACGACATTATATATATAATATATAAAAGCAATATTGAGGTAACGTTTTGTAAATTTGTGTTAAATTAGACAAAACTAATGTGCAACTCTAGTTTTCAGCATTCCTGCCTATACAGTAACATTTTATGTATCATGTTTATTACTAAATTATGTGTCCTGTAGTTTCAATGATTTAGAGGTTTTATTCTTCTAATAACAAATTTAGAAAGTTCATTCAAAAACCTAGTTCAAGTGGTTTGTAAAAACTTCACCTCACTTTAACGCCCTTCACCTTTTCCCATTTATAATTGTCTTATTTGCTCTATCAACATTGATATCACAGTATACAGTGTTATAAGTTTTGCTTTAAACATCTAGTACAATTTAGAGAACTCCAGAGGAAAAATAATGTATTTAATATGCTCATTTTTTTTACTGTTTTTTCTTCCTTGGTAGTGTTCCAACAGGACTTGTTTCATCATTTCTTTTCCATTCAGAGTGGTGATAAATTCTCTAGTTTTCCTTCATCTGAGAAAGACTCCACTCTTCTTCATTTCTGAAGGATATCTTCACTGGATATAAAATTACAGGATGGCAGTTCTTTTCTTTCAGCACTTGAAAAATGTTATGCCATTTCCTTCTGGCTTCCAAAGTTTCTAATGGTATGCATTGTTATTTGAGTTATATTCCTTTAGAGATAAAGCATCATTTCTCTATCACTATTTTCAAGATTTTTTCTTTTTCTGTAGTTTTGTTGTTGTTGTTGTTGTTGTTTTAACTTGAGTTTGATGTGTCTTGTAATGATTTTCTTTGTGATTATCCTTTTTTGATTTGCTCAGCTTCATGAATTTTGCCACATTTGTATGTCTTTTGTTGACAATCTAGAAAATTTTAGTCATTATTTCTTCAAGATTTTACCTGCCTTGTTCCTCTATCCTTCCAGGATTTCAATGACATAAATGTTAGATTTGTATTATTGTTATAGTCCTACAAATCATAGAGGATCTGTGGGATTTTTTTCATTTGTTTGTTTGTTTGTTCTTTCTTTTTTAATACATTTCTCTCTGATGTTGAGATTAGGTAGCATCTATTTTCTGTCCTCAACTTCACTGATTCTTTACTCAGGCCTCTCAATTCCTCTGTTGTTCCCATCCATTGAGATTTTTATTGTGGTTATTGTATTTTACAGTTCTAAAATTTCCATTTGCATCATCTTTATATTTTCATTTTCTTTGATAAGACTCCTCTTTTAGTTTTGTTGAGTCTTTGTGTCATTTCATTTGCCTCAAACATGCTCACATTTGTTCATTGAAGCATTGTTTATGATGGTTGTTTCAAAAATCCTAGTCAGACAATTCTAACATCTGTGTCATCTCAGGGTTGTCATTTATTGACTGTCTTTTCTCATTTAATTTTAGATTTTCCTGCTTTTAGGTATGATAAGATATTTTTAGTGAAATGTAGACATTTTTATAGTATAAGACACTGAATCTTATTTGGTGAAGGGGAGAATGCTCCCTCTTTCTTGCCAGTGGAAGTGGAAGTCTTGCTTCTCTTCTCAGCTTTCATGGACACGGAGGTGGGAGAGGCTCCCTGTTATGGCTGAGAACATATAAGATGTTGGTTTCCCACTAATACTCTACTGATACCAAACTGGATAGATAAAGCAGAGACGGCTATCTGATTACTGTTACCTTTGAGTGGTGTGAAAAAAATCTTCATTTGACCTCCTCTAACACTACCCAGGGAAGAAGGAAAAGGTGCCTCATTACCACCAGGTGGGCTGTCAGTGTCGGTCCCCCAGACTGACTCCACTGACATGGGAGAGCAGGTCCTTAATAACTAGTAGGGATAATCAAACAGCCTATGTAATCAAATAGCTGCAACAGTCTTGCCTTCTGTGCTACATTAGAAAATATGTGAAAAACATGAAGGATATTTTCCTTCCAACATGAAACTCAGGGATAGTGAGACAAACTCCTAAATAGTACATATTATTTTCATAACATAACTTTTTTTCTATGGAGAATACAAGTCACCTAGGTAACCCTTTGTACTTTAACTAAAGCCTAAAATTTTAATATAAGCTAAAGGCTTATTTTACTTTTTCCATTTTCAACTATTTCATTGCAATGATGCATTTTTATGTTGTACATATTTTTTTTCTCAGTGTATATATAGTACCACAGAAATTCTGTGTTGAAAGAAATGTTAAAGGATTCAAAAAAAAATACCCCTGGACTTACACAATTGAGAAAAATTAAATCCTTAGAAGTAAACTGTTTAGACCAAGGTAACACAGTAACTTATGACACATCTGAAGTGTGGTAAAGATATCCACAGTGAAATGTAATTCCCTTCACAGTGATTTTGTTAACAGAAACCCATACTTGTAGTTATTATATAAATCTGATTCCCCTTCATATCATATTTGCTATAATCACATAACAATGCTTCCTTTGGTCATTTAGTACATAATTTGTGCATACGTATGATTATAAGTGAAACTTACAAGTTTTGAATCTTACCCTGTTTACAATAAAAATAGTTCCAATAGTGACTTTCTTTCCATGTGCTTCAGATATGTGAACGGAAGGTGCAAAATGCAGCTTTATTTTATTAATGGCATTTGTCAGTATAGTGAGTATAAAGTTCTGGATGGTTGGTGGCATAAACATAAAAAAGAAAAAAATCAGTTGTTTCATGAAAGTCTATAAAATTGATGACAACATTTATTCAAATGATCTGTATTATGTAATGTGAGGTTGTCTAATACTGTCCAGGTTTTTTTTTTTTTTTTTTTTTTTTTTAATTTTAAGACATTCTTAAAATGCAATTAAATAAATTTTTATATGTTATATCAGATTCTTATTTTATTACTTTGCGCTGCAATATGCTAACTATATTACTTTAAAACATTTTGTCTTGACTTTTAAAAATGTTAACCAAACCAATTGGAATATTTTCTCTATTTATCAACTTTTACTCTAACTTGCTGAAAATCGCCAAACCTATGATTCTCTTTAACTTATTCTTCAGGAAAAAAAAAAAGTTGTAGTTTACTTCTATAAAGTTTTTCCTACATTGCTTTTCTTAACTTCAAAGATTATTGATGGATAATATGGGATAACATATACTTCAAAATTTACCTTTCTTAGAATTATAACTTCATCTTTTTAGAAAAATAATCCATTCTTTGAGTAATCATCCTTAAGTAATGACAGGGATGAAGCAAGATAAACGTGTGATGTGGGATATGTAGAACATATTGCCAAGGATTGGTATTTTCCCAAAACTACAAAATTACAAAGATTCAATAATAATTTCATAATTTTTTGTTTCATATATATTCAAAGCATCAATAGTTAATTAATTAGAAGATGTAATAAAAATGAAGACTTTTGCATCTCACTCCTTGAGATTCCAAATTAGTTTGTCTTGTCTTGGATCAAGAAATCCACTCTCCAGTTTCATTGGAAGTACAGATGAAAGTTGTCCACAGATTATACTGTGGGATTTAAGGAAAGGGTAGAATATTTTCCATTTTGTAAAATCTTATAATACATAGATAGGATCAAATTATTTCAGTTTCCAATCTATATATATTTAAAAGAGCATGTAATGTTAGTAAATGTTAGTAAGTCTAACATTTTAGTATTTATTAACGATTTTAAAAATTGATTTATTTTTATAAGGATTTCCATAAGCTTTATAGCTATACATGTATAGTATGCAAACACAACCATAAATGATAAGTGTTTAAATTGGACATGGATCCCAGCAAATTGCTCAGATCAAAACAAGGGTGTGTCTGCCCAAATCCAAATACCTAACTTCCTCCTTGTCCTTTTGGACTTTGAATCACTTCCATAACACACAGTTTCTAAGAAAAAAAAAAAAAAAAAAAGTTCTGATTTGTAAATTTCTAATTAGATTACTAAGAAATTTAATTTAGTCCTCAGTAAATAAAATGTATTGTTATTATAAGATGAAAAAAAAAATCACTAAGCCCAAACCAAACTACTTATTTAGCAATCGACCAGCATTATAATCATAAAGAAAAAAGCCTTCATTGAATTGTCCTTTTCTTCTGGAGGAAGATGCAATTATCACAGGCTTCCAATTATTCCCACAATTTTTCATATGCAAATGCAGTGTACAAGCAAACCTATACAGGCACAAGTTTAGAAAATATTTCATGACTGAAAGTATTCTCTACTTGGTGGATTTTACTGATGAAATTCCACATGATTAGCTGTTTTTCATTCTTGAAATAAATCTTTTTGGGATGATTAATAAAAATTAATTCATACTTCTGTTCATCTCTACTATTTTTTTTTTTGCAAATATATTCGTAAGTGAGATCTCTAATTTAAGAGATGCAAACATTTACTTTTTTATAGTCTTTAGAGTTTTATGACAATGAAATCACATTTTGAATCTTCATGGAAACTTCTGTACAAGACGATTTGTGTGTTTGTGTATGTGTGTGTTTCTCTGTAGTGGTTGTAATACTTTCGATATTTATATTAAATTCTGGTTTCCAATTTATCTAGAGTCAATATAAAAACTTTCTATTTCTATAACTATTTACTTTTCATTTATATAGTTTAACATTTTAGGGATGTTTATGTTCCTTCTTTTGATTATTCTCTCAATTACAGTATATACTGGCTATGACTCATTTATTTCTCCTTTCTCATCACCACATCATTTCCTTCACTATGTTTGAATCATCTTTTAATTTCACGTTACATACTTGTTTTCTTAATTTTTGTATTGCCTTTAAGTCTATATACTTTTTTCTGAAGAGTTTTTATACACTTTATTACACTTAGCTGTTTTATATTTATTTTTTTATAAAAAATAATTGGCAAATCTATATTTTGTAGGTATCGTTTTATGTTTCAAGCTTGTTATTGATCTCATCCTCATTTCTGTAGGATCGATAAAGTTTATAATGTCTCTACTCCTTTTATTCAAAATACTTTAAACTAGATTGTATTTAAGTTTCTAGAGGTTTAGGTTAAAATTTTAATATGTACCATCAAGTTGTTCAAATGGATTCCACATTTCCCTACCCATTTCTTGAACAATATAAGTATAATATTATAGCAGTATTTAAAGTCTCACAGAAAACTGCCACATTTTTGTTATGATTTAGAAAAGGTTACTTGTTTCTAATATATCATAAAATGGTTATTGTTTCATTTGTCAATATTTAATTTAATATAATGCATCTTATTGTGTTCATATCGCTTCTTGCTTCCCATTCTTTCCTTCTATAGCTTACAAAACTTTTTAAAAATTTCAATCAAGATTTGTACTGTGAAAAGTTTTATAATTTGTGTTCTAAAAATATTTATAATTTACTCTCCTGACTGAAAGTTTAATTTAATACAGAAGCCGAACTTGATATCTATCTGCTGTAACTATTTTGAGTGTATTATTTCCGGTTCTTTGGCACTTAATTTTACTTAAAGAGAGTATGTGATCATTCTAATTCTGTTTGTGGGTAATGTGTCCCTTGTATCTGGTGACTTTTAAGACTTGAATTTTGTCATTTAGGTTCTGTAGTTTCAGCACCATGTTTCTGCCTTGGGTTTATGTTTATTGTATTAAGATTTCCCACATTCTTGTACTGATGACACAGCTTTCATAAATGACTGATTATAGACTTTGCTTTTGTATGTCCATCTCATTGGATGTCTGTAGTTGATTTTAGGAGATTTAATAATGTAAATCTGTTTTTACTTTTTTGAATTACTTTTTAAAATAAAATGAAAACACCTGAGTAACATATAAACACAGAAAATACTGGTACCCTGGAAGCTAACCTTTAAAAATCCAAAAGAATACATAAATCAACTATTTGGAATGATATGTAAATATAGCAGGGTGACAGGATCTAGATAGATATATAAAAGTTAATTGTATATCTTTAATAAATGAACAATCTAAGACTGCATGAAATCAATGAACAATCTGAGATACTATAAAATGAACAAAATGTCCCCTATAAAATAGCATCAGAAACCAAGAAATACCTAGAAATTAGATTTTCATTTGGTTACTTTTGCGGATTCCCCAAAGTTCTCCATTTCTTCAACATACAAAGGGTAAGTTTTGTCTCAAAATGTCTTTATCTGGATTTCCTGTTTCCATTTCCTTTGTTTTTTCTCTTGGGTTTGATTTTGCTGTTCATCCTCTTTTTTTTCCCCCTTTGCCAAATTTTGTGTTTTAAAACTTATAGAAGTTCTGGAAGATAAAATGTTCATATGGAGAGAGTTAAGGACTCCCACTGTTGCTGCTGGCTCCTTGCTTGTAATTTCACTACTAACAATTCACTCTACTCATAGGGGTTTTTTTTTTAGGGACCTGTAAGGTCGTTGCATATTTTAGTTTTGCCTTGGTGACAGGATGTGAGCCTTTGGAATTAATGGCTGAAAGTCTGAGTGGTTTCCCAGAGCCAGTGTTTCAGGGGTTCATATTAAAAGCAAATTCATTCTTGCTAGAATTCTGAAATTGCTGAGATCATTGCATAATTCTTTAGATTGCAAGAGCCCACTTTCTGCTGGGTTTTCTTCATGTCTTATTCTTCATATACACGATTTTTGATTTGGCAAATGACTCAAGGTAAGAGAGCACACAGATTTTTTTTTTTCTCACTTCACTAAGTCTCTTGTAATTCCAATTTTGTCTGTCAAGTCTCGGCCACTTGAACAGAGATAAATTCCAAATTTTCTGTTTGAACACCAGTGACACTGTTGCTTTCTGCTAGGACTCTACAGCATGCTTCTCAAAGTATCCTGAGTGCTGGTTTCCCTTCTCTTAAGGATGGAGTACTTCAAGTCTCATCAGCTTTCTAAAGGCTTTACACAGCACTTCTACCCCACCCCATCTTCAATAGCTGCTTTCAATGAGTGGGTTAGTATAATTTAGAATCCTCATTGTTTTAGCCAGTACAACAATTCCTCTGTGAAGGTTTTTAACATAATTACTTTTATGTCTTTTGGGATGCTCTATTTCTGTTCTAGTTATTGCACTTTAAATGGTCCAACTTGTTTCTTTGTTGACACTCTCTCTTGCCAGTATATATTTTTTGGAGTTGTAAGAGCTAATTTTCCACAGGAGTTGTTTCTTGTGAAAGTAAAGACATCTGTCCTGGGAGTTACCTATAGTAAAGCTCCCACTTTTGAAGAGCTCTGATTCAATTTTTATACAAGTGGATTTGCTGATTGCTTTCAACACGTGTATAGTGCACACTGGAATCCAACTCCATGCTTTGCAAGGAATAGGATTTCCCAGGGTTATTAGGCCCATAACAGTAGGTTTTGACCACATTAAAACTTTAAGGTACATATCTGCTTCTGATACCTATTGGCTGTCTTGGAATAAATGCATTCCTCTCTACCTTACTTTGAGTTCCCTTTTTGTTTCAGACATCTAGATATTTTTCTCTTGGTTACAGGCTCAATAACATATGGGAACACTATGTTCTTATATTTTATTTGGGCAATTTATTATTGTTAAGTAGTATTGACTTGGAAGATATCTGTGTAGTAATCTAGGTTAACTAGAAGTCTGTTCAAAAATCTGATTGAAGTGCCTACCCCCAACTGTGTTTCTTTATAAAGGATTGACATACAAAATTAAAATAGTGACCTATTCCATGTTTATCATTCTTACAATGATATTAAGAAACATAAAATTATTAATTCTATGATATTAGATTGGTGCAAAAGTAATTGTGGTTTAAAAGGTTAAAAATAATTGCAAAAACTGCAATGACTTTTGCATCAACCTAATAGCTCTAATACTTAGTCTACTGAGCCAAAGAATATTGCTTATTACATTTGTCTTTAAAGGTGAAAAATAATTGGTAAACATGTTTTGAGTAACATCAGTGATATTTTGTTCTTGGGATCTCTTGAAATTCTTCATTGAATGGTTGAGAGAGAAATATTCACTTGACAAATATTTATTATTTCCTTGCTCTATGCTTATCATACACCAGTTAAAAAAAAAAAGAAGAAATACGGTTCTGTATATTAACGTTATGTTAAACTGAGAAAAACAAAAAAAGTAGTTTAGAAAATAACCATATAAACATACAGATGTAACATAATGTTAAAAAAAAAGAGAGAGACTGTCTCAGTTTAGGTTAAGGAATACAAATTCGGTAGCTAAGGTAAACAATAAGAGCCCCTAGACAGATCATGCTCACAAATAATAAAAACCAGCACAAAATTTGAATTAGTATATTAGAATCCTCTATTGAGATTTTTAAATTTTGGGCACATGAGGGAGGGGGAACTCCCTTTTATACTGGATTGTAAAGGTTGTAGGCAATAGGAAAGACGATAAAACAGAGAAACACAGAGAAAGACACAAGGCAGGAGTGGGGGAGGGAGTGTTGATGAATTTGGATCTGAATAAAATAATCACAAAAATTTCCACCATTGCCTTTCTTTAACTATTAAAATTTTCTTTGTAAGTGTATTAAATTAAAAATCTAATGTCTTCATTTAATTTTACTTTTTAATGAATAAAGGTTAATTTTGGAGCAGTTTTAAGTGGGCTAATAGTACAGAGAGTTCCCATATGCCCCCTCAGATCCCCCCAACTCCCCCTATTTTTAACCTTTTGCACTAGGGTAGTGTATTTGTTACAGTATCATTTTATTTTAATGGATGAGATGGATTTTCTTTGTAGTTTTGTGAAATTTATTTGCTTATTTATATTTTTTTAAGCCAGAAAATCGAGTTTTTCAATCCATAGTAAAAGATCTGCAATACACATAAATTTTTATCATTATATTTAGTGTGATTCTGATGGCAGGGGAGGTTCTGCAATGTAAGAACTGCTTTTATTAAAAGACTACATTCTGTTGCTAAGTGCAAGGCTTTTAATTATGCAATATAATAATTATTTAGTCAGTTTTTAATTTAGCTTTTAAAAAGTCTGTGCATTATCTTTTATTTTTGTTTATTTCTTTTAAGAGACTATTTTTTTTAGAGCAGTTTTGGGTTTAAAGCAAAATAGAAAGGGAAGTACAGAGATTTCCCATATAACCCCTGACCCACACATGCATAACTTCCCCCATGATCAACATCACTCACCACAGTGGTGCATTTTTCACCAAAGATGAACCTACACTGAAGAACCTACATTATAATCACCCCAAGTCACAGTTTACCTTAGGATTTATTCTTGGTGTTGTAAATTCTATGAGTTTGGAAAAATGTATGACATGTTTCCATCATTATAATATACAGAGTATTTTCACAGCCCTAATAATCCTGTGTTCCAACTTTTGTCCTCCCAATCCCTACACATCTAGCAACTACGGACCTTAGTAAATCCAGAGATTTGCCTTTCCCAATATAATATAGTTGGAATCATACATTATGTAGCCTTTTCATATGGGCTTATTTCATGTACTCATATGCATTGAAGATTCCTCCGTGTCATTCTATAGCTTTCAAGCTAACTTATTTTTAGCACCAAATAATATTCCACTGTCTGAATAGTATGACAGTTTACCCCTTCCTTACGGAAGGACCTCTTAGTTGTTTCTGAGTTTTGACAATTAAGAATAAAGCCATTTTTAATAAGGTTATTTGTTTTTTGTGCCCATTGCCTTTATTCATATGTTTTTTGCAAGTTTGTATTTTTTAAGCTTAAATAACCACAGGAAGGTCCTAGTGTGGTCTTTTAACATGAAATTAAAGTATGAAGTAGCAAACAGTTGAGATAGCTCTACTTTCTAAGAGAGAGAGATTCTTTCTTGGACAAATTGATAACAGAAAATAAAAAGGTAACATTTCAAGGACATATTGAAATAAAGAAGCTATAATTTCCTGCTTCTTGTATTGGCTAGCCTTATATTATTGGTAAAGTTAAAGGCAAAATAGGTTCCTATAGATAAGACATTTTGCAGATAACTGGAATACATAATTTGGTAAATATATTAAAGAAGTTATTTTCAAACACAGTAACATACTACATTTTCTATAAGGTTTTTTTGAAGTATAGTGCCCTGTATAAATTCTACATAATTTCAGTAATAGAAGTCCCCGGAATAGGATAACACACACACACACACACACACACACACACACACACACACACACACTTTTAAAAACTTGTTATATTGCATCTTAAACAAATATGTTTAGTTATTTAATCTACTGACTTTCAACAAATTATTTTCATGTCCTCATAAAAATCCAGGCTAAAAGATCTTCCAATCATTTTAAATAATGAAAGAAAATTGAACCAATGAATGTCAATTAGTATCAGAACTCGGTATTTTGGCACTTTAATCTGGTGGCAGAGCTGACATAGTCTTTTAAAAACGGTTCCCATATTTGGGTAAATAATTCATATTGTGTGCTTTATTCCTCATTCTTTAGGACAAATTCTCAATCACAACTGATTTCTCTAAATTAATAAAATGGCATACCTATTGTCAAAGAAAAACAGAATAAGAAAATATATTTTTGTGTAATTGACACTATACATGAATGATATTATGAACAAAAACACATGTAATATGCATTACGGTTAATATCGATTGCTCCAAACTATGATTCTGTTTTCTCATTTTAAACATGTAATTTCTAAGATCATTGTGGGAATAAGCATGATTTACAGATAAGAATGTGTAGCAAGACACCAACATATGTTAACCACTCAGTCTAGAAATGTCTCACTTTACTTGCACTGACATACCATTGCAAAGAATTGTATTTATTGAGTCACCTACACAAAAGGTGGGAGAAGAGGGTTGAAAATGTTTCCTGCCCTGGCCATACTGTCCTGCTTCTCATAACTGTTGTCATTAATTTCTGGTACAGTTAAAGGCCAAAGCAGATTCCAGAGTGGGAATGGAGTGTGGCGGAGTGGGAGTTTTGTGGGTTGGAAGGGGAGCAAAAAATTGCAATAAGGATATTCCATAATTCAATTAGGTATAATATTTATTATGGTGGATAGAGTCATTATTTTAATTTGATTTTTTAAAATGTATTTATGGATATCAAGAGAGATTGTTTAAACGACATTCTATATCTTTAGATTTATTTGATAATGATATTAATAATTTCATGTGATGAATATTTTTAAAGCCATATAAAACACTTCAATGTCATCTATTTACAAAGATAATAAAAGCGGTTTATTATTTAAATAATACAATATATCCATTAGAGAAGAAATAACAATGCCTAAATTAAACTATGAAGTAATTTCTAAACAAACCATATTGGAAAATAAAAACATTGAAATGAAGGTTGAATTTTTAAATAAATGATGGATGTGTTCACATTTTTAAACCAAATGCATTAAAAAACAAACTAACCCTCATGTCTGAATTCTTCAGCATGAGCTTTGATAAAGAATGTAAGCATGATATATTATTGATTTTAATTAATTTTTGTTATGTATATCTTCCAAACGCTCATAAATCTTATAAGTGTATTCACTGATAAATATTTTTAAATATTCACATTAAAAATAATTACTTGGTGTCAAAGATAAAATTTGCCTCTCACATGTCAGTGTTAATCTTGGCTTTCTAAAATATATAATATGTAATATATAATATAATTACACACACCCACCCACACACACACACACACACACACACACACACAATAGGATAGATATACCGGGGGTGCCATAAAAATGTATACATATTTTCAGAGATGTTTTCTACGCTCAAGCAGTAGTTCGCCATGATCAGAAGTGTATGGACACTGATGGTAACTACTCTGAGCAACTCTTGTAATTGCAGAAGTCAAGTGTGACTTGTATTCATCTTTTGTTATTGGTATATATTGAGTATTACAATTAATACATTTTTTTTCCCTTTCTTAAAATAATATATACTTTTTTTGGCAACGTGTGTGTGTGTGTGTGTGTGTGTGTGTGTGTGTGTAATTCTAACGAAATATTTTTTTTAATTCCATTTGCATGTGATAATCACTCTGAATTATTATTTTTGATATATCCTATATTTATGTATGTACCTTTGTGTATATGTGTGCGTTTTTGTGTATATATGTATATGCATTTTCCTCCTTTTATTAATTAAAATAAAATACTAACTTTGTTTAACTTAACTGTGGAATATGAGCTTAGAGCATGAGTTTCACTGGGAATTAGGTTTTGAGAAATATTTCTGAAAATTATGTTCCAGGACAAAGATTAATATCCTAAGTCAAAGTATTCAGGACAGGGATAGAGCAGAACACAGAGAAATTATCTTCACTGTAAAAACTGGGGAAGGCTCTGAACCATAGAGGTAGCATATCTTGTGTAAGTGATAAGTCAATTATAAACGATGAAACCTGATTTAGTTGCTTTCCTTGAAATTAAGCAGTCATATTATTGGCTAAGCGATTTAATCAAATGTGAAATCTGGAGATTGCATTTTCACTGTCTACAATGCAGAAATGAACTGAACAAATTGCTTTGAAAATCTTTAATATTAATAACTACATAAGTTCAATAATTACATGTACAAGAGATAAATTATATTTTCCTATGAATACTTTCAATATTTGTGATCACTTTTCTTATTTTATTTAAATTAATTATTTATGCATTACATAATACAGAGAACAATGTGGGAAAATTGTTTTAATATTTGCAGATGACAAATTCCATTGATAATGTATTTGTTACTCTAATGTAGACTGCATGTGTTTCTTTTTCTTTTTGTAACTGAAACAATCAATTTTATTCTTTATAAATAACTTCAAATTTTGGAAGTCACTATGAAATAAACCATGAAAAGTTATTCTATACCATTTATCAGAAATAACATATCTATATGCTATAGAACTTTAGAAGAATAAGAAAAAAATATATAGAGTTAACCAACAATAATACAGGGTCATGCTATCCTACAGATACAGTGACTATGAGCTACATGAGATTGTTTAAACTTGATTTACTGAAACTTAAATAAAATTAGGAGTGCCCTTTTCTGTCATCCTAGCCATAATTCAAGTCCTCAATAGCCACATGTGGCTTATAAGACAATGCCTCTATAGACCATAGTACTTTCTCTTGGAACAGAGCATTAATAAGATTGCAAATCAATACAATTTTTTATATTAAGAGTTCATTATTATAGTTCTTAAAGTTTCTGAATTATAAAAATCTGCAATCAGAATTAAAATTAGGTGAATTAGAAAAGACAAGGATTAGGTGTTGATTGTACAAAATTATCTGCACACTATATGTATGTGAATTCAGTCAACATTCTCTTTCCATGTGGAATTTTACTGATTCAAATTGCATTAGCATTTTTATATATGAGAGTTTTACATAAAACTTTCGTTCAGTTAGACTCACCTCACTTTCATCAAATTTCAAGTTACTTAACTCTTGCACAGTCTCTAGAGTATATAGCAGGCCTTGCCTTCCAGAGGGTCACAGCAGCCCATTTCAATGTTTGCAGTCACTCTTGGAATCCTGATGGCAGCTACAGCTCTAGGTTAGTAACATTAAATTTGCCTCTAATTACTCATAATTGTTCATCGAGAGTGTTGTTCTGTGAATTTTTGGGACTGACTCAGAATATGAAGAAATGCAGAATATTAAATATGAGCCTAATGTTTTCAATTGAGTATCTTCCCAATGTAAAAATTATTCCTTGATAGCTCTGGTAATTAGAATTCAGAGATTTAGCGTTATATATAAAATTCCTACCATTATATTTTGAAATTTTATTTATCAACTAGTTCTTCAATTTGGTAACATATGGCTACTCAAAACTTCAGATCTTACGCTATTTAATAGATATAAGAAGTTAGTGCAATTATGTTTTATTGGTTAGTTTAAATACTGCTTAGGAAAAGAACTGAAAAAAAAAGGAGTAGGTTTAGGGAATTATAAAAAAGAACTTTAAAACAGTTTGACTCAATATGAAACAGGGATCTCTCTCAGTAGGCGAGTACATTCTTGGAAATGCTGAACTGAGGTGACTTAATCTTAGAGATTTTCAGTCATTATTTCTCTGAAATAAAACTGTAAATCTGCTGACAAAAATCTATAATAGTAATTAATTCACTGTTATCCTCCAATCCAGAGAAAGGATGGAAGGATTTAGGAACCTGTTCTTTTAATTATTAGCATAGCACTCTCTTCATGTCGTGATTTCCATTTTTGTTCAAAGCATGCTGAAAATCTCAGTTTCACCAGGAGAGCAAAGTAAATTGCTACAGAATTCAATTTGGGAGTCTGTGAAACACTAAAACCGACAAGCAGTAGGGGACTCTTTCGTCTCGGGAGAATAATTTAAAATGATGTTAACAGTTAAAGAGAAATTTCAATGCCTAGGCTCAGATGGAGAGTTTGTGGAGCCCAACAAAATTTCAGAATGAGTATATTCTAGAATTGTACCTAAAATCTAATTATATCTCAAATAGAATAATATAAACATGTGTGCTCCACAACACAACCCAGATTAGATGCATAATAAAGTTGTACATGTTTCATATGTCATTTTAAAGACTTAAATTATAAATATGAAGCAATATATTAAACAGATATGTATGTATGTTTGCATGTATGTGTGTGTGTGCATGTGTGCATGTGTGTATAGGTATATGTGCATGTTTATTTCCTTATAGCCTTTTAAAAAAATCAGCAAGTATATATCAAATATTTACCACATACCAATATTTAATCGTTAGGAAAACAAAAGACAGAGTCCCTGGTTCTTGTCATTGATGAAAACACAGTCTCTTTGGGGAGACAGTGATTTATGTAGAAAGACTGTAGGGAATACATTTTAATCTAGGCATGAAGAAATTTTTCTGAAACATGATTAAACTACTAATATATATTTTTAAACTAAGTCATCATTATCCTTTAGGTTTATACTTGAGAATAGCTCCTCCAAGCACAAATTCGATGACTCAGCCTAGATCTTGCACACGAAGTCTTATAACTGACCACCAAACTTCTAGTCCTGCCACCAACAAAGTTATTTCAAATGGCCATGGATTTTAGAAAAGATCTTTCTAAAACGATTCACTTAAAAACACTTCAATTGCTTCCTATCAGTTTATAAGACTACTTCCAAAACTTGACTAGTCACCTGAGTCATGTAGGTTTTTCTGAAAAATACTTCTATTCCTAGACCTAGAAGTATAGAACTGAAATCTCCAAGAAGTACCCTTGGGATCTTTACAAACAACAAGTGATGTATTTAAGAAGTATGACTTCCTAGTTTTCAGAAGCATTGGTTATGCTAGTCTCTGCACAGGGAGAAACCACAGGAGAGACCACAGCAAAATTTTTCAAAAGAGAATACAAGGAATTATTAGTTAGACGTGAGGTTTTTAATCTAGATAACCGAAACATAAAAAGGGAACTCTCAGATACCACTGAAGTATTAAGTACAAGAAGCAGCTACCTACTCTAGTGCTGAGGAAATAAAAGCAAGTATAGTAGTTGTAATAATTCAACTTAGAACTTTCTAGAAGGGCTCTCTGAAGCTGAACTTCAGACCTCTGAGGCACAGATGACACCCTGGCTGCTGCTACTGTCTGTGAGATCAGAAGAGGCTCCCTCCCCTTGGCCCAGAGCTGACACTCACACCCCTGAAGGACAACAGCCAGTGCTTGTATCTCTGAGGGTGAGCACAGAAATGCTGGTTTTACACACTGGAAACACTGAGGACGTTTCAGCAAACGGTTATATAAATGAACTTCTGCCCCTGAGATAAAGAAGCACTTCTGGGCTGCTCCCCATTACATGAGGAAGCCCACAAGGAAACCATAGGAAGTACAAGGAGATACAATTCTCATCCTCCTTTTCTGACCTTACAGACGCAGTCTAGTACTCCCTGTTGGCATAGCCTTGTATAAATGCAGTGGGAGAGAAGCAATGTGGTTTGCAGAATACCAGCATCAGAAAACCAAAGGGGAGTATAGAAGAGTGGGTTTGGAGCTGAGAAACACTTGCTTAATAACTGGCACATTGGTCTATTTAATCGAGAGAGAGAGAGAGAGAGAGAGAGAGAGAGAGAGAGAGAGAGAGAGAGAGAGAGAGAGAGAAATAGGCATTAGCATCACAAGCGCCTACGTGATTTGTACACGATCTGTCTATTGGCAGTCCTTTAAACGCAGCACCTGTCAAGCTCCCATCTGTACATCTACTGTAAATGATTTAACCGTTTACACATTTAATATTTCAAACCTCACTATCTTTTTTCTCTTTGCTTTATCTGCCTACAATGAACTTTCTCTTTTTGTCTACCTGAACAATGTCTTATCATTTTCCAGGATTCTGTCCAATTTCAACTTTCCAAAAAGGCTATTTTGACCACATTTTGCATCCCTATTAACATACTCGTATATAAATAACATAAATATATGTTAATATATAATATGTATAGATGTATATATTTAAATACATGTAAATAAATATGTGTACACACATATATAAACAGACATACATATTTGTGTAATATTTCATACTTTTAGTATTTGTATACCTAATTCTGTTGCAAGATTGCAACCTATGCACTTACTCGATACCATCAAACTATAATCTCCTTGAAAATAAGTCATGTTTTCCTTTTTATTTCAAGGCCTAAAAAAGTGTCTGACAGGTGGCAAGTAATAACATTATATTTTTAACAAAATAATTAAAATATCTAAAATAAGCATATATTGAAGAACCCAGACAATTAAATCGCCTTGGAAAATAATGAATATTTTAGTGATAGTATTTCTGTAGGAAGAATGCCAAAAAACAGTCATAAATAGATATGACTCAATCAAAGACAGATTCACTGTAAAACATCTCACACACAATCTATTTTCTAATTATAAACATAAACCCATGTAAATAGCCAATGTAACCGTGAAGAAGCAGAAAAAAATGCATAACAAAAAGAACAAAAAGCATTACTTTAATTTGAGAATTAGAAATAGAGAAAAATAAACATTTATTCATAATGAAATAATTTATGTATTTTCCCTCATTAATGTGTGTTAAGCCTGTTGTATATGCAAGACAGTGCGTGCGATTAGAAAATATGGTTGGGTTCAACAGGAAAGGAAAAATAATTCTGGATGACATGAATCTTTATATTTAAGCTGAGCTCTGAATAATTACTTTTAAGGAGATTGTAGTTAATTTAGTCTTATTAATACAATTCCTAATGTTTAAAAAAAAACCATAAACAACAACAACAAAACAGGTCAGGAAACTTTCCCAGCCCCCATGAAAAGATAAATAAATAAATAAATGAATGAATGAATGAATGAATGAATGATTTAACAATTAAGGATTTTATCCCAGAATTCTGTGGCAAAGATTCATTTAGAAATTTGCCTAGGCAACAAATTATATAAAGTGGCAGACACATATTCATTAAACCCCATGCACTTTCGGTTGAACCACATTCTTATTATCAGAAAAGCAACTTGTTTTAAGCACAAAGCTATATTCTGCACAGTTCTTTAGGACAATGAAACTGTGTATCAGAGCAAACGGCAGTCATTCACTGTGAGAAAATGACTCCATTTTCTCTCTTTGCCTGTGTGTGTCCTCAAAGCCAAATATACAATAATACAGAAATTACACTTGCTCTGAACACACTTTAATTCTGGGAAATCTTAATTGGCATAACATGTTCCTTATTTTGTGCACATATCAACCAATGGGGATAGATTTCATCATTCCCTTGTTAGTTTCCTGTGTTGAAATTGATTAAATATAGGGTAGTTTAAAGCAATGGTGTCAGAGGTCCTCAATTCTAGAAAAAAGTTATCTTCAGAACCCCGTTCAAGCATAAAGCTCAAGAAGACCCATATTTTTAGATCCTCAAAAATCTTGCCATTCTTTAAAAAGTGAAATGATTCATTACAATTCATCAAATGTATCAAGAAGAGTTAAAAGGTAAGCTTTTCCCTAGTTAAGAGCTAGATGGAGGGAAGGTACTTATGTGACTTGTTAAGGCGTTTCCATTTCATTCTTTTTTTTTCATTAAAATTATTGGAGTGACAATGGTTAGTAAAATAACATAAAGTTTCAAGTGTACAATTCTGTACTACATCATCTATATGTCACATTGTCTGTTCACCATCCAGAGTCAGTTCTCCTTCCATCACCATATGTTTGACACCCATTACTCTCTTCTACATTGCATTCTAATTGAACCTGAAAGACATTGAAAGATTGCAATCCGTGGGGGGGAAATTAAATGAAAACTATAAATTTTAAAGATCATCCTTTACGGCATCTGTGGATGTTAAATTTATTTTGGTAATCATTTCACAATATATACATATTTCAAATCATTATGTTGTACACCTAAAAGTAACACAATGTTATATGTCAATTATATCTTAATAAAAAATAAAGAGCGTCCTTGAAATACCTTAATAAGGTTATTAGAAAATATCAAAATTGACATCCAGGAGACTAAGCAGGATGTGGTTTTAATCCAGGAGTTTGATAATAGACTGGGATAGATAGGTCACCAGAATGTTGAAAAATGGATCAATTGGAGGATTTTTCTGAAGGAAAAAAATTGCTATGGTACATTAATTTATTAAATGTTTTGAATAGGGCAGTGCAGTAATTAAGTATCTGACAAGCACACGCGGTTACTGACATCTATGAAGTCACTTAGAGGTTAAAAAAATAAAACTAAAAGCGGCAAAAGTATGTGGTAAAGCTAATCATTCCTATAACTCTATTTGTACATGCTGTGTCCAAAGTCTGTGGCCACCAGGTGTCTACTGTAGAAGTATTGCTCTAATATATATTTTTAAAAATGTCAGGAATATCAGTGTAGCTTACAGAGCAACAGATTGGATCACCTAAGGAGTATATACAATGAGAAGATAACAAGTCCAAGACAGACCAGGAGGGACAAACTGCAAGTAGTTAACTACTGAGGACCTATGACACCACTGGTTTAAACTACCCTATATTTCATCAATTTCAACACAGGAAACTACAAAAGGAATGATGAAATCCATCATCAGTTGTTGATACATACATAAAATAAGGAACTTGTTATGCCAATTAACATTTCCCAGAATTAAATGTAAAATATAGCTTGCATGTCAAAATAGATGCCATTCTAAGGCACATTACAATTAATAGTCAAATTAAAGCATTTATCTGTGTCCACGTAATAGCATTCACAAGCATCATTTGACATTATTCTTAAGTTAAATATTATATGCCACAATTAATTCTGTTGTGTAAACAAACTGATTGGAAATAAACTACAAGGTTATATATTTTAAGCAATTATTTACTTTTTGCACATTAATAATGGTATATACAAAAAAAAAAAAGATGTCAAACCGACTAAAATATGCTGAAATGCCATAAGGCTTATAACAATTCTACCATAATAAACCCAAAACTCTCCACTAAAATTAAAGTGACAACACCAAAAGCCTCAGGGCAGAACTTCTACCTGATTTGTGGGCAATAAAAGGGACAGTTTTATTCCAGAAAATGTGCTTATGCTCCAGTATGTAGGATTTTATCAGGCAATTTTAAATTCTTTGTAATCTGATTACATTTGTGAAATAAGTTAAAAATCAATAGCTTTGTATGTACAGACAACATGTTATAACAAACATATTCTTCATATGGATGATATTTATTTTGTGTTTGCATTTATTTGAGGATATTTTGTCTCCATATTTTCCTATAGTTATTTATTATAAATAAATATATATATATATATATATATATCCTTGAACTTTTTATGAAAGTGTAAATTACATGCAGAAAATAATACAATTCATAGGCATAGAGCCCAGTGAATTTTCAGTAATTAAGCTAACTCATATAAAAAAATACCCAGATCAAGAAATAGAACATTAAATAACCACACCACTGAATTTCCCTTCCAATCTTTATCACTCGTCCCTTAGGTTTATACTGATTTTGAACACTGTATTAGCTTAGCCTGTTTTTGAACTTTATATAAATGTAAATCTATTGTTTACACAAATTTATGTTTGGCTTTATCCCTTTAATATAGTATGTAAAAAAATCCTGTATAATTTTAAATTTAGTTGTAGTTTATGCTTATTGCAATATACTATGCCATTGTATGAAGAATATACCAGAATGTATTTATTAATTCTACTGTTGATAGACATTGCATCATTTCCAATTGGATCTATTATGAACAGTGATGTTATCAACATTCTTTCAGTGAGAAATAATAATATTTTATTTGAAATATCACCATGAGTTTTGAAACATCCTATAATTACAAAGAATTTACAGCATTCCTTCCTTGTAAGAGATGAAGGTATGTATTATCTTCAACTGTTAGAGAATTGAGAATGTTAACTTGTCAGGACACATGGAACGTGTAAGCAGAAAGGAGCAGAGTCTTTACATAATCAAAGAGTCCCTAGGGATTACAGATATTAAGGGTTCTGGGTAATTTATGTCTTTGATATACTCACCTACGGAGTCATCCATAGGACACCATGAGATGGAGTCAAGTGTGGAATCAATCATGATGGGCCATTCAGAGAGAGTTTGATAGATATTTAGGTATTACAGCCTGTAGTACAGCCTGACTGCAAAAGTTATCTGTGGTTTTTCCGGGAGACTGCTGCATCAATGTTGTTGTAATCCTCTATGTGTCTCTTAAATTTCTGTCTCTGTCTCTCTCTCTCTCTCTCAGGATCATGACTTGGATTGGCATTTCTCCTTCCAGCATTCCTGGACTCTGCTCTATGACCCATTCATATATCATGCAAGTACACTGTCGGCCCTCACACACGTGACTTCATTTTGAAGTAATAGGGGCTTCTGGAATCTGAGATTATATTGGTGTATTAGGATTCTACAAAAAAACAGAGCCAATAGGGTGTGTGTGTGTGTGTGTGTGTGTGAGAGAGAGAGAGAGAGAGAGAGAGAGAGATTTATTTTAAGGATTTAGCTCAATTGTGGAGGGTTGGTGAGTGTAGAACCTGAAGGGGGAGGCCTGCAGTCTGAAAATTCAGGAAAGAGTTACAGTTTAAGACCAAAGACATCTGTTAGGGGGAGGTCAGTCTTTTGTTCTATTCAGCCCTTCAACTAATTGGATGAGGCTCACTCACATTCTGGAAAGTAATCTGCTTTACTCAGAGTTTACAGATGTATGAATGTACGTCTCACCAAAAACACTCTCATAGAAACATCCAGAATAATGTTTGACCAAATATCTGGGCCCAGAAATGTTGACAAATAGAATTATCACAACTGGTTAAAACATTTTTTTTTTTTTTTTTAATCAAACCAAAACATGAAGAAAAATTCTACCTGGAGAACTTAGGTAAAACTTGAAAGAAGATACATCGGAAAAATCGACACCTAAAGAAATACTAATTACCTCTACTGTGTCAGTTATTATTCTATACTAAATGCATTAGTATGTTATCTCCTCATCACACTAAATATAGAATGACTTTATATCAACTTTATATCCATAATATTTAACACTGTAAATGTAAAAATTATATAAGTGTGCATTTATATTCCCTGTTCACAATCTTAATAAAAATACCATTTGTTCATTTATTCTTTCATTTTATTATTCATTCAACAAATATTTATTGAGTACTTATTGTATGCCAGACACTCTTCCAATGTCTTGGGATATACATAGTGAACAGAGGAAAAAAATATGAAAATCATTCACCACAATTCTCAAATTAGTAAACTCAAAATTTTGGAGCATCTTTAAAAAATTTATCTTGAAATTCTGCTACATATCACATATCTCTTGAACATGTCTACTTTTCTGCCTTTCTACTTTTCTAAGTTGCCTACCTCACCACTCAATTATTTTCAGTTTATTTTCCTTGAACTCAAAAGTGCCAGAGCTCACCTAACAACAGTCAATAGTTCTAACAGGCACATTTCTCCATTTCCTTTCTGCCAATATTACACTAAGAAAAAAAAACCCATTTACTCTATGTCACCTGTGAGGACGGTGTTTACTTCACCCTCGATGTGTAATGTGCAGATGCCTCAATAGAGTGGGGAGAAATGCACTTGTTACGTGGTCTTCCCACTATTGATTTTGCACACTACAATGCTATGTCCACACCACAGAGAGAGTGATTGTCACAAGTCAAATTTCAAAAATGTTAGTCACTTGCTTCCTTCAACTAAAGTAAGTTCTGTAACCTAGCCGCCTACACAGTCCTCAATGATTTGGCCTCTCTCAGCTCTCCATCTTAATGTTATGTTACCTATTAACATACTGCTCCAGCCATATGGACCTAAAAATGTACATCTTCTCTCCTGATAATGAGGACCTTGAACATGAACTTTTAACTACCAGGGGTACTTTTTTCATTGATTGAAAAATCTATATAGATAGTTCGTATTTCTTCTTGATCATTAATTTCTTAAGGATATATCCTTACCTCTGAAGTTATTATAGATATTATGTAATCCCTTAGCTTTGTACTTTATTTCATAGCACTAGTATGATTATCAGCACATCTTTTTTGTTTGTTTCTTGGCTATATTTCCAGCCAGACAATAAGCTTCACAAAGTATATAATTAGGTCTGCTTCACTTATTCCAGTGCTTAGCAACAAGCCTTGAGTAGAGCATGTGTTTAATAAACACTTTTTGGATTAATAAAGGAATATGAGGTTAATCAGACACAGAAACAAGAGCTTACAAAAGAGTGGTTTTTAGTGAACCATACATTCCCATTGATTCCTCACCAATACTCTAATATGAATCTACTAGCCTTTCATTCTCAAGTAATAGCTGATTCCCTCTTTAAAGGGTATGGATCAAATTTCAACATTTCCATGTACATTTTCTCACCTTCCTCTCTGTGTTCTTAGTTAGCTTTATTCTAGAGAAGATCTCTCTTCCTGAATTTGTCATAAAGCCTAATCAAGTCATGTTTACTAAATGATTTAATTGCTGAAGCATCTAGTCTTACATTACCACCCATTTCATTTCCCTTTAGATTTTCCACTTTCCAAAGCTTCTAATTACTTCAAAAAAACAAAAACGAAAAAAAAGATTGTATCATGGTTCTGAACAAACGCTTCATAGTCTACTGACTGCTGAAGACCTAATCCCTAAACTTCAACAGTGTATATTCTTTTTGGAAAAATGCAAATTTATAAAATTTTACATTTCAATAAAACTTATTTTTATTTAACAAGTTTTAGAAATGTATTTATTAAGGTTGCATATATATTTGCAATAGTATCTAAATTATGGTCTAAAGCCAAATGATTCTACGTGCCTACAATCAATGTAAACGTATTTAAAAGAAAAATTATTTAGCTAAGAAAGTAAAAGCCAAATGCCCATAGAGGAAACCAATAAGAGGGAGCATAATGGAATGATTTGAAAGTGGGGAATTTTCAAGGAAAGCAGAATTTTGTACACGTAGGTTGTGAGAATCCAAGATTTGTAATCCTCTAATTTCCCAAGATACCTTTATAAAATGAATTTCTCCTTCCTTTAATGGATTAAATATAAATAGGACTCAGATATCACAGTGTATTCTAAGGTGAGGTTTTTCTACATTGTGATTTGATTGACTAAAAAATGAACTAGATTTAGAAAGACACTGTTTCCATCATCATGAAACGTCCTGAAATTAATACTGCATTAATAATTATAAAAACCACAAAACATTTACTATGCTGTTTTGATTGGAATGTTCTCCCTTCATTGCCTTATTCTCATCGTTTTAGGTATTGATGGAAATTCCAAGTACTCTGTAAAATCTTTCATTTACCACTCTGCCAATAATAGCAAAACCTCACTCAGCCACTGTCTCCCATGTTACCTTATTTGACTTTCCTCAGAGTATTTGATTACCTGACATTATTTATGTATTCTCCAGACCAAAATGGAAGCTTCATGAGGGCATGTATTTTTAATTCCTAGATTCATATTTGATACATAGTAAGGGTTAAATAACATTGTTTCATTGAGTTAATATGTATATATATATATATATATATATATATATATGTGTATATATATATAATATGTGCATATATATGTATATATATACATATATATAGTTTTTGTTAAGGACATATGCATTTATAACAGTAGAAAGGAATGCAAATAACTATCATCTCATCTTTTTTTTCCAATGACTATTTGAAAAAACTATTACATAATTAAAACTGTTTTCTATGATTTGCTACTCATCTGGAGTTATAAAAGGCTATTTATCATCATAAAAATACATTTTATTTTTGTCTGATAACAGCATGTTTAGGAGATTATAAGCTCAATAAAATAAATTCTTAAGTGAACCATTATCAGCATGAGGAAAATGTGCTTCAGTGTGTAGGTCAAGTGTAAAAATTAACAAAGGCTAATGGTTCCAAGAATGGGATATGGAGCTTGTCAGGTAGGTTTGCACCTACTGATTTATCACAAGCTCTACAGATGTAATTCTTCAAAGCTGTGATGACCTCATTTGTGAAATAGGATAACAAATTATTGCATCTGTGGTGATTTTGAAGATTTAAAGAAATATAATATATAAAAAGCTTAAGCTATTTCCTGATATGTGTTAAGCAATTAATGCCACTTATTAGTATTATACTTATGTTAGTAGATTTGAGTATATGACATCTTCTACTGAATCATTACTATTCAGATGTGTGGGTTATAGTCTTTATATTTGAAATATGGATGTATTATGAATTCAAGTGTAAAGTAAACATGTATCCTTAAGATGAGATTTTAAGGATTCCATGACAGTTTTTAATAATTTTAGGAACATCAGAATTACAGTTTTATTATCTACTGATATTTGGTAAATCAGAGGGGAAAAAAATTCAAGAGGCACTGAAGTTATATGAAACAAACTAAAAATATGTCTGTGTAGTATTATATGAATTTGAAAAAATATTAAATGTATTGGACTGACATTGGTTAATAAAATTATAAAGGTTTCATGCGTAAAATTTTATAATACATCATCTGTGTATCGTAGTGTGCTCACCACCCAAAGTCAAATACAGCATTTTAAGAAAAGTTATTTTTTATGGGATTCTGGATGAATTACATTCTAATCCCCCTTTGGCCAATTTAGGTACTTCACAAAGATAAAGTAAACAAGAGTTATATCTTAGTCTTCTTTTAAATGGATTGTCTAAATCTTTTACGAGCTGACTAGGGTACATCCATCGCATAAAGACTCACCCCATTCATTAAGTAAACACATTATGACAATATATCAGTTACTATTAATTCTAATTTTGAATTACAAAATGAAAAAAACTATATAAAATGCAAATTACTTAATTAGGTTACTAGCATGGCATATCATTTGTATGGAGGAGAGGGAACTGAAACAGGTAGTGAAATGGGGGTTTCAAATATCCAATATTTTCTGTTAACTGATAATGCTTGTCTCCATATAGCATACATAATTTCAACTTAGATATGTTTACCTATTATAATATTAATATCTAACAAATAAATGTATTGCCATTTACAACATATAGTTTATCATTAAACTTCTCCAGTGAAAAATAAATTATAACTGGTAAGATATTAAGACACTGAAAATAACACTTACAAAAACATTAGCATCTGTCCTAGGGATCTTCATTTTCTGAATGGTACGCAATATTTAATGATGTGAAATATTAATCAGCCTTGAAGAATATGCATGTACAGAATGCAGTACCCAGTTTTTACTATATATATAAAAAAAGATACTTCCTTCCAGTAATTTACTAAGTGTTTGGCTTTGGACAAATTACTTTGCTAAGATGTGTCTCAGTTTCCTGATATTTAAGATGGAAATACTGGTGTCAGCTTTTATAATTGGATTATTTTAAAAAATCACTTATTAAAAAAAATCACTTTGCAAGCTAATAATAATGAGCACTTGATAGATCAATTATTATTGTTATTTAAATCAATAATTTAAAACTTGCTGAATCCAGTTAGTAAGTATACACAATCTCTCTCAATTTACATGCTTCATTATGTAGTCATATTTTTGAAGCACATGCAATTAATTGTGCATAACTTATAAATATATTTAACTAAAGGCTGAAGTTAAACCATTTCTTTTAAAATATATTTACCTGAAAAAGTAGAAATGTGGAGCAGTAATAAATTCTACATCATCAGTGGTTTTATTCTAAAAATTCTCAAATATGTACAAATATTACTATCCACTGATTCAACTAAAAGATTTGGTTGGAAATTTTTATAATTGTCCTGTTCCTTTTTCCCCATGTGGTCTGTAATTAGATTAAGGGCACTATGGGAATACTCCCTGCTGGGTATCCCCATGAAATAATTATACCACATGGCATATAAAAGGCTTATATTCAGACTGGTATTTTGATTTCTTTAACAACACAAATGCACCTATCCTCAACACAATTAGGATGAGCCATAATGAAGATAATAAAAATAAATAATGAAAAATGGTTTCCTTGATGTGGAAAATAAGGTATAATGGCTAATCAGGCATTGGCAAAGCTCTGATAGTGATGCTGTGTGGAATTAGCATATTTAATGAAAATTGATTTTGTTTATGTACAAAGGTAATGGATATGCCTGCACAATTTCTGGGCACTGGCTCTTAGTTATTAATTATTATTTTATAATTCACCCAAGACAATTCAAGCCAAAGGTAGCATCTGTTTGGCACTAAAAGTTCTACTTAGAGTTAATTTTCCAGTTTAAGGGAAATAGCTATGGAGAGTCAAATAAACTACTCAAGGTCACACAAATAGCAATTTGCTTTCATTAGAGATTTGTAATCCACTGTCGGAGTAATCAATTGTAGGAGTTTACCAGCAAAATAAATTGCTGTCTATATGTTATAAGGAGACAAAAATGGGAAAGTAGACAAAGAACTGGAACAAGATCTGTTTTTCTTTCAATAACAATTCACGATTCCTTCAAAATTTCTAAAAATATATTCCTAATTGCTACGTTAATGCTTTCCTGCAGTTATATTCGTCCATAATCTTTCTCACTTTACTCAGAAAACAATAAAAAGGACTCCACAATGTCTGTGCCATCAAATTGTAAATAATTCTTTGAATTAAAAGTCAGATTATCTGTGAAACATTCTTTATACCTATGACTAAAAGTGAATTTAACTTTTAAAAATTGAGTTAAAAAATGTCAGCCTCTAAACCACTCTTCAGATTGGTATACCTTCTAAAAATTAGCTAATTTATACATTCTTGACATTTGCATCGTGTTTCACATTTTAAAATTCATTGTAACATTTAATTTCACTGCCAACAACAACCACAATAGAGATTACGTTAACATTACTACTTCACAGATGAGGGAAGTAAGATGATGAGAGAATATTACAAAGTCCACACGTTTAATCTGTAACATAGGAGTCAGGTCTTTTGAATATAATCCAGGAAGGTGCAGCTATCTTGTTCTTTACTGACTCTAATATTAAGCCCATCATGCCACTCAGAGTGGGGCTCAAACAATATTGAATTATCTTGCTCCTTCTATCATACATACGTCATTTCCTCATTCAGATACAAAATGCCGTGTTTTTATTTTATAAAGCGTCGTGCTTCCAAGTATATTCCTTTACAAAATTTTGCAATTTTATGGAAAATTCTCTTAGGCACTAGTCAGTTGTTTAGTTCCCAGTTTGGCCTGTCATTAAATGACTCTGTAAACATCGTAACATTCTATTGGTAGAAGATGTTTGTCTTCCATGAAACAATGAGTTATAGAACTACTTGAAAACAGAACAGGGCGTATCATATTGCCAGGTAATCCATCTGATCATAGCTTTGTTTGTTTCTGTAGTACACAAGTATACATGTTAAATGTTCTGCGTATAAAATCCATGCAGAATTTAAAAAGGAAAGAACTTTAGTGTTAATAAGAATTACATATTTTATCTGAGTATTTTTAAAGCAGTATCTCTTCCCTTGTATAGCATATAATTTGGTATCTTTTAAGAATGATATTGCCGATAAATTTCCCTAAAGAATAATATATGACACACTAAATTACATTATATTTGAATATTTATCAATCAGAAAAGGGGAAGAGAATGTATGGCTTGCTGTAGCAGTATTCTATATGGCTATATCTATGTATCACTGATACCATCACTGAATAGAATAATTTCATCTAACCATGTGCTATCTTTTTTTCTTTCTACACACACACACACACACACACACACACACACACACACACAGCACTGACTTCATACTTCTATACTCTTTTTAAAGATGGTGAATATCATACTGTAGTCAGTGGCTATACAAAGCCTTCAAACAGGCAGACTTTATAAGGATCCAGTTTGACTTCAGTGTACCCAATATTTTCTGGCGTTCTCATAAGTCTTTTGAATATTTCTTGCCTCGTAACAAACACAGTCCAGGAAAGAATCTGATAATATCATTCTTCCTACTGAATGAGTAAAAATCACATTTGGTATCATACAGAAGAAAATGAGTAAGTGGGTAGAGTCATTCAGAACTGTCTTCAACTCACAAAACTTTCAGTAATTTATGTAATCATTCAACAAATATTCTTGGCCCATCAATTTTTTTAACAGACATTGTGTAATTTCTGAGTCTAAAAGAGTGAACCAAAATGGTTTTTTCAGGAAGTTTTCATTCTGATGGGAGGAAAAAGTGAGAAACAACTAAATAATTTAATTGTCACATGGAGTCATGTGTCACTTAATGAAGGAGGTATGTTCTGAGACATGTGTTAGGCGATTTTTGTCATTGTGCGAACATCAGAGTGCACTTACCGAAACCTAGATGCACTGTCCACACACCGCAGCTAAAGGGTGCAGCCTCCTGCTCCTAAACTACAATCCTGTAGAGCCCATTACTGTACTGAATACTGTAGGCAACTGTAACACAATGGCAAGTATTTGGGTATCTAAATCTAGAAAAGGCAGAGTAAAAATTGTGTGTGAGAAATAAAAAAAATGGTACCCTGTACAGGGCCCTCACCATGGATGGAGCTTGCAGGACTGGAAGTTGCTCTGGGTGAGTCAGTGAGTGAGTGATAACTGAATGGAAAGCCTAGGACATCACCACATACTAATATACACTTTGTAAACATTGTCCCACAAACCCTCCCTCGGCTTGCTTCTGACAAGGTCAGACGTAAAACATGGAAGCTGTCAATGCTGCTTCATAAATAGGGATGTGGGCGGGACTGATTGAAAATATCAAGGAGGAACTGGCTGAGTAAGGCATAAATCCCAAAATATCAGCTGTCATGAGGGAGTGAGAAATGGCCAGAGGATCGGCAGGAATAAGAAATAAAGGTGGAGAGATAAAAGAACAAAGGAGATTTTTCTAGCAAGGTGGTTTTGGTTATTGTCTATAAAGCAGTGGTCAGATTAAGGAAATGTGTGATAGTCATTAAAGAAAGAAGGCATTTAACACGGAGAGGGTGTAGAACTGAGGACTCAATATTTTGCTTTTGGAAATGTGCTTTTGGTTCCCTTGACCCTATCTGGCACAAAGGGCCCTTTCTGGTATTGAACTGATGGAAGAAATAAATTTTATCTATGCTTAACATCATTACAACCCAGTAATATTTCCAAAGTACAGGAACAGGCTGGCGTCACACTGCCACAGACAGCTTTTACTCAAGTGGCCATGGCATTTCACCCTTGTTAAGGTCGCTCCTGTAGACCCATGTCCTTATACAAGATCTTAGGTTCTCAACAAAGAATTTATAGCAATGTCCTCTGAAAGCCATCGTGCTGGATCTGGGGGGCTGCAGGCCCCTCTGAATATGTAGCGCTGGGGGACAGGCTCCTCTATGCTGCAACAGGTAGTGGCTGACTGACAGGGAATCTGGACCTTCAGAATCGAGGTTCTGTGAGTGACATGGAATCTATTGCCCAGCCCCATAGATATTGCCCCTGTCAGAGAGAGAGAGAGAGAGAGAGAGAGAGAGAGAGAGAGAGAGAGAGAGAGAGAGAGAGAAAATCCTCCCCAATCACATATGCTTCCATTTCTGAGAGGAAACTCAGCTCTGTTATAATCTAATGGAACCAGTGTCGTATACGAAGTCCATTATTGACTGAAATACTGTTATGTATCACACGGATGTAACGATTAAGTGCAGTATCAGGTTGCTATGGCTGCCATAACACAATGCCGTGGACCAGGTAGCACAAACAACAGAAATGTCTTTGCTCAGTCTAGTGGAGGCTACAAGCTTGAGATTAAGGTTTCAGCAGCATTGGTTTCTTCTGAGGTCTCTCTCTGTGGCTTGTAGATGGTCATTTTCTCGCTGTGTTTTCATGTGGTCTTTTTCTGTGTATGCTTTTGTCCTAATTTCCTTTTCTTATAGAGATATTAGTCCTATTGGATTAGGGCCTCCCCACCAATGACCTCACTTTATCCCTTTAAGACACCATCTCCAAATATAGTCATATTCTGAGATACTGTGGGTTAGGAGTTCAACACATGCATTTTGGGGGCACATAACAAATGATAAGTAAAAAAATATAGTGGACTAAAGGATAAATACAATGGATACCTTTTTAGATAGCAGGAGGATGTACATTTCCCCTAAAGTGATAGCCTTGCAGATTAAACCTAAATGAAGCAGGAAGCAAGCCATGGGTATTTCACAAACGAAGGTATTTCAGACATGGCAAGAAGCCCCCATCAAAGCTGTATGACAGACAGAGGCCCAGGGTGCAAAGGTGAGAGCAGTAAAATTAGGCTGGAGAGAGGGTGACAGATTCAGTTATGTGGGACAGTACAGGTCATGGTTAAGATCTCAGTTTTCAATGTATTTGTCATGAGAAGTTAATAAAAGGTATATAAGCCAGAAGTTATACAACATAACTTAAATTCTTCTGAGAATAGTGATATGAAGTTCAAGATCAAAGAGATATTTAAGTTAGATGTATGAACATCCACAAAGTAACACTTAGTGGAACCCATGGCTTTTGTAGGTATGGTGGAAAAGTTGTGTCTTTTCACCGTGTGAAATACCCCTTAGTGACAATACTGGAGATAAGAAAATATGCCAGAAAGATTATCAAATCACTGCTTTACAATACATCACTGCTAAGCTTCACTTTCTTTTCATTAAATATCTAATTGGAAACACACTGTGCAGTTACAAAATTCATCAGAATTTCGTGTTCAATCTATGAAAAAATCAGATATCCAGAGTAGAGAAATTATTGAAAAGCATGTTTACACCCTGGTCCCTTATTATAGAAAATGATTATTTGACAAACAAAGAACTGTGGCTGTGAAAAATGCCTGAGTACATTCACAGATGCAAAATAGCTTGATTACATTCTACTTCAATTGGGAGTCCAGAAACAGCTGATTCAGTGGGTACTCATTAAAGCCAGCTTCGGAAAAAAAGAGCTGTCAATGGTTCCGTTTTCTAAGAAAATAGATGGTTTCAAGGAGACTGGAAAGGATCTAAAATTGTTACCTTTAAAAATCCAAATATCCTGAGTACTAAAGACTTATTCGTTTTTAAGACATTTAAGCACATATCTGCCTTTTCTATTTTAACACATTCTGAGCTTTATAAGTTTTTTTGGGGAAATGGCCTATTTATCCTGAGCATTCTTTTTTTCCATCTTAATGCTATGAGGATTAAAGCATAAAGGAAAATTGTGTCTAATTCTCCTTTCAGAGAAGAAAATAGAAAGTTCTTTCCAAAGAAAATGAAAATCATTCTACCTGCTCTCTCTGAAGAACTTAAATTTTAAGTGGTTTATTGCATAGGTCTTATATGCATTGGTTTGATAAATACAACTGATACTCTTTCAAGTAGCGTATTTCCTCCTAGGAAGGTTTTCTTAGTCGTTCCAATTATATGTCAACTAGTGGTTTTGAAGACTCCTGTACTGAAGCAAAGGGCCTGTGCACCTGTTCATTGTGCACCTGTGAACACAAGCAAAGGCTGACTACAGAAGAGCAAAGTTCCAAAAGTGCTCCATTGTTCTGTGTTGACTGATTACGGTCTTACAGGCAAACCTATTTCAAACTACTTCTCGTAGGTTGAAGAACTTTACTTAAACCCATTTCTTCACCATGTTATTATATATAATATATACCATATAAAATTATTATGTACACTATACATACACTATTATATAAAATGCTCTAGATATATAAAATATTATACATAGACATATGCATTTTAAGATTACTGCTGAAAATTTGAGATCTGTGCATTAGAATTACAGGCTTAAAATTTAGAGAACAGAAAAACGGTCAGCAAACTTTTTATTTTATCCAACAACTCTATAAAGAAAATATAAAAGTATATATCTACCATACTCAACAACCCCAACAACCAGTATTATAACTTTCACTTTTTTACCTCTACGGACTCTAGGGGTTAACAATAAATACCTAAGATTTACATATGCTCTGGATTTTTAAAGCAAGGTAGATCCTATTAGGCACTTGAACTTTAAGGCCAGGAAGCTTAGTAAAGTCCAGAGACTTAACTGTTTCCTTTTACTGAGAGAAGCCCGTTAGCTGACAGTGAAAAGAATTGATTTTCTCCGTCTGCATAAGCAAAATGAATTTCCCTTGGAGTGATGAGGTGTGGTCTTTAGGCATTAGTTCTGAATAAGTGCACTTCCCTGCTGGTGACAATACAGGGGGCCTAGTAACTTCTTTTCTGATACGTTCCCTCTTCTTATCCTGGTCAAATAATTGTGTATCTGCCCTTTTGCTCCCTTCTAACAGTGGCCCCTTTACCTTTTTGGTTGATTACAAAAATATGGCCCCAGTTTTTCCTCCCCTATGAAAATGTATGTTGTTTTTTTGTTTTGTTTTGTTGTGTTTTTTGTTGTTGTTTCCCCCTCCATCTGTTAAGTTTAAATTGCCACAGAAAGAGTTTTGGTCAATGACGAAACATGACACAAGCAAATGCTAGAAAGGCGCTTCCTTGCTGGTTGGGACATCCTCTCTTTCTGTGCTTAGGAAGCCCTGCCATGGCTACTCTGGGAAGATCCATGATATAGTGTGCAGAACAATGTGACATGTGACAAGTCACCCCTGACATCTCAGACAAGATTCAGCCAATTGAAGACTCATACAGTGAAAAACTCAGTCCTTTGCCCCCATCTGCACTGACACATCAAACTCTCTGATCTGTGGGCAAAAAAAAAAAGGAACATTGAAGAAGCTGGTAACTTTCTCACATGTGTATTGTGACAATGCTTCTTGCACCACCACGGTTAGTAATGAGTAGTACTTTAGGGATTTAGATACAATGCCAAAAATCTGTATCATGAATTACTTATGTTTTTGTTCAATGATCTCTTTCTAGATGTCATCAAAAGGTAAAATATCACTGAATCTACCCTAAATTGTTCTTCCGGTTCATAACCCACAATCTGACTAATAGCTTGGAATGTTCTCTAATTTCCTATTTCACTTTAATGGTTATTATACATTTTCCAAAAGATTGTTCCATGTGTACAACCTCAGGCAGGAAAATGAGTGCTAAGGCTTGTACCTCTGCTCAGAAGTTATCTGTCGAAAGGCACAGGTATAGAGAATGTAAACAAGGAGGTCATCAAGGTATCCGATATTTACCAGAAGCAAACAGCAAAGGGCTGGCCTATTGGAATTTGTTCTAATCATCATCTCGGAGTAATAAGAAAGTAGTAGAGTCAACCAACTTCAATTCGTATTACCAGTCCAGGCAAATAATTACATCAGAAAAATAAGAATACTTTCCCAAACCTAAGGTGTGAACATCATTTCAGCACGGCGAGTCTTTGCAGTGGGAGCTGGCTCAGGTATTTGATATAAAACAATACTGTAGTCACTTACATCCTGCTCTCTAAGATTCTGTGCCTCAGGCCGTTTAACTTAATACTCATCCACTTGGTTCCCTTCTGCCTTGTGTGGGAAGATGCAGTCAGAGCCTGATCCCCCAGGTTGGGTCAGGAAAGGCTCATGTCCCAGGGCTCCAACCCTCATCTCCAAGTGACTTGGAGTTTGACAATGTACAATAATCCAATTTCCGCTTGTGTGATGAAGCGATGCTTCAAGTATGCAGTTGTTTTTGAGGGTAGGCATTGCATGGGGGATTCACCCCACTCAGCCTCTTGATGGCCTATACACATATTGTTGCAATTTCTGTTACTTGTTGCCCTGCAACTTGTCAGGTGCCTCACTTTGCCCTCTTTCCACGTGCTCTCCTGGCTCCCTTGTTAGAGGAAGTGTCAAAGGTGTGCCAATAATTCCTGCTTGAGTTTGAAGAAGAGCATTTTTACTCTGTTGGCACATCTTTTCTTTAAGAAGCACAGAAGTTCATTCCTGGAATCTAAAGACAATCTAGCTAGTGATTTTACATCAAAGTCTCCAACACTGTACTTATACAGACACTACCTCTGCAGTCTTTTGGTAGGTATTCTGGACAGTAAGTATACTCGTCTTAAACTCGTCCACGCCTTCACTTCACTGGGTATTTGGCTATTCTATCACAGTCATCAAGAGAGGATCTGATTGGAGATCGCCAATGCAACTGTATCACATGTATTAAATTTATTAATGCTTGTCTCAAAAATATTAATTTGCATTTCCTGAGTAAAGAGTTATCAGTAAAAACAAAGGAAACAGTATCAACATGGGGAGGAGGGCAGTGGACAAAGATACAAGTTAAAAGTGAAATTTGGAGTCAGACTGTCTGAGTTTGAAGGCCTACTCTATTATACAAAAGCTGTGGACCTTAAGAATGTAGCATCTCTCTGTCACAGTTTCATTTGTAAATTGAGGACAATAACAGGAACCACCTCAAAACTCAACGCATGGCGAGTGCTTGGACCATAGGGTTTACTACTGTTTCTATTTCCTGTCCCTGACTCTAAATGTTTCTTAGGTTTAATTAGTAGTGATAACCTCTGATTTGCATGACTCCTAGGAATGACGTGACTCAACATCCAAGTGCTATGTAATGTGAGAAAGAGGATTATAGACTGAGGTCTTAGAAACGAGGTTGGACTTACTAGGGAGCTCATAACACCTGTACAAACGTGATTTATATTATGATGATAATATTTAAAACATCTTACTTTGTAGATGTTCTACTTTTATAATATGAAGTACTTACTTTACAGTACACATTGTAATGTTTTCATTAATCACAGAATGCTTTGCAATTAATATTAATGATCGTACCCTTAAAATATGCTGTACCAATCAGTTAATAATAATAATTTCAGAAGCAAATTTTTTAATCAATGTTGAATTTATATTATTTAAATATAAACCAAGATTGTTTACGCAAATGAACAAAGCTATTACTGTTCAGTCATTATTTGAAAAGGGAGAAAGCGAAAATATAAAATAATGCAAATATCACACATTTAGATGGAATTCTAAAAATAGTCGAAGAAAATATCAATATACAGAAACATAATTCAAATCACATTTGAAAAAAATAGTTATCTTAAAAGGAAATACACATTTATTATGTGTCCACTGTTGGTCAGTCATAATTATTAAAATCAATCATTATTATGTTTAATCTATATACTGACTCTATAAAGTAGAAACTATAAACTTTCTTTTTCCTTTTCTTATAAATGAAGAAACTAACATTCAAGATTCAGAGTTGGTGTGTGGCTGTCTCTGATCAGAACCAAATCTGTTGAGTAGTTCAATTACATAATACCCATGCTTAATTTATACTATAGGCATTACATTAATTTTTTCCAATGGAATCATTACTAACAGGTTTTCATAGACTGTAATATAAAAATCAAAATTAAAAAGAAGAGTTTTAACAGAATATGAAAAGACTGTTTATTTTAACAGGAGTCTTACATATTAACTTTACACCATTGTTCAAGTAACTTTTAGTGAAAATGTCTCATTTTATTTCAATTCTACACACTCTTAGCTCTAAACAACTGCAAATATTGACATACCCATGTATTTGGATAATGAAAATCCTAGTGGCTTACTAAACATTTGCTTTTATTGACTGTAAAGTTTGTTCTCTCTAAAGAGATCAGTTTGGTATCAGAGAGTAAATAACACGAATAACCTTTGTGACACACAGTTTCCTTGGTAGCATTATTCTAGATGTGACCAAATGGTTTTTACAATGCAAATGCTTCATCTATTTTATTTATTGGTAGTGCCTGACAAAATGTTTTTCATTGTCCTGTCTTAATATGTAGTTCCAGTTCCACTTTTACCCATTATACATGGTGATTTTTCACAGTAAAACATGTGTGCCTATTTCTATCACTTGGCTTTCCCTCACGTCGTGGCATATGTATGTGGGAGGATACTTGCTATGTAGAATGAACACAATCAATCATACTGCAGTCCCGAAAAGCAGCCTCATGACCACATGCAAAGGACTAGGGCAGAGAGAAAAGAACATTAAATAAGGAGGCAAGCTTCAATTTAAAATTGTTCTGCAGGTGAAGAATTGAGCTGAATTATCTTAAGAATATGCTAGGTTGTTTAAAAAATCTGTAAAAGAAAATAACAAGACTATCATAAGTAGAGTCAGAAGTAGGATATGGAGATAAGAGGTCCTTAGATATTGAAATGCTATCTTTTTTTTAGATTCACTCAACCATTTGTGCATTCATATACACACAATTTGCTAAATATTTATTTAGCTGCTACTCCACTCAATTAATGGCAATAGGTCCTAAAAATTCAAAGATAAAAGTAAGTTTTTTCACTTCTTAAGGGGTTCAGAAATAGGCAGCAAATTAAGTTTTCCCTAAAGATGTATCCTACAACATGCCAAGGCATACACATAAAATAGAGGTTAAGTATGAGGCTGTACCTAGGAACAGAACAAAAATCTACCCTATCTCCACCTATTGATGTCATGGGTGACATGAAAAAGGAAAGAAGGAGGAGAGGAAAGTTAAGAAAACTTCAAATACAAATGTATTGATATTGTATCTCAAGGAATAAAGCAGGGGTTTGAATAAATGGATAGAAAGAAAATGGTGTCAAATACAGAAAGCCAAGTTGTCTGACACAAACTATGTATTGTGCATTGTCTTTGGAGCTGGGGATATAATAACTTATTAAAGCCTCATGGTTCTCCTGTTATAAAGCATATAGTCAGTAGTAATTGTGCCAGATAATTTCTACTTGCCCTACCAGTTCCACCATCCATCTTCTCTCCTCCATCCCATGCCTTGCAAAGCTCGTTTCTAAGGGCTTCATCATTCTGGTACCCTGTCCTCTGGCTGGTAGTTCTATTTGGTTAATTGGAAGCCCTGGGAGGAGACTGGAGTGTGGGTGGAAAGGAAGATCAAGGCACTTATGGCCCACATCTGAACCGCTGATCCCACTGTACAGGATGGAAAGTTTGTCGGATGTACTGCTAAAGTAGCAGCCATGGCAACCGTAGCTCTCATCACAACCTAGCTTCACTGCACTCCTAGAGCCCGGAACAGTCCCAGAGTATAGTAGGTATTCAGATATCTTCATGGGAGGCAACCTAATGATTCTTTGCATATAAATCAGATCTTAGTAATTCTGACCAAGTGTTCAAATACTACCCATTTCATACAGAGTAAAGCTCAAAATCCTTATGATCAACAGGCCCTGCAGTATCTCTCCTTCCCTCTCCCCAGGGCCTACAACACATATCACTACATTCCTAACTATACCACGTTGCCTCTCCCCTTCTCTGTCTCCACAAGCTTGCACTGTTTGCCATTTTTCATTTGCTATACTGCTCATGCTTCGGGACCACTGCATTTAATGTTCCTTTTGTGTAAAAAGCTCATCTTATTTCTCCGGAGCTGAAGCCCACCGTCCTTCCAGTGCCACTTTTCCACACAGGCCTCCCCTGACCTGATTTTTCTCCTAACACTATCAACAATTTTTTTTTTCATCTATATATTAATTTGCTAGAATTTAATCCTACCTTTCCGGCTAGAAGATGCGGAAAGGAAAAACATTTGTTTTCGTTTTACCATTATATAATTATTCATAATATTTGTTGAAAGAATAACTAAAGATATATGAAACATGGTTAAAAGTGGCCTGTGCAAAAATTTTAAAATTTATTTAAATTTGGGGGTTTTATTTCAGGAGCCTATTCATACCAACTGCCCCTCTCCAATGTAATTGCATTCGGAAAAAAATCAGGAAGTGATTCAGGAACATGAAAAAATATGAATTTCACTGGGTGGAGATTCTTTATAATGTAATGATAAATTTGTAGGCCATTTAGATTATTTCAATTCATTTGTTTGGATTTGATTTTCTAAAAGTATAGTACCAATTAAACTGGTTTTGTACTTGGGCAGCAATATACGTACAAGGTAAGTAGGATAGTCTTGCGTATATTTAAAAACATTGAATAATGATGTTGCAAGTTTTACTAACTCCTTAGCTTAATTATGCTGTAGTTCCTAAAATAGGATGATAGTATTAACCAACCATGAGTAGGGAACGTGCTTTGAGCTGTTTTATTCCAGTAATTAGAAAGGCGATTGAATATCCACGAAACAAAATTGAGGAATTTGTGAAGACCACTTGGGAGAATGTGTGCATTAAATAAGCATAGTCTTTCTATAATCAGTATGCTTTAAACCTAATTAAACTCAAGAGAATTCAATTAAATGAAGGGGAAACAATAAAGCAATAAAATGATTTGCAGATGAGTTTGATACTTGTAATCCAATATTCTTTAAGAGTTAAACCCTATAATTAAAGTTTTAGGAAGAGGTAAATGGACTACTTGTAAAATGGCAAACTCTAAATTTCAAATTGAATTGCAAATTCTACCTACTAGGTGAAATCATTAAAGATAACTTAGATAAAGAATACTGACTTAAAACATTGGTCTCACTGATTCAAAAATATTTATAGTATTTGCCTCCTTCCTACACTGGTGCATAAAATATAAATATTATGACAATTTTTGAGCTTTCTATAGCAGCTAAAAAATTTCAAACAAGGCATTAGTTCTAAAACTAAAACATACTTCTTCTGATTATCTTTTGGAAATTAAAAAATTATATTATGCATTATTTTCATAATGACTACTATGTCTAAATAATGCCTGGAGACTACCATCCCAAAATAAATAAGTTTTGCCATTCAGAGGTCACACAAGCCAAAGAAAAATATTATGATTCCATCAATTAACTCAAATGCCATGTAACTCCTCTGTTTAATATTTGTTTCACCATTGTAAAGGATAATTAGCAAATGCTGAAAGAAAGTATGGGGAAAATGCAATTATTGGTTTATATACTTAGAAATCTGGAGATAAAGCAATTAAGAAGAGATTTAATGAAAATTGCTACCAACTATATTCAATAGTAACCTAGAAATAAAGTTTTAAATCATACTTTTACTTAATATAATTTAATATTTCTCATAGAGATAATCAACTCAAAAAAAATTGGAAATACTCTGCTGATGATAATATTCACAGGTAATTTAATGGTATTATCAAATCTTAAGTTCCTGTTTTGTTTACTTCATTATTGGGTTTGAATTTTGTTACCAAGCTCCATTATTTTTGTAATACTTCATTCAAAATCCTATTGACTGCATTGCAAAATATAATAGATATTTAATATTTATGGTAAATATATGCATATTTAGCTTATAGTAAATATGTGTGCATATTTACCATATATTATGGGTATATGCATATTGGAAAAAAATCTCATCTCTAAAATTTATACAAATTTAAATGTGCATGTCAAAAATAAAAACACAGCCTGACATTTCAGGCATATATCAATAACATAATAAAATGATACCCTATATTGAATTCTTCTTTTAAAGTTGTTCAAAACAATACCCTTCCTTTATTACATCTTTGACTACCACTGTGTGAAAGAGACAACCCAACTTATTTTGCAAGTGTATGTGGATTACCTCTAATTTATATTCCTCATCTGGACTACTAATTCACTCACTAGTTTCATAAAATGACAAATTCATCACGAAAAAATTCTGAAGATTTCTGAGTTCAGTATGGCAAAGCAAAAACTGCTTTTTCCCTCATTCAAATAAATCATCTTAAAACCAACACAGCATGAAAAGAAAGATTTTTTTTTTATATTTGATAAAAATTAGAAATGTATGTTTCCCCAAATCATACTACTGAAAGTGTTTTTTTTTTTTTTTTTTTTTTTTTTTTTTTTAAGAATGGAGGGAGAGAGAAAGAACAAATAACAATGAAATGATGAAGCTAAACCTGGTGTGTGTGTGTGTGTGTGTGTGTGTGTGTGTGTGTGTAAACTGATTTATACCATAAAACTGAGTAATGTTTCAGGAATTAGAGGCATAATGTACCACAGAATAAGGAGATAGGAGAATTAGAGGCATAATGTACCACAGAATAAGGAGATAGGAGAATTAGAGGAATAATGTACCACAGAATAAGGGGATAAGGAGAGTGCAGTGGTGGTAAAGGAGAGTTTGAAAGAGAATAAAAGTTGACTTTTATATTTACGCTTAAATCTTGCACAACTGAGTGAGACAAAGCTCCTCTTCTAAACAAAAGATAATTTTATTCTCTAGAACAACTGAATGCTCTGAGAATGACATTGGAAATATGCCATGATGAAAACAGGAAAGAAGTACCTTTGAAAGATGGAGAAACAAATCCTCTTATCCACACAAGGCCTGACCTTCGCAGTCAGGAGATGGGAGGATATTTCTACAGATGATCTACATTGCTCAAGAGAAAAGACCAATACGTATTGATAACTTGGGTTTCCCAATAGCAAAATCTACCTGTGTATAATTTCATCTGTGTAAAAAATGGTGCATTGGTGCTCTTCTCATAGTATTATAAACCATATTCCTCAAATTCCCCTGTAGATAAGGTTCTGGGTTAAAATTTAACTTCATAATTTACTAAATTTTAAAAAGTAGTAGTGAGGGGGAAGTTATCTTTCTGGTGCCCATTCTACATTTGCAATGCTAGTTGTAAAATGTACTTGTTGAAAAAGTCTGTGGCATCCTGATCTAGGGGCACGCTGTTTAATGGCCATCATTATAGCCAAAGTAGTGGGAATTGCAGCAGTGCCTTCCTGTTCTATATTTCAGGTATCATCATGTGCCCTCGAAATAAACTGTTCAAAATTTCATTGGCCATTAGTTATCTATTCAACCGTCAGACACTTTCCTCTCCCTGGAAGTCACAGGGTAATGGTCACGTAGGAGAGGACAACTTTTCCCTTGTTCTCTTCAAAGTTCTTTGGCTGCTCTATTCCTTAAGTCGATATAAGATAGAGGAACAGAAGAAAAACAAATTTAATTTTGAACATACAGGAACTCATAGAAAAATGAGACTCAATGAAGTATAATAACTAAAGCAGGCAGCTTTTGTACCTTTTAGATAAAAAAATAATAACTCTGTGTTGACAGGACACAGGGGTTTGAGGTTTACGATAGTAAATTCATAAAGAAGTAACAGGTTTATTTATACAGCTTTCTCAGCCCTGAATTCTCTGTCTAGTGATAAGGATATCTCACTCTCTCCGGGTATAGGGAGGGTAATTTTCAGGTGGGAGATTTATTTCCTGCTTTGAGAGGGACAAAGGAGGGCCAGAGAGTCCTCCTTTCACTAACTGTTTCTTAAATGACTAATTCAAAACGATCAATATGCTAAAGTGGTATATTTTGGGATGGCATATTTTGCTCCCCCTCAGTAAACACATGTCATTACCATTCACATAGGTATTCAAATAGAAATATTTGGTTTACTAGCTATGTGCCAAGGGTTTTGCATATCTCACTATTTTTCCCAATAAACAACCTGTCAAATTAGATATCATCATTTTCATTTTATAAACTAGGAGCTTGTTTCTCAGAAGGCTTTTAAAAAGTTTCTAAGGTCACACAGACTTGGCTCCAAAACATTTAGCCCCTTCCTTGCTACTTTAATAATTGTATAAACATAATATAACTGCTGTTAAAAGAAACATAATATTAATATAACCCCTAATTTCTAATTTGTTTTTCCCTTCAAGTGAAGCATCTGTGTTTCTGGGCACTAGTGATTGCTCAAAATATTTTAAGCTCCATTTGGGCATGCTTAGCATTGTCATTTTAAAGATCCAAATGCTAGCAAATACATACTTTAAAAATTATTCTGCTATAGGGAAGATCTAAAAGCATTTTAAAAATAATATAATTATGGAGTTTTTATTAAAAATAATGCAAGAATAAAAGATACAATTTAAAGTATTGAAATGTTTGGATATGTTTATGTATTTGTATATTTAAATGTTTCCTTTCAATGTAGTTATTGTGAAAAGTATGCATGCATTTCAGTAATGCTCCTCTGCTTAAATATTTTTGCTAATTCTCGTTTAAAATTGTCTGATCTGACAGTTTATTAGCTATAAAATTATTAATAAATTTGTATTTACATCTCATAATTGATTTTAACAATGTATATTCTAAATTATAAAAAAGAAGGACTTCTATAATTACTCATGCACTTATCTACCTATTTATGTACTAGCTGTACTTAGCAGAATAAATACAGTTGGGTATGGGAAACTAACTGGTTTTATTTACTAATTTAGAGTCAGTAAGATACTAGCTATCTATCTTCCGGTGTGCTGTTCGGTAAATGAGTTCCTACCTGGATGATGTTTCAGAAGGAATAGTTACAGACTTCATGTGGTGATTGTACAATTTCTCCTGCTGAGATGTTGCCTTTAGATTTAGAACTTGAATAAGAGGTAACCTCACAAGTTCTGAGAAATCTGTTCTTTCCGGTTTTTCAAAAGCTGTGTAATCTATTCCATAAAGGCAGATGGTAACTGAATCTTTGTCTTAATATTATATATCTTTGATGAGTTGAGGACTAATTAAAATATTAATAAGAATAACTACCATTTTAAAAGGGTTTACTCAATTCTAGACATTCTGTGGAATTTAGAAATGTTACCTAATTTTTTCCTTATACAACACTCGTCTGTGATTCTTTCTTCTCTATTTTAATGATAATCAAAGTGAGACTTACGTTAAACCACCCAAGCTTATGTGGCTAATAAGTGGGGATCCAGCAGTTAGACCTAGGCCTGTCAGTATCAAAATCCAAGTTAAAAAAAAAGGGGAGGGTGATTAATTTGGTTTAATCTATCATTCCCCAAATTACTAAACTAGGGAAACTTTGTTTTCTCCCCACCCCAGTAATCCCTATTAATATTCTGTAGAGATAGTGTCCATGGGGAAATAAAAATAGCTGTTAACTTACTCATTTTGAAGACAAATAAACTTAAAGAATGATATATTAGGTTAGTTGTTCAAAGTTAGAGTGAAAGTTGGAACCAGAAAAGCAGAGTACAATGCCTAGAACACAGCAGGCATTCAGAGTATTTGTTTTTATCTATCTTTGTAATTTTTTTAAATCCTCAATATAACACCTTTCCACTATAGCACAACTCTTCCTTAAATGAAATATTGGTAGAGAACTTGAAATGAGTTATGTCAGAAAAAAGAAAGGAGACTTTATTTTTGGGATCCTATTATTTCCTGGATTATTTGTCTATATCCTTTTACAGGTATTATGTCAGTTTTGTAAATAATTCGATGGCATAGGCATTATTTCCACTCTTTTCATAGATAAGAAGGCTGAGGCTGACAGACATAATTTTTCCAGAATAATTTACGAATGAAATATTTCTTCACTGATCCCAGATTTGACTAAATTCATACTTTATAGTCAAAGAGAAAGCGGTATAAAGTGAGTTTGAGAGCAAGAGCAAAAATGAGAAGAGAAACAGCAGTGTTTTCTCTCTAAATCAGTGATTTCCTATTTTTTTTAGCTAAAGCACCAAAGTAAATTAAGAGCAATTAACCTCTCAGCAGATACAGACAATTGCAAAGGTTGTTAACGCAGAGGACACACTGGGCCATTATATGGAAAATTCATGAGGTTTTACAACCTTGGGATGGAGTCAAGTAAACTTAAAATTAAGCAAGTGAATAATAATATCAAAAAGTATATAAAAAATGATTATTATGTGATCTCCTTCAGTAGACTGTGAAGTATTTATGGGCAGTAAGCAAGCCTATTTTAATAGTTTATATTTTGCCACTTCTTAACACAGTACCTAAGATTTATTAAGCACTCAAAATATTTGTTTTTGTTTTGATTTTTTTTTTCTTAATGCATGGACATTTTTTAGCTATTTTTGCTAATACATACATTTTTAGTAGCACTTGAGTAATACACAAGTAATACAGTAATCTTTATAACACTAAAATAATTAGTTAATTTCTGCCTTTATTCTATGCATATAGTGGTTGCAGATTAAAACCTCTGTATCATTTGTTATAGTTCTGTGATTCAAAGCAAAATATATATTTGCATAGTAAATGACTATCTTTTGGTTTAGATTTTCATATGGAAGAAAGAAATAGTCTTTCCAGAAAGCTCTACAACTTGACACATTAACACTACTACATTAGAGACAGGACGGTGAAGGGATATGAAAAACTAATCCAACCAGATTTCCATTGAAAGCCTGATTAGCAAAAGTAGATTCCCCAAACATGAATGCAATTCACATTTGCTGGTTATTTTTATGTCAAAAGGAATTTTAAAATTCACTTTTTTTTAACTAGGAGAAACTCAATCTATAACAATATTATATATGGTGTTATAAGATGCTCTATTTGACCAAACTTTAGTCAGGCTTCTCTAAGCCCTCTTCTCAAGTAGGCCTCCCCTTTGGCCCCATTCTTTGCCTGGCCTGGATAGCCCAGTTTTAGCATGAATCTTTCTAAGCCAGGTTAGAGAAAATCCCCTATTCTTGATATCTGTTTACCCAAGCTTGCACTCAGCAAGAATCCTGTGAACTCAGTTTAGCACAAATTCTCCCTATCTGTGCCTGATGTCTCTCTCCTCTTGGTTATTTACCATCCACTACCTAGGTCAACTTGTTCCTTGGAAATAAATCCTCACTTGTTCTTGTTCTATTTGGAGTTGAGCCCAGTCTCTCTCCCATATTGCAAAAGTCTTGACATCTATTGCAACAGTCATAAATAAAATCTTCCTTACTAGTTTTCACAAGTATCAGAATATTTTTTCTGTATAGGTATTAAGGTTATTAGGCAACTACAAACACGGAAGCTGAATGTTTCTGGAAAGTATTAGGCAAATTCTTAAAATTTTACGATGATACAGTTCATATGGGAGTAAAAATACTAAAATGACAATTAAATCTTACTAGAATTCAAAATTAATGAAACCGATCTGTGTGAACCTGGGCAGATATGACCAGAGCTCATTGGCAGAGGAGAGGAGCAAATGACTGGAAATATTTCACCATATGTTGTGTTTAGTAAATACATAATTGATGGAAGGATTGCATGGGGGGATAAACTAGATGGTGTGATTTAGAGAATTCAAATTTTAAAAGGAACAAACAACCATCTAAGAAGAAAGTTAGGAAGACAATTGTTTTATACTAATTTCTCATGTCTCCAATTCATTTATTTTTGAAAGATCACATACTTATTTTAGAAGACATTTCAGTTCTAGATAAATGGAGTTTCTGACCATTTATCACAGCCCCCCTACATCTTTCTCAACTTATGTGAGTGATCAGAAAGCAACTTGGAGTCTTTAGATCCTAAAATTATTAATAATTTTCATGAATATTTAGAATATGATAGGTAGAACCATTTTAGATTTAAATTGCCTTCAGTTGGTTTCAAATTTTTAAGTTTTTACTCTCAATACTTTTAAAAACTATTTTTTCTGGTACCTTCAAATATGCTATCTTTTTCCACAGGGTTTAATGCTACAATCTACAGTTATGAACACACTCATTAACACATTTCTCTGTATTGAAAACAGAATGTAATCCATAATAATCAGGTCGGTTAGGAAAATCCTTAAGGGTATGCCTGGATATAGTTTACCTGAAAAGAAACATGCTTTCACATATTCTAAAAAGTATGCATTCTGTAAAATCAGACTTATAAACCTCACGCAATAAGTTTCAGTCCCCAAATTAGTGGATTTTAAATATTTCCTTCAATTTTAAATGAGGATAAAGTATTAACCAGGGTGAAAACTGTGTGCTGTGCTCAAATTGGGGGTCTAAATGGAATTTTTAATTACAATTTAGGGGATGGCATTTCTTACATAGAAAAACAATAAAAAAATCATACAAAATTTTATCTACATAAACAGCAAGATCCCTATATATTTTTTTCTGTTCAATCACAAGGTATCTGATTCCTATAACAAAACTGTATGTGATACTAAATGATATACAGAATGAATGACGTCTTTTGTGAGATTTTCTGCTTCACATTAATTCCTTTCTGGGATAGATGGTGTCAGAGTAGGGATAAATGAAACAGTGACTATGAGATAAAAATTGTTGAAACTAGGTGATAAGTACATAGTGTCCTTTAAATACATCATTCCGTTCATTTCTGCACTTTGTGAAAAAATTTAATAATATCTAAATGGCATTTGATGCTTTCATGTAACAGTTTCGTCCCTCTGTGATAAATTAAAAGTTAACAATTGTTCTCTCAAAGATGGATTTTTTTTCAAAAATTATTTCTAATTTAGCATTTCTTTCAAACTCTACTACCACCACACTACAACATTCAACAGTCCCTGCTTTTCTATCCTGAGTGCAGCTTCCACACCTACATACAGACATATTGAGTTCAAATCAGTTTAACAAATTCAGTAGCTTTTGTGATGAGAGAACGTGTCTCTTTCGGCACACGAAGCCTTCCACTTCCTATGTCCTCATGAGACTGGGCATCCCCTCACTCACAGACCCCAGCCCTCCAGCCTTGATTCCGGCCCCAGCCCACAGGAGCACTGACTGCAATGTTTTTCATCTACCCTCTTCCTGACTCACCCCAGTTCTTTCTCTAATACAACACAGAAATGTTACTCGATTTTCCTTTACAGTAATAAGTAAAATCACATGTTCTTCATTTCTCTTTCATAGCAATTCGAACGTTTTTCTTCTTAGCAATTTTCAAAATTTATTAAAATTATCTATGTCATTATTTATCTGGCTAAATTGTGACTACTTTGTTCAATACTAAATCCGATTGGAATACCAATATCTTGCAGGTAGTAAGGACATTCAATAAATATAACTTTAATTAAAACATTAATGAAAACTCTTCATTCAATGGCTTACTTGAGCCAAGAGGATGTTATATCAGAAAATGCAATTAGGAGTAGCCATAAATGTTTGTGTAAATTTAATTTGTGTGCCACTAGGAATTATTTACATCAGTATGTTACATATTTATCTCTTTTATTTATCCATTGATTCAAAAAAAATTGGCCTTCTGGAAAATAAAACACAAGGCAGTGTTTAACTCAACTTTCTTGGTAGTTCACTGCATTGCAAGTTCACGGATTTGCAAACTCATGAATTTGCAAGGACTCCGGAAGGCAAGCTCTAGGACACAGTAAATACACAAACAAAATAAGCTCATGGAGGCATATTTGCTGGGGCATGAGAAGTGCTAAGAAGTAAAATAAAATGTTGTAAACAGATAGGTGATCATTTTTTAAATAAAGTTCTGCTAGATTTATTGGAGTAAGTAGAAGACTTTTCTGACAAGGTAGCATTTGAACAGAGCCATTGACAAGTGAGGATGCAGGTCAAGTTGATATAGGAAGAATTGGCCAGAACCAAGGGAATTTCCATTACAAAGACTCTGAGGCAGGAATGAGGTTGAGAGCATGAAGGAAAAGCCAACGGGTCAGGATGGATAAAGCAGTGACAGGTAATTCTCTATGAAAGTTCACCAGTTTTCATAACTTTACCTTGAAGGAAAAGAACAAACTAGCCAATGAAAGAAAGAGAGACTGGAACTATAATAGACCATTATCTCCACACTGCATCATGTCTACAAACATGGTTGATTATTCCTATCACGATAACTCAAGTATAAGCTATAAATGTGGCAGAAGCTCTTTCTTCCTCAATTAGCGAGACATCATTAGCAACTCTAGTGAATTTGCCTGCTGGGATAATGTGCTACTGTGAATGCCTTTTTAGTTTCTAGAATGTTTGGTAAATGTCTAAGTTGACATGGTAACATTTGTCCTGTGACTAATTTTAATGAATGTTGGTTTACTTCTGTGACCCTCATTTTATATGCAATTAATTGGGATTGATCTGTCAAAAATGTTTCAAACTGCTTAGGAAATACATATTCCTATATGGGTACTGCATCCATTTGGAATCAAAGACAAATGAACCTCTATGTTTTAAAATAAAACTAAATCCCAAGATCAGACAACAGAACTAAAACTAAATGGTGATTTTGGGGGCAAGCTGTATGATTTGCATATTTAACAAGTTTGTTCAAGAAATAGAAATGGTATGTCCTTTGGTGTTTTACTCTATTGCATAACATTGTTACCCATAAAGAATCATTTAGGAAAATAATTTGGCAGTTTCTTACGGAGTTAAACATGTCCTTACCATTAACTAGCAATCTTACTGGTTATTCAAGTTCAAACAAAACTTATCCGTTGATGTTTATGATACATTCATTCATAATTGCCAATCCATTCACCTGGTATATGTGTAATCAGATGGTGATTCATGCAATTGAGTATTACCCAGAAATACAAAAGAATCTGCTATTAAGGAACATAATATAAGGACAACTCTCAGATGCATTATACTAAAATGAGCCAAACGTAAAAACACATGTTGCATAATCATTTTCCTATGAATTTTTTACAAAAGCAAACTGACGGGACAAAAAAACTAAACATTGGTTGAGAGGAGTTGGTGATGGGAGAAGAGACTGCCTTCAAAGGAGCACAAGAGAGTTTTTTGGGTTGATTCAGATTATATTTGGTTATTGTGTTGGTGGATATATGAATGTGTGTGTTTGCACATAGAAAGGCACAATAGAATGATAGATTTTATTGTATGCAAGTTATTTTTAAAGTTTCCCCACTCCCCGCCCCCCAAAAAAAAGACTGCAAAGAAAAGTGAAACAATCTGTTGAGGGATTAAGGCCTCACCCATAATTAGCTGAGAATCTAGTGCAAACAGTGCATGATTATCACTATCTACAATCTAGCAGGAATTAAGGTGATATGGTAAAGGCTACTCTTGACCAAAACCAGTTTTCTTTTCTATTTGGACATGAGTTAAACTATTTACTGGATTCCCACAAAATCGATCTGGTTTATGTTGATTTGTACACAATGGAATGAGAGGTGAGTTGGGGAGATACATGGGACTCCCAGGTTTGGCACATCCCCATGCCCTTTCTCCTTCTGCTACCTTGATGGAGAGCACAGGGTGACTTTGGAAGCTGTGTTTTGAAGACATTGGAGCCAACAACGGAAGGGATTTTGTATTTATGGAAATGAGAGGCGAAAAAAAAAACAAAACCTCTATCATGATAGGCTTTTGAAATGTTGATGGTTTTCCGTTAAAGCTGCTATTAACTTACACATGAATTTTGTTAAAAAAAAACAAAAATCTTTTCTCTGATTCCATTAGAATTTTTCATTCATTGCCTTACAAAAGATAATCATCGATTAATCCAGGTTCTGTAAATTACAGGAGTGTTTTTCCTAGTATTTGGCCATTAATTCTCATTTGGGACAATGTATCACTCCACAATCTCTTAAAAAACACTGCTGTATGTAGAGGATATTTCAATTTGAATATTTCTTGTATAACACCAATCATTTTCTCATTCATTGATTTATGCCTTCACCATACATTGACTTGTGCTTAGTTTGAACCATATGAAATTGCCGGTATTTAATTTCTATCGATCTATAAGCATGAAAATGTCATAGAATCCTGTCATATGCTCCTTTTTTGTAGATTTAATTATGTAATGCATATTTTTCCAGTTGCTTAGCTTTTCTATTTCAGGAACAATCATAACTTAGCTACCAGTTTTCAGGCTAAATATCTTACAGTGTTTTCTTTTTAATAGAAAATCTTTATCATGTAGATTCAGTCCATTTAATTCCAATTCTGAGTTGCATGAAGCCATTTTTTTTCTTGTTTTGCAAAGACTTATGGCAAGTTTAAGTAAATAATAAAGAGCTAAATCATTTTTCTATAAACACCGACCTACTTCTTGTATTTTTTTTCTTTACATATAGTATTTTACTGTCTAATGCCTAGCATTCTTGTCATTTAATCATATAAATTACAATTTTCAAAAATCAAAAGAAGTCTCTCAGGCTGGGAATTTTTCACAAAGAAGCTAAATTTGCAAGGATATGTGAAGGCAAGCTATGTAAATAGTATTATCAGTGAAACTTAAGTCCAATTAAATTATTTGTATTCTGAAATTGTGAATGACGTGCATTAATTTTTGAGAGGGAATCAAGACAATATTTTAAGCTGATTGTTTGTGTACTGTTGTTATGATGAGGTCATTTAAGTTCACTGTACTTGTCGTTATTTGATCACAATCAGCAACTCCTCCTAAATATTAAATTTGTGAATAGATTGTTAGGCAGAACCACAGAAGAACTTCTAGGGATTAGACTGTTTTTAGCTTATTAGTTAGTAGGTTGTAAAGAAATGATCACATAGTTCAAGTCATTTTCAAAGTGTCCAATTTTTGTTTCATATATATATATATATATATATATATATATATATATATATCCTTTTTTGTTTAATGTTTAACTTAGGAAGGATAGGTTGGAATTAATCATTCCAGAAACAGAGAAGCCACATCTAGATATGCACATGGAGGCTTCTAAACTTTTCTTTGATTATACTGAATTTGGTGGTTTTCCTGCTGAACCTGATGTCTGTAATGTGATTTAGCATTTGCTGGCACTTGGCTAAAATGAGTAATGCAAAGAAAGAATCAGCAAAATGTAATGGTAAGCAAATGCAGATTTAATGTACAAATATGAAAGATATCCTCAAATATTTATCATGCTGTCACTTGTACTCTTAGATTTTTTTTTTCCACTTTATAATAATGTTATGGAACACCAAATAGAGATTTATATGATTTTTCTCAGTTTTTATATATTTTTTTCCAAAGATTTAAGCCACTGTACTTTTAAATATTAATACCTTTGGTTTACAGATGAGGTAACAACTCAGTGAAATTAGATGATTTGTCCAAAGTCATAGCATTAGTAATAGTACAGTCCATATTTTAAAAGAATGGGTGTGTTGGGCGGAGGGGAGGTGGCATATTGCTGCAAGAGCCTCGTGTGCTGCATTCTTTCTACAGCTTTATTTTTTGTTTTTGTCCACTTATCCCTAGAAGTAGAAGAAGGAGCTAAGATATAGTTTATTTGGAGGAGTGGTCAGTATACATTGGCAGGTGAGAGGGAAGGTGGTGCAGAGAAAGGAATGCACCCAAGAGGAATCTATTATCCAGCCAGTGATATCGAGTCATCCTGCAGGACCACTATGGAAAATGACACAGAATACATGTATTCTTAGATGTTTTGTGGCCTAGAGGAATGGGACTAGGGATCTAAGTAATCCAATATCCATCTGACATTGCTAAAGATCTGTCCTCTGCAGGGAAATTATTTCCCAGTCACTTCTGTCCTGTCTGTAGATTCACAGTGTGAGTTTCAGCAAGCCAAAGATATCCCTCATGCAATGATGTGGCACTGACTGTTGGGAGTGTGACCAAGAATCCTAAGGGGATCGAAGCAGTTACAGATTTAATGACGACAGGCCTGCCCCCCAAATCCATACCTTATATAATGATGGTAAACACCTGTGACATTGGTATACTACACACATGAAAATCAAAAGATCTGTAAATGTTAAGTACTTTTCTCAAGGTCGCACAATCTAGAAATGGAGTAAACCCAGGACTCCTGCTTAAGTATGTGAGTTTCAAATGTGAGTTTCAAAATGTTAATTAATCTTAGTTTTATATTTTTATTTGGTTAACACTGAAGGTTAGTCTAAGGATTTTCACAGTAGTCTGAAATATAAAGATAATATGTTTCTTTTTTCTAGAATTTTTTGTTGTTGTCCATAGGTAGAAACTGTACTTATGAAATTGGAATCAATATACTATGACTTGATTAAATTTACTTATATAATCATATTGCCCAGCATCACACATGGATGTCAGCCCTGCGTATGCAGACTATTCAGACTCTCTCAGAACACTCCATGGAAAATCATCACACCCAAACAATATGTTCTGATGTTACTTTAAACAGCTCATATACAATGAGTACAAAAGAGAGTAGTCAACAGAACATGAATCTAACAATACATTTGAGCTTAAATAATAATTTTAGAGAGGTAGGTAACTCTAAAGAAAGCATATCATGCAAAAAACAACCCTTATTTTGAAATTAAAAAATATATTATCATTTCAGCATGGCAATTACTAGCTGTATATTGTCATACACATTGTACTCTTTTGGCTGCATTTTTTATTCTACTTTGAAAAATCTATTCAATAAATATTTGTTGAAGACCTATTATAAGCCCGTCATTTTGTTTTGCCTTATAGTTACAGAGGTGAACAAGACAGACAGGGTTTCTACCCCATGTAGTATAAAGAAGACAGGTAATAAGCAAATAAATTAACAAATAACAGCTCATGATAGGGGTTATAATGAAAATCAAAGCATGTGAAGTTACAGGGTGGGATGGAAGAACCGCCTCATGTTGAAAGTTTAAGGAAGGGATCTCTGGGGAGATGAGATTTAAGGTGAATGAAACAAAAAGCCAGCCATGAGAAGCACATCAGACAGAAAACAAGTGCCAAAATCCATAGCACAGATAAGTTTCGAGTACTAACAACACAAGAGAAGACAAGTATGGCTGAATCACTTTAAACAAACAACGACGGGAGAAGACGAGGTTGTAAAGTGAGGCTGGGATTTGATCCTGTACTGTGTAGAGTTATATAATTCACAAGAAAAAGGCTCTCCTTTCATTCTGAACAAAATAAAAGCTGATGAACGTTTTGAAAAAAAAAAAAAAGGGTGATACATGATCCATTATCTATCTATCTGTCTGTCAATCTATCAATCAATCCATCCATCCATCCAACTCAGGGTTGAGTTTTATCTAGAATGGGAGTGGTGGACATAGATATAAGTAGAAAAATTTGGGAAATGTACTGTGTTAACATTTTAAGAAAGATGAAATGCCTTAGGAAGGGAGGGAAGGAGGAGGGAGGGAGGGAGGGAGGCAGACAAAGACATTTGAATAAGTTTGATTTATCCTGGACAGTGTACTAAAACAATGGCAGAATTGCAAGAAACCAAAGAATCAGGGAACTGAACACTGTTTTTCTCTCTCTGTCTCTGTCTCTCTCACTATAGATAGTATACATGCTTGGCTTGAGTTAAATGGCTGTTCTGGACTAATCAATGAATCCGTGTGTCCATTCAAGGAAACTACAGATTGATCCATCTGGTTATATGTCCACTTTTCTGTTTAAATGGGAAATTTTCACATTGAAAAGGCCACCTCACAAAGTCAATTCTTATTACAGCATGGGACATAATCAGTTCTGCATGAAACACCCAGGGAAGTCTTGCTTAAGAAGTGACATTTGAGCTGGATAACTCAGTTCATTCAACTCAATATGTATTGAGGGCTTATTAAATTCAAGGTACTCTGTCTAGTAAGGTGCTGTGAAGCATACAAAAGTGAATAAAATACAGTTTTTCTTCAACACAGGGATTTACGATCTAATGAATGGACTGACATATATACACAAGCTTCTGTGGAAGTTCTCTCAATATCATTAAGTTTAATCCTGAGACATACTGGGGTGTTAGGCATTCTTAAAGTCTTAGCCATTACAACATTTGAAGCAATGCCTTGGGAGAAGTCCGCTAGATAAAATTAGCCCATGGAGGATAACTATAAATTGGCAAAGGATCCATTCAATACATAGTTACTGACTGTATATGAGGCCAGGAAAAGATGAGGCCCAATGGATGCAGAGATAAAATTGAGTATGATTGTCAAATAACTTGTAATCTACTAAAATATATGGACTAATTATAATTCAGTTCAACCCTTACTTCGCAAGAATGTTAAACCACGAGTGTTAAATCAGACATCTTGTAAAAGGGCTTTCAGTTGCACAGTACTAATGGGTTCAGCATATTTACTACTTAAATGACCCTCATAAGTAAGTGTCATAGGATCAGCATTTGCAGATCTGACAGCCAATGGGCAGAGAAGTTAATGAACTTGCTCTACAGGGTAAGTGGGAAATCAGTACTTAAACTTAGACAGTGTGGCTCCAGAGTCCATCCTGTCAAGAGAAGATAAGAAGACATGAATAAACATGAAAAGCATGGAAGAGTCCAGGTCTGGGATTTACAGAAACCTTTAGGAACAGATGTGGTGGGTGTAACTGAGTGAGAAAGCTTGCAAGATTAGATGAGACTAAGCTGTCTCAATTATAGTTTTCTGAATTGAAATATTTTTTTAGTATTCAAGTTGTCCAATGCTTGGCTCTGAAAGTTGGTTGTTGGAGAGGTATCATTCAAATGAGAATAAGTGTTATTTCCTAGATTTTTCATTTTTAGCAGGAGTTATCCAGGATGATATCTGGGTATACGGGGTGGACAAATTTGTGTGCCACTGTGCAAAATCACCTGTCACGTGGGTCTTTGTTTCTAAGCCATTGTAGCTAACAGCGTGCCTGGGATCCTAAATAGTCACAATATCTTTGACTCAGCCTCCTTCTTGTGAACTCTAAGTCAAATGTTGACTGGCTCAACTTCCAAATCTCTTTTTGAGTCCATCTCCTTATCTGCATTCCAAGTGTCATTGTGACAGTATTCTAGTTTAGATCAGTGATATATTTCTATCTCAAATTACTGCAGCAATCTCTTAAGTGGTCTTATTGATCCAGATATGTCCACTTTTAATTATTTCAAAATATTGAACTAATAGAGCTACATTAAATCCTACATTAAAAATCATATGTTAACCCCAGCAAATCAAATCTGATTCCTCGATGTGGATTAAGTAGACCTATAAAGACCCTGCTGCCGGCCACCTTTCCTTCCTGGTCACCCTGCACTCTCAACTCCAGTCCACTTAGCAACTTTGGTTTCATTAAAGTACATTTCTCTCTCACCTTCAGGATTTTGCATATGTGTTTCTACTTAAAGAGAATTTTATTTTCTTTCACCAGCTACAATTTATGTATATTGTTAGTTTGACATTGAAAAGTCATGCTTCCTGAAGACTTTTCAACACACATGTACTTAGAAATAATTTTTTTCTTGCTGTTGAATTCTCACTAGAAATTTTTACTCAAAAAGTTCACTCAAGCACATCACACACTAGGTTCTCTAAGTTTCGGTAATACCATTCTACGCTGCTCTTCCATAGTGTTCAAGGACATTAAAAGTAGAGAGTTTCCTATATTTTTGAGGTCTTGTTATAATACAAGTTAGATGAGCAAATCTTGTTCTCTCTATCTGTTTTCCAGATAAAATTTCCCTTTGAAAGTGAAGGTAAATAACCATATTTGGTTGTTTTAACGTCTATCATCATAGTATCCTTGTTTTCTTCCCTCATTGTAAATCTTTAGGTCAGCGTGGGTAGCTTAGTTTCATACACACACAGACACATCTGTCATCTGGAAAGCCAGGAGAACACTACAATTAATTTGGATATATCAATCATCTTAAGAATGAGAAATGTGTACTAGACATATGTGAAAGTAGACAGCCGTACGAGGTTATATTCAAGACTTCTGGCATTATCGTTTATTTAATGGATCATTTTAATCTGTATTGTAGGCTAATTTCTATTGCACTAACAGGCATACATCATGCTCTTGTGCAGCCTAAAGTTCATATGAAGAACAAATGTGAGATTATTCCTAAGGAAATTGTCATATAAGTAAAATAACAATCCTTGAGCCAAGGTGTGAAGGATGAGTAGAAATGTGACCCCAGAATATAGGTCAGGGGAGATCACTGAAGGCAGAAGGAAAAGGTTGGTTTCAGTGAAACGGATAAAGCAAAGAAGCCAGCTACGCATGGAGTGTAGCACATTAAGTCATACTGGTGCCCATAATGCTGACCTTGCACATTTTAAATCGTTTTAAGCCTAGTGTTCAAATGAGTGTTCATTTTTGTTTTTCTACATAATTTACTTAATTATGCCTGACTGTGGACAATTTTAACCTCCTGCTTCCTTACATTCATGATCTTTGCCTTTGTAGAACGATCATCCCACCACATTCCTGGAAAACACAAAAAAGTGCAGTACTTTCAAATAAAAATAAAGACGTCCATTCCATCGTGTACTTATGTACCACATGCTTATTACAGAACCAAAGGACTCAAGATTCCTAGTGACTATTATTCTCTTTCACTAAAAATTGCCTTCTCCATGCTCAGTCCTGCACAACATTTTCTACTTGTACCATAGTCTCCTATTATTTCATAACAATAGGTATGTTATGGAATGTTATAAAATAATCCACCCCAGAAGAACCCAACTACATTTTTGTCCTCACAAACTTAGGCAAACATGGCTCCATATTTCCTAATTTTAACTTTGTTTGGTTTGGTTTTTACAAAACTCTGTCTCCATTAGCCATGATTTAGACTGATGAGAAAGCAGCATTTGGAAGTTCTAATCAATGGAGCAAGGTGGTCTCCTGCAGATTTTACCATTTCCAAAGATAATTTATTTCATGGGTGATACTTTCAGTGGTATAAATAACTGTCCAAATCTAACTCAGATGTATTCCCTGAAATTCCATAGTATATTTTCATCTTGGGGCAAAAAGAAAAACTGTCACATATACGAGACATAAATTGATTTTTTTTTTTTTAAAGTATTGTTGTATTCACTTGAGAAAAGGATACTGAGCTATTACAGTGAGCTTGAACCAACTTAATTCTTTCCAGTTCTCACTGTGGTTTCTTTTATTTCTCCTTGCTAGCTGATAATATTTCAGATCATAGTTGTCACTTGTGTATAAAGTATTTTTATAAGGATGACACCAGTCTCCTGATCTCCATCTCTAGAGAGGGAATTAGAATTAACAGATTAAATTGTAGAAAAGCTGTGTTGGATCCAAATAAGAATAGATTTTATAATTGAAAATCTGATTAACTGCTGTAACAAGTTATTGGACAAAGGCAGAGGATTCTTGTCCCTAAACAGACAGGCAATTGATTTTTTTTTTTTTTTTTAACGTAGTCGTTGTTGAAAAGAATATAAAATTGATAATCTATTGCTTTCTTTTATGATTTAGGATTTTCCTACTATGTAAACCTATTTATTCTTAGTCCATGAAAGAGACAGAATAGGGTAATAGAGAACATAGAATTTAGAACCAGACTTCCTGGATTCAAGTCTTGGTTCTACCACTTAATAGCTTTGTGATCTTGATAAGATTCCCTACCATAGCTCCTCCAAATTAGATCATGATACAAAATGTAGACTATTACGATATCTATCACATAATGTTTTTAAATAATTCAGTAAAATTTGTAAAGAATGCGTAATAGCACCCAACACATAGTAAGAAATCACAAGATATTAAAGTTTTAAATCTGGCATATCCTTTAAATAGAAACCTCAGCAACAATTAATACGGTTGTGGTTCTAGGGAGAAAAGTTTAAAAACACATTGGGTGTTAAGGAGTCAGGTTTTTTGTTTGTTTGTTTGTTTGTTTAAATCATGTTTGAGCATGTGCTTTGACAGCATATACTTAAACTACATTTTTTTTTTTTTTTCTAGGAAAAGCTTAGATGCTGTTCCATTGCTATTTGGTGTCGGACATTTCTGAGAAAAAGCCTACACATAGCCTGTGGATTTCTGCTGGTAAAACATGACTTTTACTACATGGTGATGGAAGGAGAACTGACTCTGGGTGGTGAACACAGAATGTGAAATATAGACGATGCATTGTAGAATTGTACACCTGAAATCTACGTAACTTTATTAACAATGGGCACCCCAATAAACTTGAATTAAAAAACAAAAACAAAAAGCAAAAAACATAAATTTCACTAACTCAACTGAGACATTCTAAGTGTAAAGATCTCCAATTAAAATTCAATAGCATAGGATAAAAAAAATCTGCTCTTCTTTTTAATATTAAATGTTTTCAAACTAGGGGAAAATATAAAAAGTAATAGAGCAAACACCGATATACACAGGGCTAAATATTTTTGCTTTGCAACAAAATTTCAAAATTTACTACTAATAACGTTAAAAACAAATTAACGTTAGAGATACAGTTAGTGATTTTCTCTCTGAAATGTAAATTATAGTCATTTTTGTTTGATTTTGTATTTTTCTTATTAAACTGATAATGAGCATAACTTCATATTTTAGTATAATTTCATATGTGCATTTTAGTATTGTACATGTGGATTCTATCACCTGTGAATTGCCCCTTGTGTCCATTTTTCTACCGACTTATTATTTTTTGGAGAATCATATGTATAAGTAATAATAATACTACAGATTCTTTGCATTGTATATGCTTTTGAAATATAAGTTTGACAACTTAAAATTAAATACACAATGGAGACCGGACTTGATAATTCCATGAGCAGAAAAAACCATTTAAGCCACATAAACAAAACTCAATCTAGCTTAGTTCATGAACACAGGCAAAACTCATCTTAGGTTATTTCTTGTAAATTCTTTGATAATCATAAAAGAAACTTAAATTCCTAAAAATGGTATAAGACATCACTTTTAACCAATCACATACTCTCTGGAAACCCCCACTGTGATAACCAGTCACTGTAAAGTTTAAACAATTTCCTCATTTTCACTTTATAAGCCAATATGCAATGTCATGTTCCTGAGCTTCGTATCAGTTTTGGATTGGAATGTTCCCAGTTCGTGAACTGTTCTTATATGAATAAATAAAATACTATTTCAAAATACTTACTAAATACTATTTTGATTGATCTAGCGGTTTTAGTTTTGGTATTTCTGAATTTTTGACAATTTGTTTTATACTGGTATTTGTAATTAATGCATTTTTTGTTTTTTGTTTTAAGTAGTCAAAATAATAATTTTTCTCGGTGGGTCAGGAGTTAAAGTAGAGCAACATCAGGGGGAGTTTGTTCCTATTTCACAATATGTGGGGCCTCAGCTGGGAAGGCTTGAGAGACTCGTGCTCGAGTCTCCTGGAGTCTTCCTCATTCATGTGTCTGGCATTTGGACTGGATGACCCAAAGCCTACAACACTCAGCCCAGACTGTCAGCTGGAGCACTGGATGTGTCCTGAGCCTCACTGAACTGCAGCTGGGTGCTGAGAGGGAATGTCCCGTGAGGGAATGATCTGAGAGCAGGTGTTCCATGAGAGGCTGGGAGAAGTGTCACGACTTTCACTGAACCAGATATGAAGTTACAGACATTATATTATCTTGGACATAAGCAATATAGACAAATTCCAGATTCAACGAGAAGAGATTACTTTTCTTCTTGAGGGGAGGCTGGAATGATCTAAAAGAGTATGTGGATGGAAAATAAAATTGTGACCCTCACTGGAACACACTATCTTCACACATGCTTTTTTTCTTCATAGCATTTAGGACCACGTGAATTGATGTGTGTTCATGTTTGTATGCTTTATTTCTTTCTCCAGAAAATTAAAATGTAAACTTCACATGGGTGAGGTGTTTGATTCACTACAGCATCACTAGTATCTAGAAAATCGTGTAGCCGTATGGGTATTCAGTGTGTGTATGTGTGTGTGTGTGTGTGTGTCCTAAAAGAGTGTTTCCCAAGGATGTTGCTCTAATGTATTATAATATCTGTCATACTAGAGAAAACAAATAATGCTGCTTATCTCTGGACATGACTAACCCAGCCTCTTTGAGTTCCGTACACCTAATCAAAAAATCCTGAGGATGCAGGAGCCCAATTTTCCCCATGTCTTTCATTCCAGGCAGCAGTTCTGGTTCTGGTAAGCAGTTGATTAGTGCAAATATTACAGATGTACTAAAATATGCACTTACCGTTTATTTTTTGAGTTCAGGAACAGAGAAAGGTCCATACATACACAAAGGTTTATCTTTAGTTTGAATTTGTCATCTTTCTTTTGAAAGTGCTTTAGGTATGAAATACATATATGTGTGTGTGTGTGTGTGTGTGTGTGTGTGTGTGTATATATATGTGTATATAAATATATATATATAAAATTTGTCATCATTCTTTTGAAATTGCTTTAGGTATGATATATATATATATATATATATATATATATATATATATATATATATATATATATATATATATATATATATATATATGTATATATTAGATATAAAATGTTATACATATGTGTATATCAGCTGTCTGATAGACAGTATGCTACCTGGTATCTATACAGTGATGAAAAGCCACACACAGTTCCTGCCATCTTGAAGACTATATTAAGATGTTAAGAATATAAATACTAAATAAGTAAGTAATCACAAACATAATTAATATTAGAAAAGAGGACTATGTGGTTTTTTACGTGCATATAGCAAAAAAAAAAAAAAAAAAAAAATCTATATAGTGCTAATTCCAATGTCTTATTTTTAACTTTTACACTGGACTTAGCGGCAACAATTGACTGTAAGCTTTGGGAAATCTTTGAACACATCTATCTTGTTTTCACTTTTTCTTTAATAATTATAATGGTGTAGGGTACACAGACTCCATTCTATAAATATTTGCTGAATTAAGGAACATGTATGACCACTCTCTGTGTCTCACTCCCTTATTACTTGGACTGTTTTTAAAATCAATTCTATTTCTTAGAGCAATTTTAGGTTTACAGAAATATGGAATATAAAATACACACACACACACACACACACACACACACACACACACAGTTTTTCCAATTATTAACTTCTTGCATTAGTGTGGTATACTTGTTGCAATTGATGAGCCAATATTGACACATTATTGCTTAATAAACTTAACACAGGATGTGAAGGACCTATACACTGAAAACTATAAAACATTTTTAAAATAAATTGAAGAAGACACAAAGAAATGGAAAGACATTCTGTGTTCAGGGATTGGAAGAATCAACCTAGTTAAAATGGCCATATTACCAAAAGCAATATACAGAATATACAGACTTAATTAAATCCCCATCAAAATCCCAATGGCATTTTTTAAAGAAATAGAGCAAAAAATCATCAGAATTGTATGGAATCACAAAAGACCCAAATGGCCAAAGAAATCCTAAGAAAAAGAACAATGCTGGAGGTATCATACTCCCTGTCTTCAGCTTGTACTACAAAGCAACAATAATCAAAACAGTATGGTATTGGCAGAAAAGCAGACATACAAACCAATAGAATAGAATTGAAACCCAGAAAGAAACCCACATAAATATAAACAGATAATTTTTGACAAAGGAACCAAAAACATATAATGAAGAAAAGAATGCTTCTTCAATAAATGGTTCTGGGACAAATGGAAAACCATGTGCAAAAGAATGAAACTAGATGGCTATCTGTCACCATGTACCAAAATTAACTCAAAATAGATCAAAGATCTGAACATAAGACCTGAAACAATAAACTACATAGAAAAAAAACATAGTACTACACTTATGGACCTTGGATTCAAAGAGGATTTTATGAATTTGACCTCAAAGGCAAAGAAAGTAAAAGCTAAAATAAATGAACGGGACTGTATCAAACTAAAAAGCTTATGCTCAGTAAAAGAAACCATCAACAAAACAAAGAAGCAACCAACAGAATGGGAGAAGATATTTACAAACACCTCCGATAAGGGGCTAATATCCAAAATATATAAGGAACTCATGCAACTCAACAACAAAAAGAGAAACAATCCAATTAAAAAAATGAACAGAAACTTCTCACAATAAGACATACAAAAGGCAAACAGATACATGAAAAAATGTTCAACTTCACCAGCTATTAGGTAAATGCAAATCAAAATCCCAATGAGATATCACACCTGTTAGAATGGCCATCATCAATAAAGCAAACAATAACCAGTGTTGGAGAGGTTATGGAGAAAAAGTAACCCTCATAAGCTGACGGTGGAAATGTAAATTGGTACAGCCACTGTGGAAAACAGTATGGAATTTCCTCAAGGATTAATAATAGAATTACCATATGACCCAGCAATCCCTCTCCTAGGTGTCTACCAAAAACATCTGAAAACATCTATCCATGAAGATATATATATACTCCAATATTCACTGCAGCATTATTTATGGTGGTCAAGACACGGAAACAAACAATATATCTTGTTACCGTCTCCTTAGTTTCAACTTTTCCAGACGTCATATAGTTAAAATCACACTAATATAGATTTTTCAGAGTGGCTTCTTTCACTTAGCAAGTTTCCTCCATGTCTTCTCATTGTGTGAAGGTGCCACAATTTATTTTTCCGTTTGCCTACTGAAGGACATCTTGGTTGTTTCCAAGTTCCTTGGCTTATTTTATAGCTCACTGTTCCCATTATTCATCTAGTGTGGCTGTGTGTGTGTGTGTGTGTGTGTGTGTGTGTGTGTGTGTGTGATACCACTGTTTTTACCAGCGACTTATAGGTCTAGAAACAACTCATTAGGGGAACTTATAATATTCTAAATATCATCACCAGAAATTGAAAGCATTTCCATGGGATTCACATATCACCTAAAGGTCTATGCCTCATAACTTATTCTTTACAATTCTTGACAAAGTGAGGCTTCAAATATATATTTCCAACTCGTTTCTGGATATATGTGCCTGGGTGTTTTGCAAGTATATAAAACTGAATATCCACATTATGGAAATATTTTTTCCGAGAACGGTCTAGAAGCTTTTAAAGTTCATTAATGAATAATTGTTTTCCTGCTCCTCAGATTGTTACACTCATCACATCATTGACTCCTCCCTATCTTTTTCCACTATCTGTGGCTCTACTATTGATAAGTCTCAAGGATCCAACTCCACACACTGCATTATTCTATTATGTATATTATATGTTTACAAGTCAACTTTTCCCACAAAATTCAAAATTTCTCAAAGGTAGGAAGTATAACAACATTAAAATTTCCGACACATCTTATGTATTTATTAAAGGCATGATTATCTAATGAATTATATTTGTAAATTAATGCCCAAGTTTTATTTTTACCCTAAAATTAGTACTAATGCAGTACTAATTTACTCAATTGATTTGTTTGAATGAAGTACAATTCCATTCTCAGTGTACATAGTGTGTCATCTGACAGAAAGAGAGAGAGAGAGAGAGAGAGAGAGAGAGAGAGAGAGAGAGAGAGGTCTTAATGTTAAGCTATTACATTTTATCACATTTTTCCTTACCTTAACTTTTAAGAGCAGATGAGGGTAGAGAAATTAGAAACATGCTTGCCAGCATAATAAAATTTGGCAGATAACTATATGTTCTGACAACTGTATTTCAGGATTATGGTGCCAAGAATAAGTATCAGTTAGGCCTACTGCCCTGTCAAAACTAATCAGGAAGAATCTGTCATTTTCCTGGTCCCTCATTTACTTCCCGTCCCAAAGCAGTCCTTTAACCTGACTTTGGTATTTTTAAGGCAATCCTTTTAAGTTTAATATTCTAATAGAAGCAAGACTGTCCTTCAGTCACTCTGCCATGCAATGTCATGCTAGGAAAATTGGTGTGTATCACTAAGGTAGCCACAAATGTTTCACTCAAAATGTGACCACCTTATTTTTGATTTCTTATAAATATCATGATGTGAGATCATTTTAAAGCAGCATTAATTAAAACTGTTTCACATTTTAATATTATGTTTATTTAGTCACTGTTATATTTCAAAGGAAAGTATTTACATGCTTATTAAAAGAAAAAGTTAAAGTTTACGTTAAAGACTTTAACAGGAGATGCAATTTCTTTATCAAAGTTTTCTGCAATTGAAATTACTATGTTCCAACATTGAGGTATCAGAAAGGGATGTAATGTGAATGTAAAATAAGATGCTTGTGGAGTACAGATTTTCAAAAAATAATAAAATGAATATCAGTATGCTAAATCCATTTTAATGTAATGGAATATCTATAATCATATTATGTTAAGATATAAAAATCCTTATACTACTATTGATTTGGTAAGTAAACTAGTGAATATTTACAAGTAAAACACACAATTGTTCCATTTGGTTCTATAAAATTCATTAGATTTATGTTTGCAGGCTGACCATTCCCTATGTAACTACATGCTGCACCCTTGACAATCACAAAGGCCAAACAAATTGACTAGATCAGCAAAGTGTTGAACTGGTAGCAGTCCAAGTTCAGGTATTTTTGTTTGTTTTTTTGTTTGATTTTTTGGTAAAATACAGAACTGGAGGCAATCCAGTGCTGATAATATTCACTTAGCTTATATAGTTTTCCTCCACATCTTGATCTACACAAAGGTCAATGGATTTGTGCTAGTGGGATTGTACATTCACCAAAGCATTTATTTAAATATTGTAATCAAGTCACTATCTAAAATTTAGTTTGGATAACTTAAAGTATGTTTTAAAAGAGCAATTATTATTATTTTTTTAATTGTGTGTAGGCACAGGTATTCTGAGCAGTATAATGTGTGACCTCTATTGAGGCATATTTGTGAAACAAAGAAAACTAAATTTCCATAACTTCCAGTTTCCATTCTCTGTGTGTTTTTCTCCTTTTCCCCACCTCTCTTTTCCCCCTCTGGTCTGAATCTATTCTACGGGAAAAGCTGGCGGCACCTTTGCACATCATGTGATTTTCTTACCATAAATACATCAAACAATAACAGTGAAAATCAGAAGACAAAACCAACACCTATTAAATGAGTAAGTTTTTCCCTAAAAATACAAACATACAGCAGAAGAAAACTTGACATCATGCTAAATGTACTTACGTATACTCACGTAAATAATTGAACATAAAAACAGCCTTAAATGAGAAATTCAAAAACTAAAAATATAAACATACCAAAAAGGAAAAAAAATAATAATAATTGACTAAACTCAAGCGAGAAGTGAAAGAATACCACAGTTTCTTAAAGTGAATCACGTAACACAGATGCCCAAGACAGAAAAGACTCAAATAGACTCAAATTAATTAATAAGAACAGTTAAACAGAGACAGGAAAATAACCAAGAGAATGAAAACTATATAGAGAAAAAATGGTTCAGGTCAAAGCACGCACAGCAAGAGGAAAACAGGCAAGAAGAAATAACATTTACATTACTGGATTTTCTGAGAAAATAATACAACAGAATTAATATTTAAAACTATAATCCAACAACACTTTCTGGGAGAAAAGAAAGACTTGAAAGTATAATTAAAATGCCCCACTGCATCCCCCCCTAACCCCGCAGTAGTGGGCAGAGCCCGCGTGTGCACTCACTGTGGAAGAACAGGACGCCCAGTGGAAACAGCGCAGCTCTGGCCTCCAGCCGCTCTGCTCTGCTGCATCCTGACAGCTCTCCAGATGCTTGCACACCATTTACTGCTCCAGGTAACAACACAGGTAACATCGGGAATGACCTAAGGGCAGGAGGCAGCGGAAACACGTAAAATGGTGATTCAAAGTGGCCATGGGAAGATGGCGTCTTTAAGGAACTATACCTGGCCTTGTTTGCTGACCAGCGATTCTTTAATTCTCAGGTAGGAGTTATTTACTTTCTTTTGCTTGAAAATTAGATAGGCTACAGACTTTGGTAAATTTACTATTTATTTTTATGGACTCCTGCAGGACAGAATAGTCTTGATTCTCTGACTCTATTCCTGAAGGATTTGTTCTGTTTTTTGTTTGTTTTTTCTCCGTACAGATTATTTTATTTGGACGCTCTCAGAATAGGTTTCTATAAATTTAAAATTCAAAGGGGCCTAGGATATCATACAGGATCAATCAGTCAATAAATTAATACACATTAGCCTTTGTGGCAAATTTGTGCCTCAAGTCTCTGATTCATATTCCTTTTTTTTGTATAGCTGTTACATAATCCAGGTCAGCAGCTACCTGAATTGGGTGTTTATTAAATTGCTATTGACGGTGACAATGATGAAATAATTACAGCATATAATAGAGGGGGGGAAAGGAACTGAGATTTGTGTGTCTTTTGCTCGGAAAAGTGAGACAGTCATGTTTACACAGTGCTTGAGAGGAAATTAAGAGATGGTCTCATAGTCTTCTGAAAAACAGATGGAATGGTATCCTGATTTAATCATCAGTCAACCTATTCTCCTAGAATCTACACATATTTAATGAAAGCAAGATGGGAACAAAATTCAGCTTCAGCTTTTGGGAGAGTTCAATAACTTTCCATTTTACAACTCCCATTTGTTTATGATACTTGAAAGATAGTTTTCGCTATTAGAGGGTAATGTAAGAGTACCAAATGGAATAGATGATATTGTTACTTTGAAAGAGTCCTAAACTAAGTAATTTGTTGTGTCCAATTTCCAGTTATTAAAGCAATGTGAAACTCCATATAGGTTTATTTATCCAGTAGAAATTATCCATTATTGACTACCAGGCTGCCTCTAAAAAAATTTTTCAGTGAAGATAAAACATATACCCATCTGTTTTCTGTTACTTTCTATGTAAAATTTTTAGATTTGTATATAAACAAATTATATACCTGATAATTCTTTATTACTAAAGGTTATTTACATAAATGTTTAAGGCACAATAAAAAATAAATTACAATATAAAAGTTCTCTCTAGGAAGAACACACAGAACACCAGGGCCATATTGACCCTTGAGTATTTAGCCAAGATACAGCTACAAGTTTTGTTGAAAAGAATTTCCCTGAGTTTTTAACTACTTCTTCACTATACTTATGGAACATTATCCAGACCATCTGTTTGAAGAAACATCCAGTTTTAATATTTTGAAAGGGTGGATTATAGAGGAAAATAGAAATGTAAATTCAAAGTAACATAGAATTTAAGTCTAATTTTCAGTTTCAAAACTGGGTATTAAAATTTGACTTTTGTAGACAATGTAATAGGGAAATAAGACAGGTATGAAACGTATTTCAGAATCAAGGTCAGAAGTAAACTATACAATTTTCTTTTAAATTAAAGTTTATTGGGGTGACAATAGTTAGTGAAGTTACATAGGTTTCAGGTGCACAACTCTATTATACATCATCTGTATATCACATTGTGTGTTCACCACCCAGAGTCAGTTCTCCTCCCATCACCATATATTTGGGGTTTTTTTTTTTAACTATTAGAAAAATATCAAAGTTCAACATCTTTAAATGTAGTTAACTTAGTATAATATTTGAAAATTGCAGTGGGTTAAAATAAATAACATCTTAAGCCCAGTCAGTAAAAAATGAAAATATCATTCTGTAAAGATTTTGGGGAACCCAAACTTGTAGATGTTTTCTATTTTTTTTAATAAATGCCTCTATAGTGTAAGTTTGGAAACACGGGGAAATTAGGAACTTTTTAAAAAAGTACTCTTCTTTTCATAGCCCATTTGTAAAATTTGCTTTACCTACTAGGATCAGAGAAAAAAGAATACAGTTGGTTTCATCCTAGAAAGAATAAAAATAAAATGTACTGCTGGATGATACTCAGAAAAATTATTCAGGGCAATCAACTTCAAGATATATCCTACTAGAGTTGTTACACTTTAAAGATAAAGAAAAAAATCCTTAAGACCTACGCACAGGAATGAACAACATGTAAATACAAAGTATTTGTGTCATCAGACTTTCCAAAAGCCACATACAAACAAAGGACATGCAAATGTAGCAGCATTTTTCTGCAACTCAGTGAAAGAAAGTGTGAACCAAATATTGTACATTCTGTCCACCCATCCTTCAAACATCAAGGCTATGGAAAATTTTCTATATACAAAAAAGTAGGGAATTCTGCATCTACGAGGACATTTTGAGGCATCTAATATTAAGTTTACAGCATTTTTTGAGCCTATAATTATTTAAAAATTAAAAACAAACTGAAAATCAGAAAGTAGCTTCAGGAAAATATTAGAACAATAATTCTATGAATCAGTAAACATATTTTGAATGTAAAACTCTGCTTAATGTTAATCAACATATATAAGAATATTTGTCTTTACTAAGTAATGTAATTTAGGTTAGGTGGAATGAGAAGCAAGAAGGAAAGGTTATAAATGCCATGCACCTACAGTGTCATTGTTTTATTTGAAATATTGAGAATATAGCCAAATGCAAATCATATATATATTTCAAAGATTATTGTGAACATTTTGGTTTTCTTTCACTTAGTTTAATCATGAAAGATAACTGAAATGTGATCACAAATATAGGATAAAATAGGAATGAATTGGATACGCATATTAAGCTGAGATTTATCATTCATTTACAGCTTTAGAGATATGTACATGCTTAGAATTTACATATTAATCTATAGCTATATTTGCAATAACAATTGATAAAAATATTTTATGGAACTTATTTGTATATGTAGGCAGTGTTTTCCTTTTATCTAGTGATAACTGGAAATTATATAAACTCAAAGTTTGGTATTTAAAAATACAGAAATCATACTTTCCATTTTATTCTTAAATAAATATATAATCCACAGACTCTTCAAAAATTATAGTTTTCAAACTAAAACATTTTGTGATCATCTCCCAGTGTTAAGAGTTTTTAAGCCAACTCTAGCAGCTGAATATATGAAATTGGCTTTTCTCCAAATAGCACGCTTCATGCAAATGAACCCAGATGAAAAGAATTGAATATAACCAGTATGTCTAGTTAACATTTGGGTAGTTTCATAAGCAAACAGCACATGAGGTCTTTATCTCCCCAAACATAACTGATAACTAGTGTATCTTTACAGAACAGTATTAAAATGAGCTTTTTTGTTGTTGCTCTTTAACAACATGATTTCATTCATGATATCCAAATGATAAACTCAATATAAACCCATCATTAATATATGAATATATTATACAGCAATTTAGTTCTTATAAGAAACACTTCAAAGTCTGTGTTAATACTTAGATAATGTGTAAAGGAAATAATATTAAGTGCTTGATTTAAATCCCATCTTGCAAATTTATTCAGAAATAGTGTTTAATTACACATAACGGAAATAATCAATGAATGGAATGCGTAATAAGAAAGCAAATGCAAGTTACTGAAAAGTCAATAATATCACATATATAAAAAGCTAGTTTTTTTTTAATTTATTGGAGTGACAATTGTTAGTAAAATTACATAGATTTCAGGTGTACATTTCTGTATTACATCATCTATAAATCCCATTGTGTGTTCACCACCCAGAGTCAGTTCTCCTTCCATCACCATATATTTGATCCCCCTTAAAATGCTAGTTTTAAATATTAAATAATGGAGTTCATCCCTTTGATACATGATAAAATAATGAATACCGACTATGAATATATTAAATATGAACATATTTTATGATGTAATCATTTTACAAACAAAGCGTGCATAAACATGTAGGGAAAATATTATTTTGGGTTTATGTAGGAATGGGCGACACACAATCTTTTCTTTCATGGAAACCTGTGAATATAGCGTTACATTCTCTTCATAGCAATATGTTCTTGTAAATGGAATGATAACAAATCTAAAACCAAATTTCAACCATTCTTATATAGGAATTATGATGAGAGAGAGGATATACTTCAATATGAGTGATTTATCCTGTCCCAGTTTTCCTAAAGACAATCACAGTGCGTATTGTATACCCTGCTCAGCCTCTTTATGACAGATCTCTCTCTTTTGTTGCAACCAGTGTGCAAAAGGGCCTATTGTGATTTATATCACGTTCACCGGAATAAGAAAACTAAGACATATATTTATAACTCTAAAGCTGAAGAGAGATCACCCAGCTATTTTACATAGTATATGCCCTTTAGAAATTTACCACACAATAACATTTACCTTTGTTATAACAGTCTCATTTTCATAAAATAAGAGTATAGTTCGATTTAACTGTAGCAAAATTATAAATTTAGGTAACAAAGTGAAAGAAAACACTTTAGAATAAGACATACATAGCTTCTAATCCTCCTGTCCCCATCTTTTAAAAATCATATCTCCAGAAGGTTAGACATAGAAAACTAGTTTCTCAGGCATGAGCTTATGCAACTTAGCAAACAAACAAAAGCCAACTTTTTCCAGCATTAGTGTTATTTAATATTAGATATTTTTCAACATGTTTTCTTAATTACAATTATAGACTATATATAATACACACAAATTTTCATACCATGTAGAGATTCTAGGAGCTGAATATATTTGTCCACATTGTCTGGCAAAACTAAATTTATTTATTTAATTTTTTGTTTACTATCTGTCTTCTTTTTCTAGATTATAAATACCAGTAGAACAGAGACTTTGTCTTTTTCGTTTGTTTCTACATCTTCAAGATTGAGGAAAACACTAGAATGAAGTAAGCATTCAGTTAAAACAGAAGGATATTTTTAAATTAAATGTGTGCTTAAGAATTCATCATGACTCACGTCACATATCATTAATATAGTATTCTTTAAACTCATTCAGCAATGCTTTTTAAGCAAATTGTGCAGCTCTTGCACATATTTCATTACATCTATTTTTAACATTTTTCAGATGTTCCTCTAAATGTCCTTGTTTTTTCATTTTCCAACTTTTTACTTCTATTATAAAGAAATACAGTTAATTTTTTATACTAATGAGGTAACTTTACTACAATTACTTATTAATTCTGCTTTATTTATTCTTTAGGATTTTCTACACATGCAATTATATCATCTTTCTTTCAAATATGTACATCATTTATTTTATTTAACTTAATGCAATGGCCAAGACAGTCAGTAAAATATAGAACAGTCTGTGTCCTCTGTTTTGCTTGATTAATCAAGCTAGATCAATGTTTTTTAACTCATTTTTTAAAATGAGCTTTGCATCTCATTGATTTTTTTAAAAAAAAACGTTTCATTTTTTTAACAAATGTATTTTCTTGGTTATCCTTTTTCTTTATTATATTCTCTTGCTATGTATTTTGCTTTAATTTGCTCTTCTTTTTGTGGTTCCGTGAGTTGGAAGCTTAGGTCATTGTGTTGGGACCATTCTTTTCTATTGCTTAAATTTTGATACTATGTTTTGTGTTCATTTTCATTTAGATCAATGTATTTTCAATTTCTTTTGTAATTTCTTCCTCAATACCTGTATTATTTAAAAGTGCTATCTTTAATATCAAATATTTGAAGTTTATCCCAGATACCTTTTGTGGTTAATTTCTAGTTAATTCTGTTGTGGAATATTGTTGGCAAAGTATATACTTCACATTACCTCCAGTCAGTTAAACATATTGATACTTATTGTATGAAAAAACACATAGTCTTCAAGCGTTGGTAGATTTTTATACGTGAACTTGATTGGCCACAGGGTGTTCAGATTGAACATTATTTTGGAGTATGTCTATGAAGGTGTTTTTGATAAGATTGGAATTTGAATCAATGGGCTTAAAAGATTGTGCTTCCTAATATGGTTGGCATTATCCAATCCACTGAGGGGTGAATAGAGCAAAAGGGAAAGGAAGAATTCACCTTTCACCCTGTTTCTCCCTGCCTCACTGCTTGAGTTGAGTCATCTCATCTCATCTTCTTCAGCACTTGGACTGGGATTTACACTGCATCACCTCCTCTGGTTCTCAGGCTTTTAGATTCAGACTGAATTGTACCCCACACGTTCCTGGGCCTCCAATTTGCAGACGCAGATTGTGGACACCATAAACATAGGAACCAATTTATCATAATGGATTTACTTTAAATATACAATGTGCAAGATATAGATATAGATACAGATATAGATATAGATGTAGATATAGACATAGATATAGATGTATATGTATATATACACATAGATATGTATAGATATAGGTATGTCTATAACTATACATGTCTATGTACATCTATATATCTATATCTATATGTATCTGTCTGTCTGTCTGTCTGTCTGTCTGTCTGTCTGTCTACCTATATGAAATCTCCAGCTTGGTTCTGTTTCTCTGGAAAATCCTGAGTAATACACACTGTAAATATACCCTCTTCTCTTGAAAAAAAGATTATCTTGTAGATATTGAGTATAATGCTCTCCAAATATCAATTAGGCCTTATTTTTAGAGACGTCACTCACGATTTCTATACCCTTCCTAATTTGATTCCACTAGTTTTTACCAATTACTGAGAAACAAGAATAGAAATTAATATATATATATGGAGAGAGAGAGAAAGAGAGAGAGAGAAGAGTTTTCTATTCATCTACAAAATTTATTAGTTTTTGCTTTCTATATCATAAGCTCTGTTCTTAGGTTCTTATATATTTAGAACTCTATATTTTTGATGAATTTACCCAGGTACCATTATGGTTGTCTCTCAATATTCAAATATGTGAAAATCTGAAATGCACTGTTTTTAATATACAGGCACTCCAACTAGCTTATAATTTGTATACAATAAAGCTTTTCTATCATTTTTAAAAATTTATTGGGGTGACAATTGTTAGTAAAATTACATAGATTTCAGGTGTATAATTCTGTATTACATCATCTATAAATTCCATTGTGTGTTCACCACCCAGAGTCACTTCTTCCATCACCATATATTTTTCATCCCCCTTACCCTCATCTACCACCCCCCACCCCCCTTACCTTCTGGTAACCGCTAGACTATTGTCTGTGTCTATGAGTTCTTGTTTCTCATTTGTTTGTCTTGTTCTTTTGTTGTTTTTGGTTTATATACCACATATCAGTGAAATCATATGGTTCTCAGCTTTTTCTGTCTGACTTTTTTCGCTTAGCATCATACTCTCAAGATCCATCCATGTTGTCACAAATGTTCCTATATCATCTTTTCTTACCACTGAATAGTAGTCCATTGTGTATATATACCACAATTTCTTTATCCATTCATCTAACAAAGGACATTTTGGTTATTTCCATTTCTTGGCCACCGTAAACAAAGCTGCAATGAACATTGGAGCAGACGTGTCTTTATGTATAAATGTTTTCAGATTTTTTGGATAGATACCCAGGAGAGGGATTGCTGGGTCATATGGTAATTCTATTTGTAATTTTTTGAGGAACCTCCACACTGCCTTCCATAACGGTTGCACCAGTCTGCATTCCCACCAACAGTGTATGAGAGTTCCTTTTTCTCCACAGCCTCTCCAACACTTTTTACTATTTGTCTTGTTGATGGTAGCCATTCTGACTGGGGTGAGGTGAATATCTCATTGTGATTTTTATTTGCATTTCTCTGATGATGAGCATTTTTTGCTCAGTGTTGTTAAGCATTTTTTCATATGTCTATTTGGCATTTGTATGTCCTCTTTGGAGAAAAGTTTCTTCAGTTCCTCTGCCCATTTTTCAATTGGGTTGTTTTGTTGTTGTTGGGTTTCATGAGTTCCTTGTATATTTTGGATATTAGCCCCTTATCAGAGGCACTGTTTGCAAAAATCTTCTCCCATTCAGTTGGTTGCATCTTTATTTTGTTGATGGTTTCTTTTGTGGTGCAGAAGCTTTTAAGTTTCATATAATCCCATTCGTTTATTTTAGCTTTTACTTCCATTGTCTTTGGAGTCAAATTCATAAAATGCTCTTTGAACCCAAGGTCCATAAGTTTAGTACCTATGTTTTCTTCTATGCAGTTTATTGTGTCAGGTCTTGTGCTTAAGTCTTTGATCCATTTTGAATTAATTTGATACATGGTGACAGATAGCAGTCCAGTTTCATTCTTTTGCACGTAGCTATCCAATTCTCCCAGTACCATTTATAAAAGAGGCTGTCTTTCCTCCATTGCATGTTTTTAGCTTCTTTGTCAAAAATTATGTGTCCGTTTTTATGTGGTTTTATTTCTGGGTTCTCAATTCTATTCCTTTGGTCTATGTGTCTGCTTTTCTGCCAATACCATGCTGTTTTGATTATTGTAGCCCTGTAGTACAAGCTAAAGTCAGGAAGTGTGATACCTCCAGTATTGTTCTTTTTCTTAAGATTCCTTTGGCTATCCCGGGTCTTTTGTGGTTCCAAATAAATCTGATGATTTTTTGTTCTATTTCTTTAAAAAATGCCATTGAGATTTTGATGGGGATTGCATTAAATCTGTATATTGTTTTGGGTAATATGGCCATTCTAACTATGTTGATTCTTCCAATCCATGAGCACAGAATGTCTTTCCATTTCTTGGTGTCTTCTTCAATTTCTTTCAAAAATATCTTATAGTTTTCAGCATATAGGTCCTTCACCTCCTTGGTTAAGTTTATTCTTGGATATTTTACTCTTTTTGCTGCCATGGCAAAATGAATTCTTTTCGTATTTCTTTTTCTGAGATTTCATTATTAGTATATAGGAGTATGCAATGGACTTTTGCACGTTGATTTTGTACCTAGCAAATTTACTGTATTCGTTGATTGTTTCTAATAGCTTTTTGGTAGAGTCTTTAGGGTTTTCTATATATAGCATCATGTCGTATGCAAAGAGTGATAATTTAACTCTTCAGTCCCAATTTGGATGCCTCTTATTTCTTTCTCTTTCCTGATTGCTCTGGCAAGGACTTCCAACACTATGTTGAAAAGCAGAGGTGATAGGGGACAGCCCTGTCGTGTTCCTGAACGTAGAGCAAAGGGCTTCAGTTTTTCATCATTAATTATGAGATTAGCTGAGGGCTTGTCATATATGGCCTTTATTATGTTAAGGTATTTTTCTTCTATACTAATTTTATTAAGTGTTTTAATCATAAATGTATGTCGTATCTTGTCAAATGCTTTTTGTGCATCAATTGATATAATCATATGATTTTTGTCCTTTATTTGTTTATGTGATGTATCACATTGATGGATTTTCGGATGTTGAACCATCTTTGTGCCCCGGGGATGAACCCCACTTGGTAGTGATGCATAATCTTTTTAATGCACTGTTGTATTTGATTTGCTAGAATTTTGTTTATGATTTTTGCATGTGTATTCATCAGAGATATTGGTCTGTGGTTTTCTTTTTTGTGTTGTCCTTACCAGGTTTTGGTATCAGAGTAATGATGGCCTCATAAAATGAGTTAGGGAGTACTGTCTCTTCTTCAATTTTTTGGAATAGTTTGAGCAGGATTGGTATTAGATCCTCTTTGAAGGTTTGGTAGAATTCACTACTGAAGCCATCTAGTCCCAGACTTTTGCTTTTGGGAAGGTTTTGGATGACTGATTCAATTTTGTTACTGGTGATCGGTCTCTTTAGATTTTTCAGTTCTTCATGGTTCAGCTTTGGAAGGCTATATGTTTCTAAGAACTTGTCCATTTCTTCTAGGTTATTGAATTTGGTGGCATATAGTCCTTCTTAGTATTCTTGGATGATCCTTTGTATTTCTGTGGTGTCCCCTTTTTCATTTCTGATTTTGTTAATTAGTGACTTCTCTCTTTTTATCTTAGTGAGTCTAGCCAAGGGTTTGTCAATTCTGTTAATCTTTTCAAAGAACCAGCTCTTTGTCACATTAATTTTTTCTATTGTCTTTTTGTTCTCTATTTCATTTAGTTCTGCTCTGATTTTTGTTATTTCCTTTCTTCTGTTGACCTTGGGTTTCACTTGTTCTTCTTTTTCTAGTTCTTTAAGGTGTAACCTGAGGTTATTTATTTGGGATTGTTCTCGTTTCTTGAGATAGGCCTGTAATGATATAAATTTCCCTTTTAAAACTGCTTTTGCTGCATCCCAAAAATTTTGGTAAGATGTATTTTCATTGTCATTTGTTTCTATGTATCTTTTGATCTCTCCTCTAATTTCTTCCTTGACCCAGTCGTTCTTTAAAAGTATGTTGTTTAATCTCCATGTATTTGTGTTTTTTCCTGCTTTATTTTTGCAGTTGATATCCAGTTTCAAACCTTGTGATCAGAGAATATGCTTAGTATGATTTCAATCTTCTTAAATTTGCTGAGACTGATTTTATATCCCAATATATGGTCTATCCTTGAGAATGTTCCATGTATACTAGAAAAGAATGTATAGTCTGATGTTTTAGGATGTAGTGCTCTATGAATGTCAATTATGTCCATTTCAACTAATGTGTCAATTAGGGCTGCTATTTCATTATTTATTTTCTGTTTGGATGATCTATCCATAGCTGTCAATGATGTATTTAAGTCCCCTAATATAATTGTGTTTTGGTCAATTACTCCCTTTAGTTCTGTTAGTAGTTGCTTAGTATATTTGGGTGCTCCCTGATTGGGGGCATAAATATTGATGACTGTAATGTATTCTTGTTGTGTAGTCCCCTTTACCATTATGATATGTCCATCTTTGTCTCTTGTTATCTTTTTCACCCTGAAGTTGTTTCATCTGACATCATTATGGCTACACCTGATTTTCTCTGGGTATCATTTGCTTGGAGTGTCAATTTCCACCATTTCACTTTGAGTCTATGCTAGTCCTTGTAGCTGAGATGTGTCTCTTGGAGACAGCATATGGTTGGGTTTAGTTTTTTGATCCAGTCTGCTACTCTGTGGCTTTTTATTGGTGAGTTCAGTCAATTTACATTTAGGTTGATTATTGATATCTGAGGATTTCCTGTCATTCTATCTTTAGTTTTCTGGTAATGCTGTTCCTCCATTGTTTCTTTGCCTTTTGTTGTTGTCTATTATTTCTGTGTTGTTGTATTCTATGATGTTTCCCTCTGTTTCTTCTTTTATTACAATATATAATTCAGTTCTGGATTTTTTTTAAGTGGTTACCATTAAGTTTATGTAAAAGAAAGTTTGGTATTTAGAGTATTCCATTTTCTTCAGCACACTTACTTTTTCCGTTCCCATATTCCGGTTCAGGCCTTTACTCTCCCCCTTTTTATGTGTTGGTTGCCACAAATTGTCCCTGTTGATGGTGGTCAAATAGCCTCCTTTAGTATTTCTTGTAGTGCAGGTCGTGTATTAGAAAATTCCCTCAGCTTCTGTATGTCTGGAAAGGTCTTTATTCCTACTTTATATCTAAAGGATATCTTTGCTGGATATATTATTCTTGGCTCATAATTTCTCTCTTTTAATAGTTTAAATATTTGGTTCCACTCCCTCCTGCCTTGTAGAGTTTCTGCTGAAAAATCTGATGATAATCTAATGGGCTTTCCTTTGTAGGTTACCGTCTTCTTTTCCCTGGCTTCCTTGAGAATTCTTTCTTTGTCGTTGATTTTAGACAGCTTCAATATAATGTCCCTTGGAGAAGGCCTGTTGTGATTGAGGTAATTAGGTGTTCTATTTGCTTCTTGGATTCGAGGATCCAGTTCTGTCCACAAGTTTGGGAAGTTCTCATCAACAATTTGTTTGAATATATTCTCTGTTCCTTTCTCTCTTTCTTCTCCTTCTGGTATGCCCATTATTCTTATATTGCTCTTTCTGATGGAGCTAGAAAGTTATTGCAGAGTTCTTTCATTTCTTTTAAGGCTCAAATCTCTTTCTTCTTCCATCTGTGTAATTTCCAGGTTTCTATCTTCGATGTCACTGATTCTTTCCTCCATCTGGTCCACTCTCCTACCTAAGCTGGTTATTTCATTCTTAGTTTCTTCTATTGAGTTCTTAATCTTCAGACATTCTATTTGTTTCTTGTTTAAAATTTCAATCTCTTTTGTAAAATTCTCATGTTTTTCTTTGATTGTGTTTCTGAGTTCATTAAACTGCCTTTCTGTGTTTTCTTGCATCTCGTTGAGTTTTTTCAGAACTGCTATCTTGAATTCTCTGTCATTTAAGTCACATGTTTCCATATATTAAAGTGCCTTTTCTGGAGACTTTTCACTTTCTTTCTGAGCTGTCTTGTTGCCTTGGCTATTCATGCCAATTACTGATTTATTGTTTCTCTTCCTAGACATCTACAGGAGTTGCTTCCGCAACAGGTTGATAGGAAGAGGTCTTTCTTTTGTTTTCCAGTATTTGTTGGTAGAATGTTTTATTTTCTCTCCGACTGCAGCCTTTTTTTTCTCTCTCACATGGTAGTGCTATGTTTTTCTGCACTATTCCAGCTTCTCACACAATGGGGGGATTCCCTGGGAGATGGGCTTCTCCTCTGTTAACAGTTCCCCTGGGTCACAGGGCGCACTGTCCGTGTGGGTATGCAGAGAGTTTTTGAAGTTCCAAAGCTCTTCTTGCACCAGATTCAGAGCCCGCATGTTTCAGCAGTTCTGTTTACTCCTGCAGGGATCCACCCAGATAGGTGGGTCCAGTGGCGGGGTGAGTTGTGAGAGGTGGCCCAAAACAATGGCGGTGACCACCACCACAGCTGGTCCTTCTTCCATAGCTCCCTCCCCTTTGTCGGAACTAGTAGGGCTGCAAATCTGTGTCTGCGTTCCACAGTTCCCAAAACAGCAAATATTCTGTTATTTTGATCTGACACTTCTACTGTTCTGCTTCTAGCACCGGGCAGGTGGGGGTGGGGCGAGCTCTGTTAAGGTAGGGAGGGGGTGGCTAGTCTCAATGCCTAAGGCTTCCGTTCTCTGCTCGGCAGTGAGGGCTTAAACCACCGTTTTCAGTCTTCCCTCAGTCTTTTCTCCGAGGTCTCTGCTGTGAGCGTTGGGTTCAGCTGTGTTATATGCTGCCCCCTCAGCCCTGTGGGCCATAAGTGGAGCCCTAGCAGTCCGAGTACTTCCCTCTCCTGCAGCTCGGTAGTTCCGGGAAGCAGGGAGCTCGGAGCACTGAGCTAGGTCTGCGTCCTGCGCCCGTGCGGCTCCTTCTCCGCACTTCTCCCTTCCCTCCTCCCCCACTCGCGCGATTTGCCCACCTTTAGGTGAATTCAGTAGTGGGCCTCTTCCTCTTGCCTGTCTGCTGTGCAGGGAGTCCTTTGTGGAGTTATTGTTGTTCGATTAGTTGTGAATTCCAGGGGAAATTTATAGAGGCTCACCTCACGCCGCCATTTTGATGATAGAAATCTGCCCCCCCCCTTTTTTTTAACTGCAAATTTTGGAGTCTTCTTTTTTGTCCAATTTGAAATCTTCACTTTTTGATTTCCTCTTTCAGAATTTAATTAATTAACTCTTTAAAGACCCTGTCTCCAAATATACTCTCATTCTGATATATTGACTGTTAGGACTTTATCATATGAATTTTGCCATATACAATTAAGCCATGAAAGGTATATATATTTTAGGATTATATTTTTATTTCCACTATTGCTTTTTTTTATTTTATAACTATGTGTAATTTTCTTCTTAATTTCTTATCCTACAATTTAAATATGTATCTTTCACTTATCACTTTATACCTTCAAATAGTATTATACTAACTCAGTTTAATAAAGGTAACATACAATATACTTTTATTTCTCTTCTCTGAGTTTTTGTATTCTCATTGTTGTATAATGTCCTTCGATGAACGTTAATAACCTAAATACACTGCTATAATTCTTTCTTTAAAAATTGAATTGCCTTTAAATAAAAATTTAAAGTGATAGAAAATTTTCCTTTATTTCCTTCTGTCTGGCACTCTAATGAAAAATATGTTAGAACTCTTGATATTATCTCTCAAGTTGCTGATACTGTTTGTTATTTAGCCTTGTTTTTCCTCTATGTTCTTCACTTGAACAATTTTGATTGCAGTGTCTACAGATTCACTAATTATTATTTCGGTAATGTTCAAGTTGTTCTTAATTCCAAGTAGCATATTTTAAAATTTCAAATAGTATATATTTTTTCTCCTAAAGTTCTATTTTTGTATTTTTTTACATTTTCCATTAATCTCCCACTTATATCCATAATGTCTTCTACATATTCAATGGGGAAACCGAGTGAATATTGTATGGACCATGCCAGCTAATTCCACCATCCCTCACATTATTTGTTTTTCTCCTACTGATTGCTTATTCTCCTTATTGCATCAGACTGTTTGTTTTGTTGCATGTCTAGTAATTTTTATTGGATCCTGGCTATTCTGACATTTATATTGTTGAGTGCTGGATTTTATTTATATTTTGTTTTCTTTGTTATTGAATATTGTACATAAAGGTTAAAAGCAACTGCTTTACATCTGGTCAGTCTGATCATTTTGAGCTTGTTTAAATTATTTATATATATATATATATATATATATATGATTTTTTAATAGCCTTTAGTGCTATTTCAATGTTTCCACTAATGCATGGACATTCTTGATTCTATGGAATATTGTGATCTTCAGATGATACATGAGGATGATGAATGAGGACGGTCTACTGTAGATGAAAAAAAAAAATACTAAAATACTTTCAAGCTCTCTGAGAGATATGTTTTAAAACTACAACTACTTTTTTCTTTATTGGTCTTGTGGAGTTTCACCATAACTTAGTATTTAGCAACAGGTTCAAGGAAATATTTTTCTCGAGCTCTTTAGGTCTTCTTAGCATCGCATCCTCCTCTTTGATATATACCATGTTTCCCCGAAAATAAGAGCTAGCCAGACCATCAGCTTGTATGCATCTTTTGGAGCAAAAATTAATATAAAACCTGATATTATATTATATTATATTAGACCCAGTCTTATATTACAGTAAAGACCTGGTATTATATTATATTATATTATATTATATTATATTATATTATATTATATTATATTAATTATTTTATGTTACCCAGTCTTATATTATAGTAAAATAAGACTGGGTCTTATATTAATTTTTGCTCCAAGATATGCATTAGGGCTGATGGTGTGGCTTCCCTTATTTTCAGGGAAACATGGTATACATATATATATAAAACATTACAGACATTCTCCGTGAAATTTGGTCTCTGTCATACCAAATGAGTAAAATTACTGTGCTCTGCCAGGGACCACCCCGCTCCATGTACCATGGTCCACAAATTATTTCTAGGCAGAAAATCATCACAGAGCTCACGTTAATTGTTTCCATTGTATCTATTTGGGAATCACAGTACTGTATGGCATCCTTCCCAGTGTGTGAAAATTGTTCTGTATTTTGTGTGTCAAATGTCTATTATTAGAGTATTTTCACTACAGGAAGAAACTGCTAATTTGAACTACTTCTGAATTAAGGATTTTGTTCATCAAAATTTATCATTAAAAGAGTAAAATGGTATATCAGTGAGAGATGACTGATGTTTATATTTACATGTATATGTATTTGCGAGTGTGTGTGTGTGTGTGTATATATATATATATGTCATATTTCACATCATCTGTCTATACATCAGAATGACTTATACCAAGTGATTATAAATAATTTTTGCAAACCATGGGGAAGTGACATTCATCAACCTGTGGGAAAGGGGCATAGTTTTTGAACAAGCACTACACAACAGAAAGGATCTTCAAGTCTCCTACAAAATAAGGTACTATTATACAATCATTAGAATAATTAAAATTAAAACAACTGAAAAAATATATATATATAATGTATCGGCTGGAATGTGTAACAACTAAGACTTTTATCCATTGTTGTTTGGAATGTAAATTAGTACAACCATTTTGAAATCATTAGGCAACTAATGGTAAGTAAGTACAAGCATAAATGTAATTTCTGATCTCAGAATTTTTCCACTATGTATATATTCAGCAGAATAATACTTTTGTGCACCAAAAAAGCAAGAATATACATGGAAGAAATATTACTAACAATAAAAAAATGACAGTGTTCGAAATATCAACAAATGATAAAATGAGTAATCAAAATAAAATACAATACTATATGTTAATGTAAATTAACAATCCAATGACACAGATGATGCCACAGAAGAATCTCACAAACACAGCACTGAGTGGAAGCACCAAGACACAAAATAATGCTTACACTTTGAGTCTATTTATATTAATGTCAAAACAAGCATGTCTGATCTATTCTTATAGAAGTTGGACTCTTAGTTATCAAAGAGGGAGGGAATTGCCTTTGACATGAACTTCTGCTATGTTTTCTTGATCTAGAGAATGGATCTAAGGTCATGATAGCTTTTTAAAATAATAATTAAGCTACTCAGTTATGATTTATGTTCTTTTATATGTTTATAGCATACTTTAATAATATCGCTTTCTTAAAAATGTAAGTAGAAAAGAGTTGTCTCAAACATACTGTATCTCAACTTTTTTGGAATTATTTTATATCAATATATATTTTTTTCACCTAGCTATTGCTCAAAATTTTAAGGAATAGTAAATATAAAGTATAAATGAGCAGGGATGATTCTTGGTATGAAAGCTGAGAAATAAATGTAAATTATATTTACGGACTATTATATGGATAAAAATTAGAAAATAACTTGTTTAATAATCTGAATTGTTATAAATAAGAAATATTTTTTTTTCAAATACATTTAATTTTTCCATGATGTATTTAAAAACAGAGAAATAAAAGGTAAGGTTGAAAATAACTCATTTCAAATCTGAGGGAATATTTCTGTGGTATAAAATTGAGAAAACAAAATATACAATAAGTAGATAAAACTCAGTTAGTATTAAGGATGTTATAGAATACATTGTTGGCTGGAAATACTTCTCTCATGGTTGTAAAATTTAAAACAATCAGAAAATAAGTAAAATACTATAGAAAAGAACTATAAATGATCATAAGTTTAAAACTGTTCTCTAGAGTTACACAGTATTATGTGTTCACCAAAAACAATCAATTTGGAGACTATTTTTGCAATGTTTTTCTTCTTTTATGTTATAAGATTATATGTAATCGGCTTTGTTAACTCAAATACAAATATTATATAAGTGAATAATTTCCCAGATTGAACATTATGTAATACTTTTTACTAGGTCATTTCAATATTTAAAAAACATATAAAATAAAATAAAAATTATATTTTGTAATAGAATTACAGTACTTAACGAAGTACTGTACTTATACTATAAATACTTATACAATACTTATAGAAGTACGGTGTTGTTATCTACAATAACTTTCATTATTAATTTAGTAGTAAGTCAGGGAATATTCATGTCTCCAGTTTTGTTTTAACTGAAGAAAAGTTTAGGGGAGCGTGACAAATGCTGAGGACCATAGAAGCCGGAGAAACATCAAATGAAATTCCAGGCAAATTTTCATGATTACTGAATTCTATTCATTTTATAGTAAAGTTTTTAATCAAAGCACTAATTGAAGTCTTATTTGGATTCAGATCCCTTTGAAAACTATTTAAGATAACTTCCATAAATGTTAACATTTTTTAGGAAATTGCTTTAATAGATGTTCAGGAGTACTGAAAACAAGTTATCATAAAGCTTTTCGTGAACAGCTGGAAGGAAGGAAGCATCACGGAGGTCAGCCCTGAGGCCTGACCACATGCCCTGGTGTGTTGCTCATCATTTGGCAGGTTGAAAGGTCCTTCAATTGTCTGCCAAGTTACGTTGCCCTCTAACTCTCAGGTCCTCTAGTCAGAGGGCAGGACTTTCTCTCTTTTCCTTTTTACAATTGGGCATAATAAAAATCAGAAATTTCAAATAATTATGCTCATGACATTCTAGAGAAAAAAGTACTCCTCAAAACTACAGTTTATGATGATCTGAAAAATCTTTTCAAAGCAGTAGGAACGTACTTTATATTAATCATCTTGTTCCTTCTTAAAGATACGGAAATTGGAAAGAAGTAACAGTGATAATGAAATAAAGGCAGTGATTGAACATGGACTTCAAAACATAACTTAATAATTGTCAGTCTGGTGATTGAAGGATAAATTATTGGTTAAAAAAACTAAGTATTTGTAATTAGTTCTACTTTGCAGATAGAGTTAAACATTTATATAAATATATTGAACCACCGGTTCACAGATTAGCCATAGTATGTCCTCCATCACACAGTTTTATCAAAGAACCATTAAATGTTTTATATTTTATTTAATAATAAAATAATCAACATAAAATAATGACCTCACTTTTTCTGGAATGAAAAAAAATGGCCAGAATTATGGATCCCTACTGATTCTTGAATAGCTGCTAATTATTTGACTAGATATTTATTAGAAAGAATAGGTTTGAAAGATTGATAACCAGGAGCTGTGAGAAAGAAGTATGTGGATGGACTCTCAGAATGGGCTAAGTGTGAAAATAAGTATCTCCTTTATGTGATAACAAAGGAGTTGTCAAAAAAATCCTCAACAATTAGGTGAATAAATGACTGATTTTGTGGGAGAACAACAGCCTATTTTCCCAGTCATGCTGGCATTTATTTAATAAGCCTATGTAAAAAGTGGCCATGGTGACAAAGATGCCTTGGTTCAAAAGCCATATACTCCTCTTCACCAAAGCTGACTGCCACAGCTTGTATAATCTGTCCAAAGCAGAGGAAAACACTGAGCCCCCACTGCCCAATAAATCAGACAATCATGTAATGGTGGGTTTATCATTTTGGAGCCCTTCCATCTTGAGATTTGTCCTCTGTGGAATAGACATACATTCTGGAAATGGATTTATCTTCTTTGTTGATGATGCTTTCATCAAGTGACCATCTGTGAACTTATGGATTATGATCTCCATTTTATGGTATTCTAGACAACATCATTTCTGGTGTGACTATTATTTTATTTTTGCAGCTAAATAAATGCAGCGATGGGCTCTATCTAATGGAATTCACTGGGTTAAGCAAACACTCCATCACGTAGAAGTGACTGGCCTACTGAAGACTCGGTGACTTGCTACTTGAAAGACAAAACTATCCTACTATCACCTAGTAAGGTACAATTGTCTAGATATATATTATATCTACTAGGTACATATAGTAGGTATAGTTTAAATAAGAAAGTATATGATGCTGTCTCTTCTACAGCTAGAATACATGAATCTAGGATTCAAGCTGTTGAAGTAAGTGTAGCTCGTCTCTCCATCACAGGTAATGCCCTACTTTAAGAATGTCTGCTTTTTCTCTCCACACTGTGAGCTTCTCTGAAAAGGATATATAACAAAAGGATGACTCCATTGATTTGGAAGTTAAATTTCACACCTGGCCTTTTTGAGATCTTCAGTATATTAAACCCACAGGCAAAGAGTTGAGTTACTCCACAGTGTGAAGTAATTGATACTTATTCCTAAAAAGAAATTGGGTTGCTGCTTTGCTACAGGGATAAATAAGATGGACTATGTCTGCAGCTAGGGGATTCTGCATGGCGCTTCACCCTTCAAATTTTCAATAGTAGAAATAAATGAAGAAAAAGGAAAGTCTAACAACAACAAAAAGAGATTTGATTATTCAGGAATGAAGATTTAAAACACTCTGCCAGAAAAAAGACTCCTTACCAGCCAAGGTCATTGCTTAGAGCAAAGGCAACTTAGAATGTATAGAGTAATAAGGAATGAATTATAAATATCACCTGTGGTTTCATGATCAGTTACTGAACTGAGGGCTGTAATAACTAATTAGTTATTACACACACACACACACACACACACACACACACATGTTCATGCACGCACACACGTACAGGCACTTACTTTTATCTACACTTTTTTCCCCTCCTCCCTTCTTATTCTATTTTACAATTTACTATGTAGACTTTAGGTAAGAAAGTATTTAGTTTGTTATATGTCTGAATTTGAGGACATAACATAGTTCAGCGATGGACAGTGTGACTCTCGCAGATATAGATTCAAGGGTAGGACTTTGTCATTCTTCACTTGAGACAGAGATAGAGTATGTCTTCATTTATATGAAAGGTAGATACATCCTGTTAGGTGGATGCAGAGGTTGTTACTGTTACATTGCAATCAAATAATTATGGTAGGGTGTGCATGGATGCTAGGCTGCCAAATATATGAGTAATTTCAATTATTAAGCTACTGTTTCCCAGCTCCAAATGCACCTGTCTATGCTTGGCTCTGCAATACTGGGCTGGGATGCTACAAACCGCATGTCCGTTCTTTTATCTCTCTCCCTGTGAGGTTCTCTCAATAGGCTCACTGGAGGGAGACTGCAGGTGGGAAGGTAAAGGCATTTGCTCCTACTGTTTGCTTCCTGTTGGCATCCCAGCTATTTACTGTTCCTCTGAGATTCACCTTGACAATACGTCTTCACCTTTGCAGCCAGTCACTTCCTGTAGCAACAGTTTTTTAACACCAGCTCATTAGTGTCCTTTAAAAATACTGATTTTCCAGAGGCTCGCTAGAGGTTAAATTTCACCTCCATAGCATTACTTTTATTCAGCGTCTAAGTTTTAAATAATTCCAAATATTTCCCTTTATTTTCCCATCCTAAATTGGATATCTGCTCGAGCAGCTGCAACCGCAGGGATACATCAATGTTCTCTTTATTTTATCAAATCAACTAATTAATAGCCTTATTCTTGGTTAAGAGTTATTTTTATTAAATTATCTTTGTTGAGATATCTTGAGTGGTTTCTGTCTCTTGACTAAGCTCTGACCAATAAACATACTGCATCTTTTTTCATTATTTTATTTTTGAATCTCTTTCTGTATTCTTATATTTAAGTGTGTCTTTTTTAAGGAACTTAGAGTTAACTTTTGATTACTTATTTAGTTTTAAAATATTTTTATTAGAGAATTTATTAACTTTATAATTAATTTTATTATGGTTCAGGGCATGAATGATGTATTTTTGTTTAACATCAATTTTCTGTATAAATCTTAGATAAAAGGTACAGAAAGAAGGATTCAGAGATTATAGGTAGATAGAGACATGAAAATATTAGGTGGGTAGTATGTGGATAAATAATTTATTTTATAAAAATATATTATGCTATTTTACCAGGCTGGGGGGAAATAAAATCTCAATTTGCTTAAATTCCGATTTCTTTATCAATTTAAGTAGGATAATATTTACTTCAAAGGTTGTTGTTTGATTTAAAAGAGATAATGTATACAAAGTACATAACAGTGTTCAGTACATGCTAGGAAATTTGATAAATATTATCCTATATTCCATTTTCCTATTCCTTTTTCTTCCCCTCCATTATTATATCATACATAAAATTACATCAACACGTAAATAAAAATTTAAAAACACTTTCTATGACCACTCAAAGGTAAATGTTATTCATTTTAATATCTGATGCAACATACATTGAGACAAGGTAGAAAACATAGATATGTATTTTGTTTAAATCCATGATCTATCGCCCAGATAAACCCTTGTAAAGATATGCACTTATTTCTCTTTCACTGTATAAACAAATAATATTTCTAAATAAAATTTTCTTAGCTTTTGGCATTCACTATATCACAAAAAACTTCTAGGACTGAATTTGTATGTTTTTGAACAGTTAGATTCCTCACATGTACCATTTAAACTATTTTGAAGTTTTGGCATTGTAAAGATAGATACAAAATTATAACTTTGCATGTCTAGAAAAAGTTTGAATTGTTTCCTTTGTATAACAACATCACAGAATAATAATTACTGCATAAAAGTTGATAAATGTTTAAGATTTTTATTTCAATTATTCATTCAATGATTTTATTGTTAAGGATCCAGCAATGGACCAAACAGTTGCTATCTCTGTAGTCTTGGAGTAAATATATGTGTGTGTGTGTGTGTGTGTGTGTGTGTGTGTGTGTGTGTGTATATATATATATAAATGTGAACTATATCAGGTGATATTAGGTACTATAAAACTATGGCAGGATTTGGGAAAGAGAGTGAAGTACTAGTTGGGGAGGGTAGATATCATTTTAGTTATTACTTTAAGGTCTACAAAGGTCTCTCCAATATTGTGAAAGTTGATCAACCACATGATTGATGTAAAGGATCACAATATTTATAATCTGGGGAAAGACAATTCTGGCAGTAGAATAGCAGTTGTAAAACCCTTAGGTGGGAGCATCCTTGCTATGTTTGAGGCACAGACAGGTGTTTAGTGGAGCTGAGCTGTGTTGTAGGCATCCTTCTAAAATGACTTTTGACAATCCCTTACTTTGGTATTTATGACTTTGTGTAATCCCCTCCCCTTGAGTGAGGGCTGGGCCTAGTAACTTTTCTATTTAATAATACTATGTGACAAAAGTGATAGGATATCATTTTCAAGATTAGCTTATAAAATACTGTGTTTGCTGCCTCTCTCTCTCTTTCTCTCTCTCTCTCTCCCTCTCCCCCCCTTCTTCTGTCCTTCTTCCTCACCTTCTGCTCCTCCTCTTTATCTTCCTCTTCCTCTTCCCCACCTCTCACTGTTTTGTGTCAGCTTTGCTCTGATGAAATAAGCTATCATACTGTGAGCAGATCTGTAGAGAGGGCCATGGGACAAGGAACTGAGCATGCTCTCTGGCTAACTGTTAAGAAACTGATGTCCATAATTCAACAGCCCCAAGGAAATTAATACTATGGAAAAAAAAAAAAATAAAAGCAAAACAAATAAAAAAAAACACTTGTAACCTTGAAAATGGATCCTTCCTCAATCAAGCCTTAGCCCTGGCCAACACCTTGAGTGAAGCCTGGTGAAAGAACCAGAAACAGAGGACCCAACTAAATGGTGCCTAGATTTTGGCTTTGAGATAATACATGTCAGTTGTTTAAAGCCATTAAATTTGGGGGCAATTAGTTATGCAGCACTCGGTGACTAACTCAAGATGATAGATGGGAGGAAGAGTAGTAGTAGATAACATTAAAGAAATGCCATCCAATGCAGATCACATAGAGATAGAGCTGATACAATTTACTCTGTGAGTTTGCAGCTATTGTAGAGTCTGAGCAGACAATTTTCCTGCCATGACATACATTTTAAAAAATTCTCTCTGACTTCTGTACTGCGTATGGACTATATATTTGAAGGTGAGATATTAGGGGATTTTAATTATCCTGCAGTACATAGTAGGAGCACTGACCAAGATGGTAACAGTAGACAATGTGACAAATGATCAGACTCAAGAAGAGTCCTCAAAATTTGTGCCTGAATTCAGGGAAAAAGAGGAGTCCAGAACAACTCCCAAGTCTGGTACTGATCCATCAGAAAAGAGGATTACCATTTAGTGAAAAACAGAGGACAGTGAGAGGAACAGGGTTAGAGAGGATTAAAAGCTAAATTATGGCATGTAAATTAAAGACAGTTCTTTGGAATCCAAGTTGGGATTTGTATATATAGTTTTGTTATTCAGAGGAGAGGACTAGATTGGTTAGAGATACATAAATTTGGAAATTTAACTCATAGTGATGTCATTTAAAAACATGGACTTCAGGAACCCAGTGTGGACAAAGAACAAGAGAAAGGAGTAACCAATTGTTATCAAATGTCCCAACTGGAATGAGGGACGGGCGTAGACAACAGGTTTTGGAAATGGGGAGGTCAAAACCTACTGGAGTCAAAGATGATAATACTCTACGGAGAAAAAAGTCCATTAAATTATAGGTAGTGTTGATTTTTTTTTTTTTTAAACTTAAAAACTGTTAAATCACTTTGGCAATAAACGAATTTAGTATTTTTCTGTCAATGATAGTATTTCCCATATAGTTTTTCTAAATACTAGTGAATGTTCAAAGCTTTCTGAAAGGCAGTTTTCTATGTTCATACAAATTTGGAAAATGAGGGATATTCTATCTCATGATGGAAACATTAAGAAATCCACTATCAAACTATCAGTTACAGTAGTTTCACCCATAATACTTAATTTTCTTGACATAGAGAACAGTTTTTTGTTTTTTTTTTTTTTTAGCAGACATTTAAAATATAATATACAATAGTGTCTGAGGAACACTTATTTATGAAATGCTGCTCTGAAGATATAATCATGCTGCAATAATAGTCTTGGTTCATAGACAGAATAATTATGGCAAAGACTAATTATTGACTTCTGCCACATGGAGTAAAAATGATGTGAGCAAATATTGGCTGCCATAGTATTGTTTTATCAGTCTCCCCCCCATTATTGAGTTATAATCTAACCGCAGTAATTTATGAACAACAGATTTACAGAGTGTCTGAATAACCTTTGTCAGGGAACCACAACCACCATCATAATTAGTTTGTCATTCTGAATTTACTGAGCCTTGTATAATATTGAAAATTTCCTTGTTAGTTTACCAGCTGTACTATCTTCAAATTAAATATGTCAGACAAGAAATTCCCTCTCTAATATAGAGTGAAATTTAATTCAGACATTTTTTATTACAGGAGAACTATGAACACTATACATCTAAGATTTATATATCTGACATAATTGACCAATAAAGTGAGGATGAGGCATAGTGTTTATTTTAAGTAATGAAAAGTCCCTGAATCTAATCCTGAAATATATATTAAAGTGTAATACATTCCATTATATTTTCTAAAGATGTGAGGCAATACAATTTATCCTACTAACCATCCTTTTACAAGGTTAATGATCTCTTGACATGGCTCTGCTGAGAGTTTTGTTTGTCTTGACAATTATTTCAATATCCATTATTGATTTACTCAATTCATTTGAAATTTATTAGTTTTAGTGTCTATTTATATACACTAAGTACTCTTCTAAGTGTTCATGCTAACTTTTATTTGATTCTCAGAATAATGCTTTGAGGTAGATCTTACTCTCATTGTAATCAAGTCTGAACAGTTGAGTAAACTGAGTCATAGAGCAGTTAAAATATCCAAAATGTAATAGCTAGTTAGTACCAAAGTGTGATTTCCAGTTGTCTGATTTCAAATCTGTGCTTATAATGACTACACTATAAAGTTTTATTTATAATTTAATAAATAGATTTATAAGTACTCTGGTCATATAAGTAGTCATTGAGAGATGAAGAAACAAAAATTCAGAATGGATGACAGACTAATTTCACAATATTCCCATGGGCAAAAGGAAATATACAGGAAATATACCATGAAAAGAAGTTAAAATATTTTTTGGAAAAAAAAATAAATAAATAAATAAATAAATAAATAAATAAATAAATAAATATATATATATATATATATATACACACACACACACACACACAGCTAAGAATTATAAATCTGACATAATTTACCAATAAAATGAGGATGAGGCATAGTGTCTGAGGAACATATATTTATGAAATGCTCTCTGAAGATACAATCATGCTGCAATAATAGTCTTGGTTCATAGACAGAAAAATTATGGCAAGGACTAATTATTGACTTCTGCCACATGGATAAAAAATGATGTGAGCAAATATTGGCTGCCATAGTAATATATATATATATATATATATATATATATATATATATATATATATATATATATATAACAAATTATCCTATCCATTGACCCTGATTTGTGTCAAAAATATTAGAAAATAAGAATGTACCTATGTAGTAACAATGAAATCTCAGCAAAAGAAAATTTTAAAAAATCCCTTTTGCAACTGCAACAAAAAGAATAAAATGCCTAGGAACAAACTTAACCAAGGATGTGAAGGCCCTATACACTGAAACTGTAAGACATTTGCAAAAGAAATTGAAGAAGTCACAAAGAAGTGGAAAGACAGTCCATGTTCATGGATTAGAAGAATCAACATAGTTCAAATAATAGTAATAGGGATATATATTTGTTAATTTTCAAATAGTGCAAGCTTTTCATCTACTAAGCTTTACCATAAGGACATAAAGTTCCAGTGAGTTCATGAGTTAATTACGTAGGTAATAATGGATCTAGGAAAAGATCCCCTTCATGTATGGTGAACATTTCTAGTCATTCACTGAAACCACACCCAGGTAGGCAGAGCTATTCATCTGTTGAAGTTATGCTCCCTCTCACAGTGATAGGCATGGAAATAAATATTAGGAAGTGTTCAAGGTCTCACAGGATTTCATTCATTTCAGTAAAATAATTACTGTTTTCCTTGGACCTACAATTTATTTAAGTGATTCTCTAAGAAAAACTGTAAACACCTGATAAATCAAGTATGTTTATAAGAAGAATTTCAACGTAAAGAAAAAGGTTTATCTTCATATCAATTTATATTTCATATTTCCCCAAGGAATGCATGGATCTTTTTATTTTGTTCTATCCCAATTTGATTAAATATTTATTGCTCTTGTGAGATAGCTATGTTGCACAAACTCTAAGTGTTGAAACTTAAAATGTCACCTTATATATTAATGTATTCTTTCAAACATAGGTCTCTAGAAATAGATGAAAGATTGGTTATTTACTATTAAAAGAATTGTAACAACTATTACCCTTTTCTAATGAGAGGTATCAGAAATATACTTTAGGTATGATATAAGGGATGTCATTTAAAATAAAGCTATTACTACTAAGAACATCATATTTAGCATGGAAATGAGTTATCACATTATTTCTTGTTTTCTCTCAACTCATTAACTCTCTTCACCACCAAAAACCTATTGATCTTCAACATTATCTAATAAGCTTAGATCTTTCCAAGATATTAGCCCATGCAAAGAAAGTTGTTAATTAGTTAATTAATCATTGAGAGAGAGATGAAACAGGAAAATATTAAAAACATGGTGAATATATAAGCCAAACAGTGATAAAATAGAGAAAAATGGCCTCATAGATCCCTCCAAAAAGTGAGATTTTACAATTAAGAACCAATACATGTTAAAACATCTGTTTAAAAAATTGTTGGAAAAAAATAATCTGTTACATTTCAGTGTTTTCCTATGAAAACTTTATTTTCACACACATTTACCTGAAGTTCAGTTGTGGTTTGGCTGATCTTGGTGTGCTAACTAGTTCAAACCAACTCAACATGTCTCATTTTGGGAATTAGGGTGAAGGAGCAGTGTTAGTGACTGCCAGTGTGTGGTCTATTCACTGTGGATCAACAAAGTGTCATAAACAACTCATCCTGTTAATCTCATCATATACACTAGCATTCCATTGATGAAAATCAAATCATTCTGACTTGCCCATCTTCAATGGGACAGAGAATGATAGTTTGAGTCACTGAGAAATGTATACATCAAAGGAATGGGTGTACTATTACAAAGAAGAAAACAAAAGGGTGTGATAATCCAACATAGTTCTTTCATCTTATAACTATTTTGAAAAGATAGCATAGAACTAGGCAATTTCTCATTGCTACCTATATAGTCTTTCTTTAGTTTCAAAATTTATAAACTACATAATTCTGTGTCTTTTAAAGTAAATGCATTTTAAATACGAGACCTAGAAATCAAATTTATGCTTTCTGTTTTCAATTGTTAGGTCTAATTCCCTTATCTAGAATTCACCCTGTCAGAGGACTGTAGGATTTTATTTATTGATTAATCAATATTGAACACAAATGTATTTCAAAACCAGTCATCTTTATGGGGAAGAAAAGTGATACTAAGATAAATCAGACTCATAATAGGATAATCATAAATCTGGTTTAAACCGAATTTTGAAAAAATACACAATTACATTGACTTTCTATTGGTATGCCTATTTAGCCTCCAAGATTACCCTCGTGCGAGTGAAACTGTGAAATTTGCCACAACTAGAAGAATTATGACTGAATGATTTAAACACAAGTAGTATCTGAAATGCCTAACTGAAACCAATAAAAATTAAGAACAATAATTAGAACCTAAATCATCCTTGGAATTTTACTGACTAGCTTTAAAAATGTACATTTGTATGTTCAGTGTGATTAGATAATATAATTGAATTGCTTAATGTGGAAGTATATACAAATTTCTTAAACCTTTTAGGTCACTACTGAATTGCAAATAATTGTTATTTTGTTATATAGCATGGTGAGCTCATGGAAAGCATTGCAAGTAAGATGTTTTCCATTTGCAGTATTGTACTGTACGCAAACAAGCAAATTCAAAATCTGCCTCAACTCTATTAGCTTACTAACTAACCATATAAGATCTTTCCTTAGAACAAGGAAATTGGTCATTTCTGCTCTTATCATCTAGATCAGTCATCTTTGTGAAGGATTTACCTCCATAATTATTCAGCTTTAACAGTGAATAAAGATTCTATTTAAGTATATGCATTTAAATCTCCAGAGAGTGACAGAATGATTATGTCTTGCTGAATCTTGTGCAGTAACCATCGGTAGCCAAAGGAAATTTAGGTATGAACAGGTAAGTATTGTCATAGATGAATATCTTGCTGAAGAGACCACAAGAACAAATTAAAAGCTACATTTTACAATTTTAGTTATCTCATGATTTTTCAGGCTGGCAGCTGGCAACACTCAGAGGAAGCAGATACTCCCATGTTCATTGTGAGGGTTTTTTTTTTGTTTTTTTTCAAAGTGCCATTTTTAGAAACTGGCCCAAAATGGCCAAATTCCAATGAATCTTAAATGCAAATGAGATGGAGAAATTATCTGTTAATTTTGAGAATTAAGACAGTCTTTTATCTGGGATAAGACAGTCTTTTGAGAACTTCTAGAAAAAAATATAAGGCAATTTGTTTCACAATTCGCAATTAGGATGACACTGCCAGTACTTGGCTCCCACAAGCAACCCAAAGTTTGTCACATTCAGAACTGAATCCGTTATGCTTAGAACATTTTATAGAGGTTAAAATTCAAAGTTTGTCATTAGACACATATGAGTGCCTCCAGGTTACCAATTAGTCATTAAGAAAAACTGGAAAGATTGCATCACTTATCTATCCTTCACTTATAACTGAAGTAATCCCATTGATACTAAGTAGAGCTAAGGAGGAAGATTGAATTTATTGAAATGTGTAAAAATTTTAATATGGTGTCTGGTACATACAAAGATCATTATTTGTTTATTACTAGGTGAATTTAACTATTGAGGGATTACTGAGGATTGATCACACGGTAAGCCCTGTTCTAAGTTTGGAAAGTTGTATTCACATATAACTTTGAGTTGTTAATCATCCCTATTCTACAGATGACACGTGAAGAGAAGTCAGTTCCTAAACTCACACATTCATATATAGACATGCAGTTTGAACACAGTAACCTGTCTTTAACCACTCATCATCAGTTCTTATTGCATAGAATAATATATTATTTACTGAACACTTTTAGCAACTATATGCTTATTGGTAAATGCTCACTAATTTACCTGTTAAAGTTTACACGAGTATAATTTTCACCAGTTGCATACAAGTAATCATTATGCATTTAAAGTAAGCAATAAATATTTGGGAGTAGCTTTGTATATTGCATTTAGATGATTCTAGAAGATAGGCATGGTTTAACTTTATAAAATAACATTTTTCAATGTAGATTATATATAGTATAGCAACATACAGCCATTAATCTGACATAGTACCTGCTTTTTCAAATTTAGAAATCCATTACTCTGAATAAAGATTTGTTCAACATTTTTGAAAAAATAATGTATTATTAATATAATTTGATTATATAAAGATTCCTTTTTTTAAAATTCTTAATTCAGTGTGTTATAATCCATTACTATCCTTATTCTTATTGACGTTCAAATTGTGCCAAATTTGGCTAATGTAAGCTCCTTCCAGCTGGTGCCAGAGTTCTTCTGTCCTGTTCCCATCTGGTATTTTCAGAACACTTCACTAAATTTGAAATTTGAACAATTCACTAAAATTCAAATTTTTGCTAAATTTGAAGACACATGGAGAAAAATTATATTTTCCATCACTTTTAATATAGAGAAGGATTAAAAGTGTCAAAGAGAAAACATTATAGCCATAGAAAGATTTAACATTTTCACTAGTTACTATGTGTTTTTAATATTGCTGCAATATTTTGAAGAGAACATTGCTGATGACGACAGCTAGAATACACAAATTCAGGTTAAAATTACTTTTATATACTTGACAAATAACATTTCAACATAGGATCATTTTCAAAATCTAAGTTAATGTTTGCGTTAAAAATACCTCCTATAGAAAATATTTTTATAGTTTAGTTCTTCAATTAACTAAAACTGATCTTAATAATTATAACATCAAATTAGACTATGCTAAAAAAATTTTTCCATTGATATTTTGAAAGGGTATGTTGTTATTAATATAACCATGTATACTTTAAAGTAGGACTTTCCTCCCTGGCCTGCTTGAAAAACAAATAAACATATATATATGGTAATAAAGTTGTAAATGTATGTGTAATTTTTCTCTATAATGCACATTGAGAACCATAAGTAAAATCTTTCCAACATTTTGTTTATTTTACTTATTTTTATTTATTTTATTTTTAAACTTTTATTTTAAATGTGTTTTTTCAGGACCTATAAGCTCCAAGTCAAGTAGTTGTTTCAATCTAGTTGTGGAGGGCACAGCTCACAGTGGCCCATGTGGGGATCGAACCAGCACCCTTGGTGTTATGTGCACTGCGCTCTAACCCACTGAGCTAACCAGCTGCCCCTTGTTTATTTTATTATTTTTCAAATACCTTTCCATTGTCTGGGAGGATGTTCTACTGGAATCACTTAAGTTCACACATGCAGCTTAATTTATCTGGTGGATATGCCTGAGCTAGCGGGTCCAAGGTAACCTCACCCGTAAGCTTCATACACCATAAAACATGAAATGTCAGGGGACAACTTGCTACAACATCCTATTTACTGTCTCTACACTCCACATTTTGTTGTTGTTGTTTTGTTTTTTTGTTTGTTTTGCTGCAGAATTTGTTACAATGTGTGCAATTCGTACAAAGGACACATGCTATTTTTTCTTCTATTGCACTCTCTTCTATTGTATGCTGCTTTATTGTGTGATATTCTATTTCAGTATACTTTGGTTTTATTTTATTTTAATTTAATTCTGATGTGCAATCCGGTAGTTTTGATTTTTGCCTCACTAACCGGAAACAAAAATCTGTTTAACACTACTCTGAAGAAGGTATACATCGTTCATATTCTTGTTTATAGCCTCACTAAATGAGTATGCTATTTTAGAGACCCAGAGGCATATTGGTTATATAGAGGCATTGAAGGAAAGACCAAAATAAAATCATATCAGGCAATAGTATATTAATTTAATATCATCCTGTTTAAACAGGTTCAAGTTGATATTGGAGAAAGAGTGACAAATTTAAGTACTCTTATGAGGCCATTTACTATTGTATTTAATTGAGGTCCTAATGCAAGTAATTATATGATACCTGTATATTATACAAAACCATCCATTAACACCTTAACATATTGATGAATCTTTTTTTCCCCCTGTTGTTGAGGGCCCAGCTTTTGTTTGACTCTCTGCTAAAGTTTCCTCCTAATACCTCTTTACTGAGCGTGAATCCCAGCATGGGACACCTTGTTGCACTTCTTTCAGATAACAATCAGGCTGGTATATACATATTTCCATATTAGCATGTCATTATTACATGGGGAGGCACTTGGGTCTGAGGTAACCTTTTCTCGCGGTGTTTTCTCAGTTCTTTCATTATCACTTTAATGCCTATTGGTTTGACTCCACGTGTGCGAAAACCATATTATGTATACTTTGAAGACAAGATTATGCAAAAATATAGGTGTTTGCTAACAGATTTTATAAGCTAATGCCTCTGCTTGCTTAATGCCTTTGCACATGCTACTGTACATTTTTCATGCCTCATGTTATAAAAATAAATTATATTATAAAAATAAAAATTAAAGCTACTTTACATATTTTTACTCCCTACTAAATAATAGCTATTCATTTTTTAATGGAGGGTCTACATTTAAGTAATATAAGTTCCATAAAATATCGATACCTATCATTCAAGTCTTTTGTGATAGAGGGTGTGATGCTTCGTGGTAGATGTTAAAGGGATTTATCAAGTGACTGACTTTTATATCACCATGGATATATCACGCAAAAAAAAAAAGAAGTACACGAATGTGTAATGATAGGGGAAAAATTTAAATAATATTTTTCTTTGTGTACTTTACATATCTACCTGAAAATATATCTAAAAGTGTACGGATTGTAAATTTTTTATTAAAAGGAGTTTGTTTAGCTTTCTGTTATCAATTTCACATCAAAAAAAAAAAAAAGATGTACATCAGTCTCCAGTAGAAAGAATTAAGTACTGGCATTGTGCTGGCTTCATTTTCTCCTTACTCTTTTGCTTATACACATGAGAGGGATATGATGGAAGGGCCTGCTAAGAAATTGACATCAATTAGGCTATTAAGCTGGGCCAGTAAATGAGGGAAACATGGGGTCTATCCGTCCTTTATTATGTTCACAGGTATGCAAAGAAATCTACGCACACATTGTATATTCATTCTTTGGGTGGAGCAAATATATTCATATTTTCAATATGGTTACCAAAATATTTAATATTTTTACTCAAGATTTAGGTTTCCCACACACAGCCTAAAAAGTCAATTTGGAGAAAGCATGGACAAGTCAATTTGGGTTATATTACAAACCTTGTTTGTAATATACCCCAAACTCCTGAATGTTGGATTTTTGAACACTTGTTTCTTTTCAATTGTTTAGAAATCAGAGGGAAAAACAGGTAGTTATTAGAACTACTGAAGTTTCAAACTCGGTATTGGTCCCTAACAACTCTAATGAAAGAAATTGAAATGTTTAATTTTGTTTCAAATTTTAAGAATTTTATAGTATTTATATAAATACTAATTTTATTAATAGGAAAATAAAGTATTTTTAAACTCTTAAATGAAATATGTCATCCATTCTATGATTACTAGAAGTAAATAAAATTTATTTTGGTTGGTAGGATTGCAAAATTGTAATTATACCATAATTGCAATTATACCATAATTGCAGTCTCAGTAAGGGAGCAGACAATGGTAGTTTACAGATTATCCTTCTGAATGGTACAGGTGTACAAGTTTTAACTATTATAATCTGAATTAATTTAGAACTTAATATTTGTATATTTCCTTATTTTTATATCTTATGAAATAATTCATATGGAAAATTGTATCTGCTATAAAAAAATTCACAGAATGATGTCATACTTTCCACTTTGTTCTCTTTTTTTAAATACCAAAGCACATTTGTGTGGAGATATATAGTAATGCTACTTAATTAGTACTTTCACAGTCTGAGAATAAAATAAATGTATTAGATGACACAAGAGGTCAGAGGACAACGCTAATTTTGAAAGCAGATGTGATTTTTAACTGCTAAATCTCCAATATCTTTAGCAGAGTGAATTATAATATTAACAAAGTCCTAAACTTATTACTGGTCTTCAAGAACAGGGCAGTGAGATAGAATAACATTTCTGATAATGATATTGTTGACATAATTTTTACGTTGTTTGAATAGAATACACAAATGAATAGATTTACAAATCAACAAACTCATTTTGTAGTGCCTTAATTTATGCATTTCTTTGTGAGTTTCCACACACACAAAAAATTCTCCCCATGGATACTGATGATTTAAGTAGCCTGCTTTTGAAGTAAGCCTAAGGATATATAAAAAGTGAATCAAAACTTCTTAATTCACAATGACATGAAAATAGATGGATAAAACTTAATTACATGCATTTAGTAAAAAAAATAGAATAAGAGAGAAATAAAGAATATATTTACAAATATAGGCCATACACTCTCTCATTATACTTATTATCATAACATTCTGGAATGAGCATGAAATGAGACTCTTAGAGATTTGAATCTCCTTTTCTCTCAGTTAGCTTATGATATACTATGATAATACATGATAATGTCGCTTCCTTAAATGTGACCCTTAGCATTATATCCATTACTTTTAAATATAACTTCTAAAACATACTTTTAAACATAAACATGGATTTTAAACATAAATTGTCTATTTATACAAATGATCTGCTATTAATTTTTAATCTGGAAGCAAAACTGTCTGCCGTGCATATGAGAAAAATTTTTGGTCTCTTACATAGAGACAATATATGAAACTTTCAAGAGTAATTTTGACTTAGAGTGACTTTTGGCAACTAAATGCTATGTAAGACACAACCTGTATTCCATTATCTTCTCTAAACGGAATTAAAGAAAGAAAAAAAATCAATCAGAAAGAAAGTCAAGATGGAGATATATTTCTATAGAGACCTATCTATCTGTCTGTTTGTCTATCTCCTAACAAAAACAAATGTAAAAAGTAATAAATTGACAATATTGTATTTGAAATAAATAAATGAAAACATTTAATAACCATACAAAGCCTTACATTTCTTTAATATAAACAATAATTTGGGGTTATTAAAACTTTAGTATTACAAAAAATTGAAAATTGCTAATGATAATGGATAACGGACAAATGTTAAAAATTAAAGTAAGCACATTGGTAAATGTAAAATAAAATAAACAATAATGGGCATAATTTACAGATAATATCTTAAGGCAAAATATTTACATCATGGATATTATGCATTTAAATTGAGCTTTTAATTTTAGATAGGTAAAATTTGAGAGACAGCCAAAGAAAATACATATTTTAGCAATCTCACAATGAAAGAAATAAGCGAGAATTTACTAAGAATTAAGCGTCTGGATAGAAGAAAATAAAAGCAAGAAGAATTAAGATTTGTCTAATAAAATTAGCAAAGTTGGAGCTAAAATGCTGTTGACTATTTTACATGGTAGAGCACACGCATTTATTTCCAGCACATATACCAACAAATGTGAAAAGAAAAATTCCATAAAAAATAATTGTATTCTCAAATTGTAATGGTTGAAATTAGTAAATATGGAAGGTAAGTTGGTGGGGGGCTCAGGGATACATTAATTTGTATTTCAAGATAAGACAAGAAAAAAAAAAGAAATAGAAGAAAAGAAAGCTTGTATTTTTGAGTTTTATAACAGATGTTCTTTTCTCATGTGCTCGGAGAGCCTTCAACTGATTTATTCCGGGAAATTAGCCTTAGGGGACAGTTAATGAAAAATACAGACGTGGACATTTATTCTTTTATTAAACCCTCTCCTTTTTTGTTTTTCTGGGTTTCCCCCGTCTAAAAGGAAAGACCAGCAATGGTTCCAAAAAATAATTCTTAATTGAGCTGTACATCATAAAATAATGTCAGTCTCTATGGTACTTTTGCTTCTATCTTGCTTTGATAATGATTTTAAATGTACTAAGAGCAATATTAGTCAAAGGAATATAACACATATATAAAGAGAATGGTTACATAATCCTGATGAACCCACATTTTTGATGATTTCGCTATGAAATATTTCAGTCTTACTATGCATGAAGTAGAACTGAATGCACTTTAATCATTCATTTACTCATTAAAAAACAAATAAAACAACAATAACGAGAACAACAACAGAAAACACTGAGCACCTCCACAAAAATTTTAAGAGATTAGATATTTAAAAATACAAGATGGGCCAAAAAGCATACTTATGATGGACCTTTCTTTAAAGGCAAAGGGTAAGGAACAGACAGAGAAAAAATACAGGCAAACATTGGGGGATCCCAGTAATCAACCAGTCACAAATCCTGAGTGCCCTTATGCTGACATTGACCATTAGGATCTATAGAAAGAATTTTGACTTTGGGAAGTGTCAAAAGAGAACTTCCCAGTGGGGACTTTTTACCCCTTTTGTCACATGGTAAAGCCAGGTATTCCAATTAGGTATGTAGTTTACAACTGTCAGTAAACAAACTGTATCCAGGGTGTTTCAGACTGATATCCAGAGGACTCGGACATGCCATTCCAGCTGTAAATTGACTAACTCACAATCCTACCTTGTACAAGGCACTATTCTAAACCCAGGTTGTACAACAGTAAATAAGATACTCAATTTCCTTATCTGCCTGAAGGAGACACAATAAATAAGTCAAATAAGTAAATATTTATTAAGCTAAACAGTGGTAATGTTGTGGAGAAAAATAAAAGAAGGAAAAATAATTGGTACAGGTGATGCAATCGTTATTTTAGATCAGTGGCCAGAAAGACCTAATTTTCAAAAAGTGAGTAACGACATGAAAGAAAAGAGAAAGTGAGCCTTGTTTCTGTCTGAGGGAAGAACATTCCAGACTGAGAGTCGCAAATTTGAAGACCTTTAAATGGAGCATATTGCCTCGTTCCAGAAACTGAGGAAGCCAGTGTAGCCAAAGGAACCTGGACAATCAGGAGGGTAGGAGTTGAAACGAAAGAGGTAACTGCAGGCCAATTACATAGGACCTTTGTCGCCCTTGTGAAGACCTGATTTTTCTGAATGAGATAGGAAGTCACTGGGGGTTTTGAGTAGAGGAATGTCACATTATGATACATTGGTTGTTGTGCTTAAAAAGAATAAAGAGAGGCAATGGCAGAAGTAGGAAAATGTTTGCAGGGTCACTTTAATTTTTCAGACAATGGATAATAACAGGCTTAGACTAGGGTGTTTGCAATCCATCTGTATATCAAAAACAATATAGACATCTAGCACCAAAGTACCTGCAGTTTCACATTTTAAATAACACTTTATAAATCACTAGCAGCCTATCTCATCTTTATCTTGGCCAAGGGTCAGTGGCAGACTCCCCAGTATCTCTAGAGACTATCACCCAGCTGTCCCAGTTAGATATGATAGGTCTTTTTTATACAGTTCAATTCCCTGCTCTTGGCCAAGGATTTTCAATTAAAATTGCCAATAACGCTCTTTCCTGCATCTTTTTCACCTTTTATAAAACAGTAAAAGCAAAAGGAAAGAAACATAATATTACTGATGCACATCAACCAAGAAATATTATTTAAGGAAATATCTCAGTTAATCAAATAGTCCAGCTCAAATTTGTTTATAATCATGCACAACCTCACAATAGCTTTACTTTTTTGACCATTGTCACTTTCTCTTCATTTTTGTCAATACTTTTTTCTCTTCTTTTAGTGCTTATCCTAGCATTTTAGCCTGCATTGTTTATAATTCGCTTACAAAGCATAAAGCTAATATTTTTCTTCTAATAAAACATAAATCATAAATTTCTCTATCCTTCTTTGAAATTCTATTTTTACTCTAAATTTTTATATTTTTTATTATTTACTACTTAAATTCTATAATATCTTTAAACTCTTGAAATGTATTAATCAATAGAGCTTTTACTTACACTGTTATTATTTATTTTCAGTACTTATTTAAATTCACAAACATACTCCATCATCTCATTTTCTTACCTTTTTAAAAAAAAAAAAAATTCTGTATTTGAGTTCATCTTTCAGTTATTTCTTCAGAGAGTTTGTAGGTAGTAAAAACTATAACTTTCATATATCACAGAATAGCTTTGTTTTTACTGTTGAATAAATATTTGGAACACTCTCATACTTATATCTAACTTTTTGGCTGGATTCATCACTTATGTAAGGGTCTTGTTCATAGTTTTTCTTCAATTAAAGAGGCCTAAGATTTTTGTGGCTCTCTTCCAAAGCTTATTATAATCTCCAACTTTTAGGCATATGTGCTGTTTGCCTAACTCCATGGTTAAACAAGCATAAAGTTCCACTCATAGTTTCTAAACCTAGGATTTTATTTTGTTTTATTCTACTTTCCTGTAGTTTAGTGTGCTTCCTATATATCAACTTAATTTTCTATTTTAACTGGGAAGTCCCAACCATTGTACACGACTCACTGAAAAATAATGCTCGAATTTGTTATTTACACCCTAGGCCCCTTGAGAACAAGGCTCCTATTGAACTTCTAGCTTACTGCATTTGCAGCCAAAAAATAGCACTTGATAATTATTTAATGAATGAATGTTTATCAAGTGCTAATAGCCATTTGTCAGGGGTGACCACAAAAATATTCTTGATTGGGAAAAAAATATGGGGTGATTCTCTCCCTTCAGCAACCAAAAATTCTTTCAGCATAAATAAAACCATTAAAACCAAATTAGAGACCCAAGACGGCAGAGTAGATAAACATTGTACTCTCCTTCTGTGAACACATTAAAATTACAACTAAATTATAAAATAGTCAACCTGGAGAATCATGTCAAGACTAGCCAAACAAATGTTTCATAACTAAGGATATAAAAAAGCCATGTTGAAACTGGTAGGAGGGGTGGAGATGCAAAATGGGCCCTACACCTCTGTGCACCAGTTAAAAATCACGAGGGATATCACAGCTGTGGATGTTCCCCACAGAGGAGCAAGGGACCACAGCCCTCCACAGCAGGATCTCCAGCCCGGAGTACTGATGCAGGGAAGAGGAGCCCCCGCAATATCTGGCTGTGAAAAACTGGGGATTCTGACCATCTGGGAGTGACAGAAGGCTGCAGAAAACCCAGAAATTCTTTTAAATGGCCTCTGCACAGACTCACTGGCTCACAGGCACTCACCTTGGGCTCCAGGGAGGAACAGTGACTTTGGGGGGAGAGAAGGGAGGCATCAGAGGAATATGGGAAACAGACTGAAATGTGTGGCTTTGAGGCCATGGCTGGAGGGCAGTCCCATTTTCCCTGTGACTGGACCTCTTCCTGCGCAGCAGGAAGACAGGCTCCATATTTAATGTGCTGAACCTGCCCCCTATGCTTACAGCCAAATCTGAATCTGATTGGTCTGGTGAGCTCCCAGGCTCTGCTCTGCTGACTCACTGAGACCCTGCCCCATACAACTTCCAAAATGCCAGAGGCACTTTCTCTGAGAAGCCAGCCCTGCCCTCATTGCTCTCTTTCTTGGAAAACTGTTGAAGCTTGAGGGCCCCAGGCAGGCACCTACTGACCTGAGTGTGTGCTCAGACTTTTGCTGAGTCACTCCAGGCTCAGCACAGCCGCCAAACCAGAGGCTACATTATCCGAAGAAACAATTTTGGGTTTCAAAATGCTACTTCAAGGGGATGTGTGCATCTGTATGTTCATTGCTGCATTGTTTACAATGGTCAAGATATGGAGGCAGCCTGGGTGTCCATTGATGGGATAATGCGTAAAGAGGAGGTGGCACATACCAGGGGTGCCAAAAAAATGTATGCACATGATTTCTATTCATCTTTTGTTATCAATATATATTGAGTATTACAATTGTAATAGTTTTTTTTTTTTTCTTTCTTAAAATGTGTATACGTTTTTTTTTTTTTTTTTTTTTTTGGCACCCTCTGTATATACAGTGGAATATTGCTCAGCCAGGGAAAGGAATGGGTTCTTGCTATCTGCAGTGGCGTGGATGAATCTGGTATCATGCTGAGTGGAGTGTCAGATAGAGAAAGAGAGATGCAATGTGATTTCACTTATATGTGGAATCTAAAGAACAAAATAAAGAAACAAAGCAGAAACAAACTCATAGACAGAGAAAACATTTTGATGGTTGCCAGATGAGAGGGAGGATGGGGGTAGGTGAAAAAAGGGAAAGAGATTAAGAAGTACAAAGTGTTTTTTACAAAGTAGTTATGGGGATGTAGGGTACAGCATAAGGAATATAGTCAATAATATTGCAATAACTATGTATGGTGTCAGATGGGTACTAGATTTATTGGGGTGATAGATGTGAGGAGTTTGGGGGATGGTGCAAAAGGTGAAGGGATTAAGAAGTACAAATTGGTAGCTACAAAATAGTCAAGGGGATGTAAAGTAAAGCAAAAGGAATATAGTCAATGATATGGTAATAACTATGTATACTGCCAGGTGGCTACTAGACTAGACAGAAGGATCACTTCTTAAATTACATAAATGTGTGACCACTATGCTTTACACCTGACATTAACATACATTTATATTGAATACCAACTATAATTGAAGAATTTAAAAAGGTAGGAAAGGTGAAGGGGAATAAGTTGTATAAATTTCCAGCTATAAAATAAATAATTCATGACGATGTGATGTACAGCATAGTGAATATAATCAATAATATTGTGATAGCATAGTATGGTGACAGATGGTTGCTGGACTTATCAAGGTGCTTAAAAGGGAGCTTAAATTCATGTAAAATGAACCTGGTTCCATTACTGTGTCTCTGTAATAATCTCTTCACTCAAATATGTAACCAATATAATTCCTTATAAAAATAAACTAATAAAAATATCATTTTTAAAATGCAGCCTTTAATTTTAAAACATCTATAAAATCTTTTGTATCTTAGTATTATGTGGACTTGTTTTATATTCTGCAGTCCTAGAATAATTAGTTGGCCAAATACTGTCACTCTCTAATACTTCCCAATTTTTTTTTTCAAAAATATATATGTTAAAATACCATATTCAAAACTTATGCTTTTTAATTCTAACTTTTTCTCATCATCATAGATATTCTAATTCACTTTTTTCTTAAATAAACCAGTTTTGGTTTTTATTTAAATAGACACATAGTTGAAGTAAATTGTTTTAGGTCTTTGTCTCACTATTTGAGTAAATGTAGTCTAAGTTTTGTGTCCACAGATGTCATAAGCTCTATTGGTTCTCTGCCTTTTATGTAAAAATCATATTTAATATCAAAATAAATAAAGATCAACCTCATAATGAGATTTGATTGATATACACATATTGCTTCTACACATCTATTAACACTTTGAATGTTTACAAATTTAATAACACTACAAATTCATTAATACTTCAAATTTATTAATGCTTATGCATTTTCTTATTCATATATCATTCTACATACACTAAAAATATCTGTGAATTGTATCATTTCAGTGGACTACATGCAATGTCCTGTGAGTTTATGGGGTTGTATCCCATTTATAATAAAATTAAACTCAGAGTTTTCCAGTTCACATGTAAGACGTGACATGAATTTATCAACTCTCCAACTAGACGTAATTAAAAATAAATACTAAAATGAAAACCAAATAAATCCATAAGAAAGCAGGGAAATAGCAAGTGTGCCATAAGTAGACAAAACATTTGAAGAATTTCTTGGAAACAGAAAGATAAAGAATAGAAATCGGTGAATGATTAAGCATAAATCTCTCAATACTATACAAGTTTAGGAGATGACACTTTTTTAAGTGCGAGGAGCTCAAAACGCAAGAACTCTGAGCTTTACAATGTTGAGGGAGATTTATGAAATTAGGTCATGGTTATTTTACAGAACTGCCAGACTGGCCACCCACTCATCTTCCCCATGGATTTAAAGCCACTTGCTCCAAAAATTCACCCAGGGAAAAAAATAAGAAAAAAACATCAGTGATATCTAATGGGTCCCCAGCTCTGTTGCCAGCTCCCAATCGAAGCATACTTGAAATAAATCTCTTTTTCAATGTCCTGCTGACTCATACAGAGATTCCTGTAGTTATCCTTCCAACTATTTATTCACACACACACACACACACACACGCACACACACACACTGTGTTTACTATGTGCAGGGCACTCTTCGAAGATCTTGCTTATATCAACAAATAAAACAACAGTCTTTGCCTTTATGGAGATTACATTTGGCCGGAAGCAATCAAAATGAACAAATAGAAAAGGAAGCAAACTGTATCCTGTGTTAGAAGGCTTTCGTGGGTAAGAATAGAAGAAAAAATAGTGTTTTAAAAAAGCTTTTTTTTTTTTTGATGTGAAAGAATTGATGATAGGATGCAATATTAAATAAGGTGTGATGATGGAGAAAGCCCAGTAGATGTAATGGTTATACAGCACAGTGAATGTACTTAATGGCACTGAGTTGTATACTTAGAAAGGGTTAAAATGAGGTTATGTTAATTATATTTACCACAATAAAACAATGAGCTATCAAACCACAGAAAAGACACAGATGAATCTTCAATGCATACTGCTAAATTAAAGAAGCCAGTCTGAAAAGATTGCATACTCTATGATCTCAAGTACAAGGCATTCTAGAAAACACAAAATATAAAGGTGATAGAAAATCAGTGGTTGCTAAAGGTTTGGAATGGGAAGAAGAGAGTATTGAATAGGTGAACACAGGAGATTGTTTTTAAGAGTGGCAAAATTATTCTATATGATACCATGATTGTAGATATATAACACTGCATTTTTCAAAACACTTTACAGTGCAAAGAGTGAATCTTAATGTATATAAATTTAAAAAAATTATTTGGGAGCTTTAGGGAAACCCATGATGGCATACAGAATGTGACCCGCTACCCCCAAAATAGTGCAAGTATATCAACCCCAGTGCAGTAGGTGGGGAGAAAAGTTGCTGACCCTAGGTACCTTTGCAAATAAGTAGACTTTAAAACTAAAGACGAGAGAAACTATGTAAGTAATAAAGTTGACGGTTATGTGTTAAAAATGCTGATACTGCATATATGTACACTAAAACTGAACAATTAAGGGAACGGATGGTGTGTAATGGGAGCCAAGTTTTTCAAAGCTTGAGTGGGAATTCCCAGGTAAGTAAGGCAAGGAGGCTAGAATGATCTATATGTATATATTAATGGATTAAAGTTGGAGCGGGTTGTATGAAGTAATGTTTCCCATAATATAGATACAGATAGTTACATATAGAAATATTTATAGATACATATATGTAATAAGTTAGTATGTGCCCAAATATTTCCTTTCTCTGACAGCTGAGACGGCCAGGAACAAAAACATCACAGATAGCAAGGAGCCCTGTTCTAGATTTGTAATATCATTGTCCAATAAACTGAAACAGATCTCCATGGACACACGACTGATTTGATCAGTGGAAGAGAAAAACTATGAGTCTCGGTCATCTCTCAGTACCAGAGTAAGTAATTGCTCAAAAACAAACAAGCAAAAAATGTTGTAGGATTATAGCACAAGAGCTAACCGGAAGAACACTGAAAGTTCAAAACTAAAACAATTTGTGCAACAAAATAAGGTAGTATTGCTTTATAAACCTAAGTATTAAATAAACAGCCACAACTATAAAGATACATATAATTGACTGAGTAAACATATGAGGAAAAGAGACAAATATTTTATACAGAATTCTATATAATTATTATACATACTCTACCATCTATCTGAAATTAATATTGCTACTATTATTTATCTGTTCCAATTTTCCTTTCACTCATTTTCTGTCTTTTGTGGTTTTAATTAAGCATTTCATATGATTTCATTTCGTTTTATTTTTTAGCATGTAAGTTGTACTACTTTTTTACTTTTTTAAGTGTTCTCTTTGAGTTTACAATATAAATTTAAAACTAAACTAAGGCCACTTTAAAATAATACTATTCTACTTCACAGGTATGCAAGTACTTTACCTCATAATAAAATAATTCTAATCCCTTCCTCCATTCCCTTGTGTCCTCGCTGCTGTTTATTTCACTTATACATAAGCATATACGTATATATGTATATACCGGGGGTGCCAAAAAAATGTATGCAAGTGGACATAATGGTAAATGTTGCTAACGCAGTAGTTCACTGTAATCAGAAGTGTCTGGACACTGATGGTAACCACTGTGAGCACTTCTTGTAATAGCAGAAGTCAAATGTGACTTGTATTAATCTTTTGTTATCAGTATGTATTGAGTATTACAATTTTAAGTTTTTTTCCTTTCTTAAAATGTGTATACATTTTTTGGCACCCTCTGTGTGTGTGTGTGTGTGTGTGTGTGTGTGATACATAGTCAAATATATTGTTGCTATAATTTTGAATAGTTAATTGTTCGATCAATTAATTTAAGAAAAAGAAACTATTTATCATCACTATTACTTCTCCAATGCTCTTTCTTTCCTTATGTAGATCAAAGTTTCTGACCTATATTATTTTTCTTTTCTTCTTTTAACATTGCTTGCAAAACAAAAGGTCTACTGGCCTGTTTAACGTGGATATTGGAATTGGGAGCTACCAGATCATATATGGAATTTCAAATGTGGAGGTGGAAACGATAATCAACCAAGTAACAACTAAGTTACGCCATCTGATGACTAATAATTTTCTGCACAAATTTGTTGTTGTTGTTTTACAACATGAAAACTGAAGAGATTATAAGTGAAGTTTGTTTTGCATACTATACCAAGTGTTGATTATGCTACACATCAAAAATAAGAATTCAAATTCTTATCATTTCTTCTAAACAGTCAGATGATGCATGAAATTCAAAGACGAATGAAGGCAAATAAAACTTTGAATATTCAGAGTCCTTTGTAAAAGCAAAATTAAAAACAAAGTCATAAACAAAAATTAAAACAATACTCAATTAAGTACAAAGCACAGTTCCTAACAATAGGTACTAGACACATTTTTACTGTTGTTTATGAAGAAGTAAAAAATACAATGTATTTAAAATAATGTATTTAAAAATAAGTAATGTCAGTTTTAAGTAAATAAATGGGAAATATTTGCTTTATATCCAGAGACTCGAAGAATTTGAATTGTGGATATTTTCTCTTTCTGAGCCACATATATATAAGAATTAATTTAAATCTGTGGGATAATTAAATTAATAAATTAGGAAGTAAACATATACTGAGTCAACACCAAACACATAATCTTAAATCTCAGAAATAATAAAACAGAAAAGCAATTAGTTTTACATTTTTTCATAGACTTGTGTGACAGTGTAGCCAATAAATCCAAACTAAATCAGCAAAGGCAAAAGGAGAGGAAAATCAGTGACTTGGGAAAAATAACCATGATATATGAAGGATTGTTTTAGACCAGGGGTGTCCAAACTTTTTTCAATGTTTTTTACCAAGGGCCATATGCGATAAAATACACAAACAGCTGGGCCACTCACTCGAGGTGAAGTATATATTTTCTCACCTCTTTATTTAAGGAAACTAAATACATATTTGGAATTTGCTGCGGGCCAATTAAAAATGGATTGCGGGCTGCAGTGGGCCCTCGGGCCGCAGTTTGAACACCCCTGTTTTAGACCATCATAACGCATGGACCACAGAAACAGAAAATTTTTGTTAAAATGAAGTTAAGTATGATAATGCATTAATTATAACATGACTCACAATAACAGAAAATAATAATTGACCTGAATATTACCTTATTTTTTTCCTCTCCAACAAGATCAAATACATCTTAATAAAATGAGCGAAATGCCTTTGGGAAAATTTTCATCTTTGAACTTTTCCCTTATGGAAATGTATTTTAATTGTTTTCCAAATCAAAACTACCAGTTTTGTAAAGGGATTCATATATAAAATGTAGATCAGATAATTACATCAAATGAATCACAATGTGGCAATGGAGATAGTCTTCAATAGTTACAGATAATTTAACATTTGCCTCTTTAATTACCTAAGAAATGCTTGTAGCATTGACCATATGTGTTCATAATTAATTACAAATTACCTACTCAATTGATGATACTTGGCACAGCTGTTTTTTTTCCTGAAACTAATGTTTGAGCATTGAAATATTCATTAATTTCTGTAGCCATATGTAACTTCACATTTTTGTAGTGCACTAGTTTAATTACACATTTGAAATGTGTTCCTTTTAAATCATCAGCAGCATTATATTTAACAATGGAATTTGAAATCTTACACATACATGCTACAATTGCCGTTGTTTATCATAACAGTAGGAAGATTTCACACCCATTGCACTTAGCATTCTTCTGGGGCTTGTATTGTTTGTAGTATATTAATCAGAGAATGCAATGGCAGAAGAGTCAACCTTGAAATTCAATATTTGCCTTAATATATTTTATTATTTGTCCTTCCATAAAAAAAATATAACTCTACAGCAGGCACAGTTCTGAGAAGCATGTCACTAGAAATAAAACTTCTCTGATTATTATTAACAGAGCAACTGAAAAATGGTTTTCAAAAGGAGAGGGGGAGGAGACAGGGAGGGAGGGAGGGAAGGAGGGAAAGGGGAGAGAGAGAGAGGGAGGGAGGGAGGGAGGGAGGGAGGGAGAGAGAGAGAGAGAGAGAGAGAGAGAGAGAGAGAGAGAGAGAGAGAGACTCAATAAGGTTGAATAAGATCCAAGATGGAAAACAGGTACATGCAGAAGGATAGCCCTAGAAATACCTAAAAACAGTACTTTAAAAACACGGTGAGCTTCTAGTAGGACCTAAAACCAAATAGTAAAATTTCCCCCTGCCAACAGGATGTGGACTTTCAAGATGAAAGGCAAATATTAACTGACAAAATATGTACATATTTCATGATGGAGTCAACACATTTTATATCTTCCTACTTTTTGTCTGGAATATGATATATAGTTTCATAATAGAGGAGAAATTCTATTTTTACACTTTCTTTACAAACCTAAAATATTTGAAATCTATTTTTCACTAGTATATCTAAATGTATAAGGAAATAAACTATCACTTAAAATGAAATATATACAAACTATATATATCAATATACATACACACAAACACACACATATACATACATATGTAAATCAAATGACTATACAGTGAAAACTAAAGACATCAGGGCATGCATGAACTCATGCTGTAAGGTTATATTATAGAAATTCTTCTTGACCAAAGACAATATTATTAAAAAATATAATATAATGTATCTAAATGTCCAAAACAATTTTTTTTTTAGGAATCATTAGATCTGACTGAGTGGTTCTTACCATATGTGCTTTGAATATAAAATAAATAAACATAATTCTATGTAGCATTTTATATTTTTAAATTTTTCTTTATAATACTTGATTATGGCATCAATGTGTTCATCTCATATTGCAGAATTAGAAATCAGTCACTTTTATAATGAAAAGGAACATTGTACAGATAATATTGTATATCAAAATGAATTTATGACAATAAAATACTCAATATTCTGCCATAAATTTTAAATGGTTTCAAGACAATATCTGGGATTTAGATTAAATTTATTTCATAAATGGTCAACGATAATCACTTCAAACTTAACTATTTCATAAAATGGATGGAACCACTTTATATGAGTATTATCCTAATTTTGGTAAATTAGGGAATTTCAAAAACTAAATTGAAGCAATTAAAGTAAGGCATAGCAATTTAGTTGCATTGAATAGCTTCTCATTAAAAAAAAATTTAAAGATCAGTATTCATATAATATACCAACTTTTAAATTTCAATGTTTACATACTTTCATTGTTAGAAGTGGCATATCTAGAGCTAAATAAATATCAAGAGTGATTATTTTTAAGTGATTAATCAGCATTGTGTATATTAAACACTCTTGTTTTAACTCTACTATTTTATAGAATATTTTAATATCTACTCAAATGAGAAAGAGATGCTCACTGATATTGTTCATTGGCTGATTAGTAAACAGCAGATAAAATAAGAACAAAAGTCTTAAACCAAAGTCTTTCATCTTAACCTCTGTTTTAAACTATTTCTTCTATTAAAGATTTATGGCTCAAAGTTCTCTTAAAATGGCGTGCTCACTAGAAAAGTAAGTTCTGTAATTCCTTTAGTAGGAATTGTTTATGTGTTTATAAGAAGAGCCAGATATTACACAGTTATTCAGACAGGGGAGCAAAGCGAGTAGCAAAAGACATAGAAAACAAATCAGGAACAGACAGGGTCAATGCCAATAAGGAAGGGGGATAACATTTTAAGACATGCAATGATAAAGAAACAGTACAGAGTGGTAAAATATGTGAATACAAAGAAAGTAACAATCCATAGATTATTGTCAATTCTGCAAGAGCAGTTCACATGGTGAAAATGGAAGCTAGAACACTATGGGTTGAGAATAAAACAATGATAAAATTAAACTAAATCTACAGGCATACTTACAAATTCCTTGGCATATCAGGTAATTATAAGAGAAAAAAAAAAAAAAAAAAAGCATGATAAGAGAGAGGACTGTTGTGACCTCTGGGACCTCAATGTGGTTTTGTCTGAGGGACAGAAAGACAAGACAAAAGATACAATAATCAAGGTATGTACTGTTTTAATAAAGTTAAGAAATAGGTTTAGAGGGGAAAAAGGAAACTTGAGAGTAGAGAAATATGAAGACCAAGAGAGAAAGGATGTATTCACGAGAGCTGAAATAATTGGGTTCCAAGTAATGACAATAAACTTGCGTCTCCTTTCGAGCTATCGTATGAAGAGAAGTGGATAAGCATGTTGGAAATGACCTTGTAAAGGATACTTGAGTGGTTATCATTACCAATAAGTTATTTTTATAAACTTGTAATCAATACAAAGCAAACAGGACATACAGAGTGCTATACCACATTTCTGACTCTAAGGACTGAGCATTTTGCGTGCACGTAGGGGAGTAATAGTTGGCGATACATAGAAAGCAGGTATGCCGATTTTAACTCCATCTCTCCTCAGAGGTGTGTTAGTTGTAAAATTGGCAAACTCCACCTAGCAGGACCACAGAAAAACACTCAAGTATCATTTAAGATGAGAAAAAGATGTCATTCAATTAATACACTGAAGTTGCTATAGAATTCTGGAGTATAAAATATGAAAAGAATGAAGATACAGAAGTGAAGGTTGGATAAGGGAGATGAAACACATATCAATAAAGGGATAAAATATATGAAATACTTGGCCATAAAAAATAAGTTATATTGGGATGATGAAAAATTTTAGAAATGTGACCCTTGGTGTATTTACCTGATCTAAGTAAGTGGTGACTCCTTCTCCTGAAATTACATGATCCCTGGAGTATTGAGTGCTTTAGGATCACTACGGAGTTCACTGCTGGATCCATTAATGGCTGAGTATGTGTTCAGATAACATTATCAGTCTGCAATTCATTTTAATTCAAAAGTTTTTAATTTAAATATTTATTTTTATAAAAAATAAACATGACAAACTGAAGTAAATATCTCACTCTATTCTTTATATCCAATAATGTCTTTCAACATGATGTACATGTAAAAAATGGGAATCAAACATATGGTTACGTCTAAATAATTTGTACGTTTAAGGGATGTTTATGCTATGAAGCATTATTTTCTCTCTCCATCCTTCAGAGACCAGGCACTTTTCTATATTCTATAATATCTGTGCTGGGCTTTTTATCTCAGCCCTCATTGTAAGGACCTGGACACTGTGTCACCACTATGCTTTGTATTCATAAGGGGGTGCTTGCTCTTTATATGTGTCTTATCTTCCTTTGATCTCAATTGCTAAGCAAGCACCATATTGGATTAAAAAATTATATAATGTTGTTTATGCTTCCTGTTGCGTATTTTTGCTAATCTATTTTTATTGAGTTACAATTTACATGTAGTGAAATACACAGATCTTAATACTATTTTGAATGAGCAGAAGTTTTAAATTTTGATGAAGCTCAATTTATCAAAAAATTTAAAAATTAGGTCCTTTGTAGAAAATCTTATTTATGCTAAGGTTTTAAAAATATTTTCCTGTTTTCTTCTAGAAGATTTATGCAGTAACTTTTATTTTTAGGTCTAAAATCTATGTGGTATTACTATCTTGCATGGTTGGGATTGTGAGAAAAGAACTGTGATGAATTTTCTTTTCTTTTCTTTTTTCCATGTATTCTTCATTTGTTCCCATCCCAATTGATGTAACATCTTCTTTCTCATAAATTGCCTTGATATCTATTGTGGAAAATTGGTTTATGTCTTTCTACTTCCAAACTTGTGTGTTCCATTTTCTGTATTCTTTTTTTCTGCTTCATTGATCTGTTTGTCTGTATTATGACAATAGCACCCTATATTGATTATTGCAGCTTTATAAAAAAATGTTGAAAATCAGTTATTGTGAGTCCTTTGCTTTTGTTCTTTTACACGTTAGTTTTCACAATTTTAAGCCCTCTGTCTCCATGTAATTACAAGAATCAACTTGACAATATCTATTACTTTTAAATCTGCTGGGATTTTGATTGGTTTTGCATTAAAACCCTATATCACATGCAATATTGAGGATAAACTAACTATTGTCCTAAAATATGGAGGTTTTCGATTGTCTTTATGATGGCATACCTTATATTAAACTTACAAACAAATCTGAACACAAATAATTTTCTTCAAATATAACTTCCTTGTAATGCAATTTAAAATATGAGTAGAAATCTCAGTCATTCTTTTCCTCATAACTATTTAAAAATATTAGCACATACCTTTAGTTAAAAATATCTCAAAATTTATTTTCATGTAAATTATGTATCTGCATACTAGAATGTGTCATGGGAGTGAGTTGTGATTGGCTATATGCCAGTCTTTAGAACATGGACTAATAAAAATAGGCACTCAAATATGTGTTCACATTAAAAAACAGAAGTAGTGGCATCCTAAACTCATTCTACTTTTGGATAGATTTGTATATTGATTATATTAAAGCCTTTGGAGAATGAATACCAAACACTCTCCCTTTAACTGGGGATCCATGGTATATATATATATATATATATATATATATATATATCCGTAAGTGTATAAATAAGAATGGGAGGAAGAGAGAGAGAGAGAGAGAGATTTTATGGCACCTGACCATTCACTCAACAAATATTTTGTTACCAACATGTGAACATTTTTAAAATAAAAAGAAATAACTGACTGTATACTCAATACATTTGCTTACAATACAGAAACAAATGATGCAGATATGGGAGGGTGCCAAAAAATGAATACAAGTGGACACTTTGGTCAATGTTGCTCAAGCAGTAGTTCACCATAATCAGAAGTCTCTGGACACTGATGGCTACCACTTTGAGCACCTCCTGTAATTGTAGAAGTGAAATGTGACTTGTATTCATCTTTTGTTATTGGTATATTTTTGAGTATTACAATTCTAAAACAGTTTGCCTTTCTTAAAATGTGTATACATTTTTTGGTATCCTCTCTATATATACTACTATAAATCAGAAGACAAGTGTCATAAATGATTCTAGGTACAATCATAGTCAAAATAAAAAGAAGTCCACGATATTTAATGTATCCCACATTACACATAAAACAAATTTCAGAACTCACATTTTTAAAATGTGTGTACAAATATAAAAATAAATTAATAAATTATATTAAATATATTAAATTATGCATTTTGATGTGCACATATATATGACACACATGAACACATATTTGCATATCAGAAATGTATACCAATATATTTAAAGCTTTCTCTTTAAGAAAAATAATGTAACAAAACGGCAAACGGAAAAGATCTGATTTACCTATATGAGGCCAAAAGTTACTGTTCTAAATGTACAGTTGTAGTGTGGAAAAAAATATATTTAAGAAAAAAATGTGCATCAATAGTAGAATAAACTGATTATATTCAGAAGAAATTCATGGAAGAACTACATATTCCAAAAATCAGTATTTTCATTTACCACTAACACAATGTCATTCTAAACATGGTTTAACAATAGGCATTTATTAATCACCTGTAATATTACAATATCTTTACTAGTTTCATGTTGCTGCTATAAGATATTAACACAAACTTAGTGGTTTTAAAACAACATGTATTTGTTATCTTACAGTTCAGAAAATCAGAAGTCTAAACTTCCTTTAATGGCTTCAGGAGGTCGGTTCCTTTTAGAAGCTCCAGAATATAATTCATTCCTTGCCTTCTCCAGGTTCCGAAGACACCTGCATTCCTTGGCTCGAATGCTTACTCTAACTACAAAGGCAGCAAGGTAGTATTTTCTCTCTTCTCTGACCCCTGCCTCCCTATTTTAAAGGCCCTTATGACATATTGGGCCCATATGGTTAATCTAGGATATGCTCACTATTTAAAAATTTATAATAATTATGTCTATAAAATGTCTACTGCCATCCAAGGAAACATATTTTAGGTTCTGGGGATCAGAGCATGGGACATCTTTAGTGGGACCATTATAATTTCTACCATGGCATCAGAAATTAGAAATTATATGTATATTTTGGACGCTGTTTGATAAAATAACTATTGTCACATATTTATCACATTTTAAGAAGATGCTGGTTAATAATTGTACATTTATAATTCCTTTAAAAATATGCACATATGTGCATGTGTGCACATGCACAAATGCACACACACACACACACACACACACACACACACGTGGTAGATGTACAACCTGTAAGATGGCCCCTAATGGTCGCTGGCTCCTGGTACTCATACTCCTGTGTAATCTCCTACTCTTTTTACTTTTTTAAAGGGTTTCCAACTAGTTTTATTTTAGTATCTAGTAGTAAGTAATCTCCTACTCTTGATTATGGGGTATAACTATTGATTCACTTCTACCAAACAGAAAATGGCAGGGATAATGGGTTGTCATAGCTGAGATTATATTATAAAGTGTGTGGCTGCCATTTTGTGTTTTTTATTGCTCTCTCTTGGATCTCTCACTCTGGGGAAAGCCAGATGCCATATGGTGAAACTGCTGTGCAGTGTAGCATGTGTGAGTGAGCTTGGAAGTCTATCTTCCGGTGTCTGCCAACAGCCAGGTAAGTGACCTTGGAGAGAAATCCTCTCCCAGTTGAGCCTTGAGACAGCTACAATCCCAACTGTAGCATCGCTGAAGATTCTGAACTTTAAACACCCAGCATAGGTGCCCCTGGATCCCTGACCCACAGAAACTGTGAGATAATAAATGTTTATTGTTTTAAGTCAATAAATGTGGGGCGATTATTTATGTATCAATAAATAATACAACATTTGTACATTAAAGTCTAAAATTGTAGGAAAAAAAGAAAAGAATCTGTTACTGATTAATGGACTTATGAATGATATTTTCATTGTATTGTTCTATTTCTACTAAAATTAAAATACTTACTGAATAATAAAAGTTATTTTAAAACTAAAATCATTTGGTTATCATAACCAAAATTATATATATTTTGTAAAGTTAGTGTAATTCAATGAGCTTTTTTGCTTACTGTCATCTTCATTTCTGAAAGGCTCTGCTGTCAATGAACAGACATGTAAACAATAGAAAATAAGAACTTGCAATATATAAATATGAAGCCAAATAATATAACTACTTCACCCTTCAAAAGAAAGAAGCATTAAGATCCCTTGGAGGAAATATTAATTATATAAATTCCAAAAGTTGATTTTATATATATATATATATATATATATGACTTGTATTTTTGGAAGTTATAAACATTGCTATATTATGAGAAATGTATTACTTATGAACTTACCTAAGAGAAAAAAGTCTGCTTTATCAGTAAAAACGAATGACTTTACATGCTTGGTATGTAAAAGTGTGATAACCTAAGACTAGTGGAAAAGAATGATGAATGGGAGAGACTTTAAAGTTTAAATTTATTTGACACATTATCAGCTAATAGTATGTGTCTACTCTGGATTATAAATGTAAGTTTCCTCTATAGTTTTCTTTTTTGTTTGATAACATGAGAAAATACATAGATATATTTGCACTAAAATGTTCTTTCATTGGTATTGAAAATTTCCTCAATTAAAGGTTTTCTGTTTTTTGTTTTTAAGCAATTGTGATCCCTTATTCTTCAATGTGATACCATTCTATTTTATTAGATAACATCACATTAGGAGTACCTTTCCTTTCTCATGAGGCAAGTTCTAGTGTCTTTCTTGAGTTCCATCTTACAATGAATTTTTCCTTATACTGGAATTTGCTATTGCCTCTTCAGTTATTCTTTGTTCAACACTCATCACCAGTTTTATCACTTTCCCAAAGGTGCCCTTGACCTATCACAGAAGCTCCATCCTATTGTCAATGACTAGTAATTCTCTTCTTATCTCTGGGAAGGAACACTTGTTTCCAGTGTAACCTTACATTTCTTCCAGCTTTTTGAGCCTTTAGTAACATTGAGAGTGTATACATTAAGGAATTAGAGCTTCAGAGTCAAAATATGAATCCTGAGCCATTTGTTAACACCTTTCAACAAAATAAGACATGATTTAAATACCTGGAGAAAATATTTGCTGTTTTAAATTGCATCTGTGATTTCAACTGATGCAATTTATAATGAAATTTGATATTATAATTAACCACTGGTCACTCTAAATTTGAAAGGAGTATACCTAATCAGTTTGTCTGAATTAGAATGGCTGAAATACAATGAATATTATATATGATCTTTAAAAATCCTTTTGAAACAAGAGGAGATGGAAAATGTAAGTGATAAGAGAGGGTACCCTATATTGCCATGTGGTTGGGTAAAGAGATTTCACACTTGATCACTATAAATGTGAAACACCATTTTGGAGGGATATATTCTAACAATATAAGGAGAAAGTATATAAATATATATCTCTAGAGATAGTCTGCATTGATATAAGCATTAGATACACATGAAAGTTTGCTACTGGAGATAAAAGAGAACACAAGTATTAGGGGAAATGAGCTGCACTGATGATATACAGGTACTCTATAATTTAAAAAAAAATAAAAATGGTAGGGCTATTTATATACATTGACAATAACTGTATAGTCATCATCAGATACATTTTAATGGAAAATTATTTGCTCTATTTATTTGTCACAGACAGCTTTTTAAGAAAAAGAAGAAAGCCATTTTTCCATTACTAGGTGTAAGCTGGCAACAGGTTCCCTGTAACTTTCATGTTGAATGAGGCAGAAACACAGCAGTGAACCACTTAAAAGATTCACCAAGGGGTAAGCATTCTGTTTATATTTATCACTGTTATTTCTCCAAAATGACCTAATTTATTATTCTCTGGAGAGAAAGTCTCCAATCAGTTAAAATTGTCTTGATGTATAACAGTACTTGATACATGAACAGCAGGTGTAGAAGTCAGAATGATTGAGAAAATATGTTTCAAAAACAGCAGGAAGAAAAATCAGATGACACCATGCTCATGAAGCTGTCTTTAATGGTTTCAACTAAGGCATGAAAGCATCAGCTACTAGAAAATGAATATGGAACATCTTTTTATACATTGGACCTGTAAAAAAAAGTATTTAAAGAACTGTATGATATAAAAGTAGAGATTACCAAGTGAGTTCTTGATGAACATGTAATTGTTCTTATAGTCAGAGGATGAGAAAGAGAGGACATGACAGCTAACTAGATTACTACCTAAACTGTGAACATGATTTGGCCAATGTTGAAAGTTAGGCTGAAGAAATAGCTTTTGAAAAGGCCAAAGATGTGAGAGTGATTGGCGTATGGAACAAGCCAAAGGCGTTTAGAGGGATTGGTAAAATGTTCATCGTAATGGTGAAAGGAGCCTGGTCAGCTAAGGAACTGGGATTTTTAAATGAAGGTAACTAGAATTCACTTAAAGGTTTTCATGAGGAAATCAAAATGATTACATATTTAAAAAAATAATTATCTCTAACATTGGAAAGTAGATTGATATGGACAAGGCTGGGTTTAGAGAAACCAACCAGGAGATTGTTACTGTGAGCTAGGAAGTTTGGGGAATGAATAAGTGAGGACAGTTAAAGAAGACAACTCAATTTTTGACTTGGGCAACAGTTTGCTTAGCAGCACGGTACACAGGAACAAGAAATATCAAAAACAGAAGCCATTTTGGGAGCAGTTAGGGAGATGGGATGCTAAGTATGTTTTTTGACATGCTGAATTTAGTGACATTGTAAAACACCTAAATAGAGATATAAATAGTTATCTGACTATGTGGGCCAGAAGCTCAAGTGAGATCTCAAAGATGGAAATATAGATTATGATGTCATTAGAATATAGATACCGTATTTCCCCAAAAATAAGACCTACCCTGACAATCAGCTCTAATGCGTCTTTTGGAGCAAAAATTAATATAAGACCCGGTCTTATTTTACTATAATGCCGGCTCTTTAGTATAATATAATAATATCATATCATATCATATACTGGGTCTCATATACATATACATATATATATATACATATATATACATATATATATATATATATATATATATACATATATATATATATATATATATATATATATATATAAATATATATATATTAATATTGCTTGTACTCTGTCTACTCAGGGAGACCAATACTATTCAAATCATTATCCCAAGAAATTTGTGTGAAATGCTATGAAGGAAGAGTATAAATCATACTGATAGTTCATGGCTAAAGGAACCTGAACTAGTGTGGAGGAGTGAAAGATATAAGACTTTCCAGATGAAGCGACATTTGAATCATGACTTGAAAGAGGGCAATATCCTACTGGGTGTAATATATATAGTATAGTTGAGCTAGCATAGTAACCCACATTGCATTTTGCAAATGCTACTGAATAATATGTATTTGTGTATGTAAAACAATGTTACATGTTTAGTATTCTAAAGATAAAAATTAAGTTGGCAAATTAAGTAATAATCCCAAATTATGATTATTGATACTCAAAATACTCACTTGAATTTAAAAGTTAGTCATGGCTTATAACATTTAAATTTACTTTGTATAAATAGATATATGTTCTGAGAACACATATCCTCTTCACTAATTAAACAGCAATATTTAAGTTTTTGTTATTTTGTTTTTTCAAATTTGTAAATTATAATAAGTCCTGTCTTTTATTTACTTGCCGCAACTTATAACATGCAATTTAAGAAGACACTCAAAGACAAAAAAGTCCTTTTTGAGGAAATATTCTTATTCTGTCTATTCTATACTTTTAGTTTTTACAGGAGTTTCCATCTCTAAAAGCAGTTTATTGTCTCATGAGGGAAAAAGAAATAACATTCAAATTATTCTTCCTGTTTTCATTTTTGTCATCCTATAATCATTCCCCAAATAGGAGACAAAGTGACCGTTTCAATGAGGCCCACACTCCCTATGGAGGTACGCAAAGGGCTCCATGATCTGATTCCTCATTACGCCCCCACAGACTAGCTACAGTCAGGTAATTTCTATTGCTTGAACGGGGGTTTTTCTACTACCTGTTGTACCTGCATGGAATATTATTTCCGAGTTCTTCACAAGGGTGGTTGTTTCTCAGCCCTTGATCTCAACCCAAATGGTCATGAGAGGAGGTCTCTTGTTACTCCCGTTATAAAGTATGCCCCTCGGTTTACACTCCTCATTACCCTCATTATGCTTTCCCACATTAGTCTAACTAATTTTCCTCAGAGACTGTGTCACCATATGAAACAATTACTTTATTTTTTAGTTTTCTACCTACATCAGAATAGAAGAACAATGAGTGAGTGATTTGTTTACCGTTGTATCTCCATACCAGTAATAACCCCTGGCATGTAGAAACCACATAATAAATATTCCCTGACCAAGTGAATCAAACTCAGAAAGAGAAACAATTCATGTTCCATCATAATTAATTACTTGGACAATGTTTTATAGAAACAGAATTTTAAGAAGAAGGAGGAGTGTAAACATTATTTGTTTCAAATGCTTCTATTAGCAGGCTTATATGCTTAGTAAATAAAATGCTTAGCAAATAGTTGCAGATAGATGAAGACTAAAGGAATTTATTTATTTTGTCAGTAAGTTAGTCAAATGTTTCCCAAATATTTATTGAATGCTTACTATTTGAATGTACCAAGTACCAGTTTTGGTTTAGGGAATAGATGGAAAACTGAGTCATACGTTCTCTTCTATTAATATTGCTTGTACTCTGTCTACTCAGGGAGACCAATACTATTCAAATCATCATCCCAAGAAATTTGTGTGAAATGCTATGAAGGAAGAGTATAAATCACACTGATAGTTCATGGCTAAAGGATCCTGAACTAGTGTGGAGGAGTGAAAGATATAAGACTTTCCAGATGAAGCGACATTTGATCATGACTTGAAAGAGGGCAATATCCTCCTGGGTGTAATCTGCTTTGTGGGGGAGGAGAGAAGGAAGTACAAAACATTCCATACAGACCACAGTATTTGTAATTATCTGTGTCTAGAAAAAATAAAACAGGGTGCATTTGGGAAATTGAAAGAAGACCCAAAAGTTAGAGAGCCATAGAAAGAGATAAACAGGCAAGAGGGGATAGACCATATGAGAATATGTAGGTCCCAATCTCACTCAAGTGTATTCCAACTGGTTCTTTTGATGAAGAGAGTAATATTCATAACCACAGATTATAAATGTCAGAAACTGTAAACTTGGACCATCCATGACAGTAGGTCTCACCCAAAATTTATCATTTGTAATCAAGTTTTTTTGCAGAAGAGAACTCTGAATAATTCCTTTCATCTCTTTCTACATTTTCATGTAATGTTACCCTGTTTAAAATCATATATATGACTCTTTAAAAGGTGTTCTAAAAATATAAGTTCTTTCTGTATGTTGAACCAAAAATTAAGATTTGATTCAATGACATGTGAAATGATATAGTTAATACAACCAAAGGAAAATTTTTATAGACTTATTCAACAAGTTCATATATTGAAATTAAAATTTTATATCTGTAAAGGGGCACTATGGATTCTTTAATAGCTATCACTTAACACAAATATCTATGAAATATTACTCAACTAGTATGCTTTCATTTAAAATTATTTTTCAGAGTGAGCACTGCATATCTGCCTTAAATGTAAGACATAATCATTTTTCCTTTTTTATAAAACATATTTTATACTCCTTTTATATTATCCAAAAGACTTTAATTGTAAATGCCTTTATTAACAATTAAAGTCACCATATTGTAGAGCATGTTGAATAAATTGAAGAAGTAAATTGTAACCGCCCTCAGGTAACAATGAAGGCCCTAAACTATGAACAAGTAAAGGTAACATTGTGAAGTAATTTCAAGAAATATGAAATACAGGAATCAATAGAACTTGGATACCAATTAGGATAGAAATTAAGGGAGTTGGTATAACTAAGTACAAACTTTTTTAAAAATGTTGGAAAATTGATGGATGATGATTTTCTTCAGATATCAAAGACACAATTGACAACTAAGACTATAAAGCATGGTCAATAATTATAGATATGTATATTCCCGATGACATGGCCAAACATTTAAAAAATAATAATAATCATACCAAATGCAGAACGCACATACTTGCAGTAAAATACGATAAAAGCATTTCTTCTATGCTTGTTGTTTGTAGATATACATTGTGGATGTAAGGCTTACTTGTTTGGACTAATTAACTTTATGAATAATCCCTTCTGAAAATCTCTCCCTAGACTCACAAGTTTATGTCTAGAGGGAGTTGGTATCTTATCTGACAACTGGGTCATGATGTAAGTAAGGTAAGTTAGACTATAGATCTTTGACCCTTCTTTACCACATCCATTTTTTTCCTCATGAAAGCTTATTGTTTTACACAATATTATACCATCTTCATCCCTATACAATTATACCTTTATGATTGAAAACAAATCTAATCAAGAAAATAATTCTTTCTTGCAGTCAAGGACACAGATATATGCTCTCACATTCTTTTAGCTCGCTTGAGAGTTGCAACAAAAGAATGATGTAAATAATCACATTCCAGTAATCCCAAAGCTACTTGAAGTTAGGGACCATGTTTCCTTAATTTCTCTAAGAGTGCGCCATAAATACTTTGAATAAGTACATTAATGTTTATAAATACAATTAAAGACAGATTATATGTTTTCTGTTTAATAAAAGGGACACATTTCAATATTAATAACTGTATAATTTGCACCATAATTTAATGTGGATATTGGCTCAAACATATGGGATTTTATAATCTCTTTTCAGCATATCTTTGCCTAGGGATTTTTTTTTTTTTTTTTTTTTTTTTTTTGCTTAGTTCAGATTTCACTAGTAAGATGGAGAATCTGTTGTGTTGCTTCATAGTTCTTAATTCATGATTTATAGGTTGTCCATGGGAAATAGAAAGCCATTCATTAAAATTAAGGATCATCACTTTCCATTAAATTTCTCAGATGCATAATGTATCAGTGAGAAAAAGTGTCTCATCTTGTCAATGCAAACTTGGAAACCTGGGCTATAAATAAGGAAAAGCAGAAAACATCTCTTAAATAAAAACCTAATATAATATTTTTTGTTTTATTTAGATTGATGAAGAATGACAGACAATAAATAGCACACATAGGTAATTACTAAACCCAACTTCCCAACACATATCATCATATTGAATAATTAGGTTAATGATTGGCTTTTCTTAATTTCTTTTAGCAACTGTGTAATAAGAAATGAAAAAAAAAATATTTTAAAATACCGATAGAAAAGTTTTCAGCGAGATGAAGAAACCATAAATTAATTATTATAATAAAGCCCAATTTCCAAAAGACCCAACCTCCCTTGTCCCCATTTTTTCATCGTGTGCCCCAAACATCTAAAACAATACCTGGCTCATGGTTGATTCCAATAAATGTTTATCATTGTTTCACTACCTGTTTGTCATAGTATCTTCTCTGAGATATAAAATATGCTTTCTGAATATGAATATAAGTTACATCACAATATAGAAAAGAATAAACACAGATGTTATGTTTCTACACTGTCCTTTTCCACACACTCACATTCACTCCATGTGTATGGTATTTATTACTTCCTTTATTTTCCTAAAATATTACAAACAAATGAAAGTACACTTTTTATTCATTTACCTTTAAAAACAAAGTAACACACTATAAAATATTCAAAATCTGATCATTCTGTTTATTAATGCATTTTGGTGAGTTTTTCTTATCAGTAAAAGATATCCAGGATAATTTCCCCATATCAAGATCCTTAACTTGGTCATAGCTGCAAAAACTTTTTCCTTTATAAGGTAACATTTACAGACTCCCGTAGTTAGGACCTGATATCTTTGGGTGGCATTAATAAATGTACTGCATAAAATTTAATCATGAGTAAAACATAAACAAATTCCAGTTTAGGAATATTCTACGTGTAATCCATTAGTCATCCAGTTCATAAAAAAAAAAAAAAAAAGTCCCTGAGAAATTGTCACAAACAAGAGGAGACTAAGGACATTTTGCTACTAAATGCAATGCAATGTGTTATTCTGGATGGTATCTTAGAGAAAAAAAAGAGAGAAAGAAAGAAGAGAAAGAAAAAGAAATGAAAAGAAGGAAGGAAGGAAGGAAAGAAGGAAGGAAGGAAAGAAATGAAAAAAACTGAGGAAATTTAAATAGAGTATGGAGTTTAGTTATTGTGACAATGTAGCAATATTGTTTCATTAAGTATGGCATATTTAACATAATTATTTAAATGATTATAATAGGGGAAACTGTGTGCTGATTATACAGGAACTATCTATATATCATCTTGGCTATAATTGTGTCAATCTAAAGCGGCTCTAAGAATTTTATTAAACTAAAGTTTTTTGGGTTTTGTTTTTTTTAAACAAAGGATCATCATTAATATAATATGTATCCTGGCCATTCTTTTTAAAAAATATATTTATTTTTCAGTTACTGTTGACATTCAATATTATTTTATATTACTCTTGGGTGCACAGCATAGTGGTTAAACATGTATATAATTCTTGCAGGACTGCTACTAAACTGTGGGGGGAGCTCTAGGAATTTTAGATGCCCTGCTTCCCTCTTGCCTTCTGCCCACTGCAACCAGCTCTCTGGTGTCACAGCAGGGGTTGTGACTATTACAGTCTTACTCCCCATTGCCTCATATAGCCTTGTGCACAGAGGTGAAACATAATGAGTAATGACATGGAAAAGAAGATAAAGTATCTTAGAGAATAAATTTTCTCAAATTGAATTACTGGTCAATGAAAAACAGAGAAATAGTGCATATTTCTTTTGCCATTAATACAGATTTATGATCATTTTAATATAGGAGTTATTCACATGAAACAGAATAAAATCATTGAATTTAAATGTAAAACTCTTGACTGCAAATTAGTGATGATGTGTGGCACATATGCTAATAAACTGAGAGTGGGTATTGTGTTTATTTATTTTTCTTAATGTTATTATAGCAGTAGACATTCTAAGATTTATGAAGGAATTGAGTTTTTTTTTCCATGCCTGCAAACCAACAAGTTAGCTTTCTACAATATCATGAATGCTGAGAAGACACAAGACTCCTAGATCAGAGATAAATGATTTTACTTGTATTATTACTGCCATAGCAGAAGACACAGTATCAGCATTCATACCAGTTCTTCAAGTTACAATTTCCCTAGCAAGAGGATCAATGATATCTGTATGCACAGTGAAGAGAATTCCAGGAGAGAAATCCCAAGTTTAGGGAGCATAAATCTTTTATAATAAGCTATGTATTCATCATAGTTCTCTAGAGATACAGAGCCAATAAATTATATATATATATATATATATATATATATATATATATATATATAATATATATAATAAATGACTTTATATTATATATAACTCTATGTTATGTATATTGTTCCAAGATTTGCACAGTGATTCGGCAAGCTGGACAACCAGTAGAGCCAATGGCAGGGTCAAGATCCAAAAAGAGCCAATGTTTCAAGACTCAAGTCTAAAGTAAGAAAACAAAAACAGTGTTCCAGTTTGAAGGCTTTCAGGCAGCAGGAAATCTCTCTTAATTTCAAAAGAGTGCATCTTAAAACTATAGGTTGATATCCTTAATGAACATACACTCAAAAATCCTCAACAAAATGTTAGCAAACCGAATTGAGCAATACATTAAAAAGATCATACACCACAACCAAATGGGATTCATTTCTGGTATGCAAGGTTGGTTAAATACTCATATTCACAAATCAAATGACGTGATACACCACATTAACAAAGTGAAAAATGAAAATCATATGGTCATATAATAGATGCAGAAAAAGCATTTGACAAAATCCAGCATCCATTTATGATAAAAGCTCTCAGCAAAGCTGGAGTAGAGGGATCATATCTCAACCTAATAAAGGCCATATGTGACAAACCCACAGCTAACATCATATTCAAAAGGGAAAAGCTAAAAGCATTCCCCAAAAGATCAGGACCAAGACAAGTTTGCCCACTTTCACCACTTTCATTCAACATAGTTCTGGAAGTTCTAGCCACAGCAATCAGACAAGTTAATAATAATAATAATAATAATAATAATAATAATAATAATGATGATGATGAAAGGAATCCAAATCGGAAAGAAGAAAGTAAAATTGCCATTTTATGTCATTAGATGACATATATTGTCATTATATATCATTAGATGACATGATACTATATAGAGAGAATCCCAAAGACTCCACCAAAAAACTATTAGAATTCATAAATGAATTTAGTAAAGAAGCCAGATACAATACTAACATCCAGAAATCAGTTGCATTTGTATACACCAATAACAAACTATCAAAAGGAGAAATTAAGAAAACAATCCCATTTATAATTGTTTAGCAATTATAAAACAGTAAAATACTTAGCAATAAATTTAACCAAGGAAGTAAAAGACCTGTACTCAGAAAACTATAAGACATTGAAGAGAGAAATTAAAGAAGATACAAATAGAAACGTATACCATGCTCATGGATAGGAAGAATTAATATCGTTAAAATGTCTATACTGCCTAAGGCAATATACAGCGTCAACTCAATCCTTATCAAATTACCAATGACATTTTTCACAGAACTAGAACATGTAATCCTAAAATTTATATGGAACATAAAAGATCCCGAACAGCCATGGCAATCTTGAGGAATAAGAACAAAGTGGGAGGATCATGCTACCTGATATCAAAACATACTACAAAGCTATAGTGATAAAAATAGCATTAAAAACGACACACAGATCAATGGGACAGAACAGAGAGCCCAGAAATAAATTCATGTCATGGTCATTTAATCTATGACAATGGAAGCAAAACTTTACATTGGAGTAAACACAGTCTATTTAATAAGAGGTGCTGGGATAACTGGACAGACATATGTTAAAAAATGAAACTGGACCACCTTCTTATGCCATATACAAGAATAAATTCAAAATGAATTAAAGACTTAAATGTAAGACCTGAAACCATAAAATTCTTAGAGTAAAATATAGGAAGTAAATTTGCAGGCATTACCCTTAGTAATATTTTTACTGATATATCCCCTCAGACAAGGGAAGCAAAAGAAAAAATAAACATGTGAGATTACATCAAACTGAAAAGTTTTTTTTGCAGCACAGGAAACAATCAATAAAACAAAAAGACATCCTACTGAATGGGAGAAGACATATGCCAATGATTCTATGTTTCCCCGAGAATAAGACCTAGCCAGACAATCAGCTCTAATGTATCTTTTGGAGCAAAAATTAATATAAGACCCCATCTTATTTTAATACAATATAAGACCCGGTCTCATATAACATAAGACCAGGTCTTATTTTACTATAACATAAGATTGGGCCTTATATTAATTTTTGCTCCAAAAGATGCATTAAAGCTGATTGTCCGGCTAGGTCTTATTTTCGGGGAAACATGGTACATCTGATAAGGCATTAATATCCGAAATTTATAAAAAACTCATACAACTCAACACCAAAAAAAACAAACAACCCAATTTTAAAAATGTGCAGAGGACATGAAGAGACATTTCTTTAAAGAAGACATACAGATGGCCAACAGACATATGAAAAAATACTCAACCTCATTAATCATTAGAGAAATGCAAATAAAAACCGTAATGAGATACCACTTCACTCCAGAAAGAGTGGCTACCAGCAATAAATCAACAAAAAACAAGTGCTGGTGAGGATGTGGAGAAAAGGGAACCCTCATTCACTGTTGGTGGGATTGCAGATTGGTACAGCCACCATGAAAAATAGTATGGAGGTCTGTAAAAAGATTGAAAATGGAACTACCTATGACCCAGCAATTCTACTCCTGGGTATCTATCCAAAGAAATCCAAAACAGTAATTTGAAAAAGTATATGTACCCTTATGTTTATTGCAGCACGATTAACAATAGCCAAGATATGTAAACAACCAAAATGTTGATTGATAGATGATTGGATAAAGAAACTGGTATATTTACTCAATGGAGTATTGCTTGGCCATAAAGAAGAATGAAATCTTACCATTTGCAACGCCATGGATGGACCTAGAGAACATTATGCTAAGTGAAATAAGTCAGATGGAGAAGGACAAATACCATATGATCTCACTTACATGTGGAATCCAAAGAAAAGAATAAAAGAAGGAATAAAACAGAAATAGACTCAGAGATTTCCAGGGGTGGGTAAGACAACTGATGATTGCTAGATGGGAGGGGGTGGGGATGGGAGACAGGTAAAGGGGTTAGAAATTACAAATTAGTAGTCACAGTATAGCCACGGGGATGTGAAATATAGGTTGGGGAATAGAATAAATAATGTTGTAAAGATTACGTAGGGTGCCAGATGGGCACTTGTCTTATTAGGGAGACCACGTCATAGATTATGTAGATGCCTGACCACTGTGCTATACACTGAAGCTGAAGTTAAATAATATTGAATGTCAACTATAATTAAATATATGTGTGTGTGTGTGTGTGTATCCTGTGAATAGTGGAGAGTACAGCATAGGGAATATTTGAGTAGTCAACGGAATTGTAACAGATATATTCGATGTCAAAGGGGTAGTAGATTGGGGTAAGGGGGTTATCACTTTGTGAGGGGTATAAATGTCTAACTGTTACATTGTTTTGTGTACCTGATGCTAAAAAAAAAATAAAAAAAAATAAGTGAAAAGAGTCAGTCTTTTTGTTCTATTTAGGTCTTCAACTGATTAGATAAGTTTCACCCACATTTGGGAGGGAAATCTGCTGGTTCAAATATTAATCTTGTCCACAAACACCCTGACAGATATAACCAGAATAATGTTTGGCCAAATATTTGGGCAACCCATGGCTCAGTCAAGCTGGCACATGAAATTAACCATCATGAGCTGTTATCCTTCCTGAAATTTGCTCCTAAAGAGACATTGTCTTTATTTTATTGGACAGGAAACAGAGTTGTTATTTGCTCTACTGGGGGACATTATACCTATCGTCCATATCCTTGAAATAATAGTCCAGAACAAAGGCAGTCACTACTACCCGTGCTCACAGGCATGAAGAAACACAGGAGACCATGGAAAATTATTTACCAACAGATGCGAGGACCATTTGTCTCCACACCTAACCTGAAATACTTAAACAAAAATGTGTTTTCATGTATTTAATGGACTGCTTTTAGAGTTTGACATGTTGAGACTTGAATTACAAGCTTAGATACCTAGGAAAGAGTGTGTAAAATGCCACCCAAACTACATATACAAGTAATAACAAAAGTTGCAGAAGTTTTAAAACTTGCCAGTAATTCTGTGTATAAATGTGCTTATGGCACTATGACCAGAGAGGAGTGATTTTTTGGGGTATTGCAAAATTTAATATCAAAACCCAATTTTAGGTAAAATGTTCCCATAGTGTGCTATAAAAATACTTCATCTTCTTTTTTTCTATATAGTTTCAATAGAGAGTATTCAGTTAATGTTACATAAATGTTCCATGCTGCATTTGCATCATATAAAGAACAGATTAGGTTATGAAATTCCATATGGATGAATATGACCATTTCTCTAAGTTACCTGAAAAATAGAAACAGAATAAAGTGATATCCTCTTTCTAATAATGCTCAAATTAAAAATATGGAGAACTACATCTGCTAAGAAATTCAAGTTTTCCTAACATCTCCCAATAGCTGTTGGAAGGTTTGATAGCACATTCATATCAGAGGAAATTATTTATTTGGATCATCATACATTACGTTAACTCTGATACTATTTGATGATACTGAAGCCCTTTTTAGTCTATTCTTATCTAATATAATTTAAGTTATGAAAATGTAGAAATTATTTGCATATACACATATACTTAGATTTAATATGGAAACCTGTATCTTCCAGTTTAGCTGTCAAGCCATAAAGTAGAAAACCTTTAATGCCTTTTCCCTCAGTTGATATACTGATTTAGTTAGTTTCCTTATAAACCAAATGTTAGTGTGTGGATAATAAATTAACTTATAATGGCAAACATGTTTAGCAAATAAGTAACTCATTTCAAGATCATAAAAATTTAACATGACAAAGCTATTTAAATTTTTCCCTGTGATCCTCACTATATTTGATCAAATACTAAAATTAATATTATTTTACATTAAATAGATATCTATGTACAAATCAAAATTTTAGAAATTATGAATTCTGCATTTTCCCTAAAATGTTTGAAATCAAGAATAAGTGCCAGATCTAGAAAACTTACTTTCCTTCAACTATGTTGTCTCCAGACTGATATCAAACACAAAGCAGAGGCTAAGACAAGAAATGGAAATGTTGACAGACTATTTAAAAGGTAATCCTTGAGAAGAGGCAAGGAAGACAAGCCAATATGATCATTCAAACTCAAGGTTACTGCTATAGACCCCAGGGGGTCCATTCTGCTTGATTGCTGAGAATGCTGAATGTCTCCCATATTTGTTCACGCAAAGGACAGGCCACTGGAACAGAGCCCACCTACTACTGGCATCCATTAATCAAAAGAATTGTTTCTGAGGATATTAAGTCCCACATAATTCCAAGCTGTGTTTTCCTATGAGATGAACAGGTTTTCATGGTTTCAAAGAAAGCCCTGTGACAAAATGTGAGAAGACACATGGTATGTACTTGAGGTGACTGTCAGTACGAGGCTCAAGTTACATGGAACAGACCACTGTACCTACATCTAGACTCAGAGTTAAGCCAGATGGATGTGACTAGGGTGTACAAAAGAAAAGAAGAAAAAGCTATATAGTCCATATCTGGTAGTAAATCTACCTTACTTTCAATACACAGTATCAGAGGGTCTTCAAAAAAGTGGTTAGCTAGGATCTTAAAAATAACTTCATAAAGGAAGGTTATTGGGACAAAGTTTCTGTCTCATGAAAGGTAGGTGGACACGGGAAGGTATTAATCAAATATCAGGGTGGTCCAAAAAATGTATACACATTTTAAGAGATGTTATCTACTCTCAAGCAGTAATTCGCCGTAATCAGAAGTGTCTGGACACTGATGGTAACCACTCTGAGCACCTCTTGTAATTGCAGATGTCAAACGTGACTTGTATTCATGCTTTGTTTTCGGTATATGTTGAGTATTACAATTTTAATTGTTTTTTTTCCTTTCTTAAAATGTATATACATTTTTTTGTCTGTCTGTCTGTCTCTCTCTCTCTCTCTCATTATATATATATATATATATATATATATATATATATATATATATATATATATATTGTTTTTGTCATTATGGTGGTAGATGTGAATAAATATTCTGATGAATATATAGCAAATATAAGGATAATAGATACTGGGGTACTGATGTGGATAGTGGTGACAGTTTGTAATTCTTGCTCTCTATGTAGACTGAATTATTAAATGCTATAGGCTTGACTTACTAATCCTTTAATCGGTAGATCTAGATCATGTGATGAGAACCTCAATGATTGCGTATTGCATAAAGAGGTGAGGGTATAATGAAACCATTAGGGATTATGGAAATAACAAGTCATCAGTATATTTTGAAGGAGGTGTATTTCTTTCCTGCAGCTGCATAGTGACATTTTCACTTTCAGTTTAGGAAATTGATGTATATAGTTGTTGTAAAAGAAAAGAAGCAGAAAATGCACTGTGGTGTTTACACTTGATCATATGTGAGCATAGCTGGAAATATGTAAATAGAATGACTTGGTTTCATATATTAGTATTCAACCTCTTAGGATTCCACTTCCCCTGCATCATAAAACAGGCGCTTTTGAGAATTGAAAGATCTCAGCTGGCTCTTGGTTACATACTTGCATCATTGATGAGGCACTTAGTATTACAAAGCACCTGCATATTTTTGAAGAGCTTTGCTTTACAGTTTGAGATAGATTGTAAGAATGTGTGCATGAGTTTATGGCCACAGATAACAAGATATAATAATGAGAAAGAGATCAATGCAATGAATTATTACTAGTGACCTCTCAGCAGAATGTCATACAGACGATATCATACATCCTGTCACTAGAGAGGAGAGCATCTAGAAATCAGCTATAGAACAAGAGTTAACAGTTTATTTAACACCTGAAGTGTTTTCAGTAGCACTTTGGGAGGGTGTTGTTGCCAGGAAACAATAAGGCAGCTATCATCTAGATAACCTTGGGGAAATAATGGTTTTCACTGCATATGTAAAACTCCTTCACATCAGTGAGTTGTTTTTAGCCTGAAGAAACTGTCAGTTTTTTTAAAAAATGAAGGAATTTTCTATTAACAATTTTATAAGGAAAATCACTTCCCTGAAATAAATGATAATTTACCTCTAGTGACTGATAAAGGAAAACATTCAGTTTTGCCATCTGTGTCTAAGTGAAATAAAACAACAACAATGAAATAAAAGCCCAGGAATGGCATGGTAACCAACAGTCAATATAACATGACGATTTAAGAAAATAATAGATCATACAGTCCATATCTGGCTTAGGCCCATCTGTTAAGAGACATTGTCACTGATTTTTGTGGCTAACAGGTAGGTTAAACTACTGTTGGCTAATTCCCATAGAGAAATACATATATTAGAATGAGCAGAGGAATGAGGAAAACCTAAGGTAAAAAAAACAAAAAAACAAAACAAAAAAGAATCAGTTGCTGTGGATCTGCCTCAAAATTCACGTCTCTACTTTATCGTATATATCCATTTTGGATCTCTCATCCCAGGCATTTATAAATCATCCTCTACGTTTTAGCTTTAACACCATGTGGACACTGATATTAGCTTTGAATGATGACCTTTTTTTATAGTAAATGATGCTTTTATTTTTTAGAGGGTTTCCACTTTTCATATTCTCTGGTTTATTATTCAAAATGATTACGCTCTCACTCTTTCTGAAATTAGATGTATTTTCACATGTTAAATGACATAGGCATTTATGTTTTGTTTGTTTGTTTTTTAAAGATTTTACTGGGGAAGGGGAACAGGACTTTATTGGGGAACAGTGTGTACTTCCAGGACTTTTTTCCAAGTCAAGTTGTTGTACTTTCAATCTTAGTTGTGGAGGGCACAGCTCAGCTCCAGGTCTAGTTGCCGTTGCTAGTTGCAGGAGGCACAGCCCACCATGCCTTGCGGGAGTCAAACCAGCAACCTTGTGGTTGAGAGGACGCACTCCAACCAACTGAGCTATGTGGGGGTTGGGGGGCTCAGCGACAGCTCTGCTCAAGGTGCTGTGTTCAATCTTAGTTGCAGGGGGCAGAGCCCACCATCTCTTGCAGGACTTGAGGAATTGAACTGGCAACTTTGTGGTTGAGAGCCCATGTGGGAATCAAACCGGCAGCCTTCGGAGTTAGGAGCATGGAGCTCTAACCACCTGAGCCACCCTGTCGGCCCCATATTTATGTGTTTTATATTATATATTAAACTATGAGTTAGTCTTTTTTTTTTCCTTTTTCTCTCTTAATGCCAGCTTCTCAGGAAGCACCCTTCACATGAGAAGTTTGACTAACTTGAAATCACCAGGCTATGAGACGCCTAAGCCACATAAAGAGGACATTGAATGTCAGTAACCGTGTGGATGGGGAGATTAGTCAGTGGACACCAAGGTTCTAACAAGCGAGTGAAGACATTTTGGATGTGGAAACTCCAGCCCAACCACCCCAGGTGATGGCAGGTGAATCAGAGATGGATGTCAGAACAGGCCTTTCCTAAATTTCTGATATATTAGGAACAAAATTCATGTTTGTTTTAATCCACTCTTTGGGGATGGTTTATTATGCAGACATATGAACAAAACATTCCTGGTCAGGTATAATGAGCACACACTTAATTCCCTGTCACATGTTTACTTTCTATTTTACTTAAGGGACTTAGGCCACTTTCATCCCCCACTTTCATTAAGTTTTTCATCTCATCAAAACTTGAGTCCTAGGTCTATACAAACATCCTGACAAGTCTTGAGCCGGTAATAAAAATTAAAAAAAAAAAAAATATATATATATATATGTATATTTATATGTATACACATATGTATATGTATATTTATATGTAAATATGTATATATTTAGGTATATATATATATATTTTAGGTGTATATATATATATATATATATAGATGTGTATATATATATATATATATATATATATATATATATATATATTTTGGTGTCACTTAACACACATATTAGTGGTTGAATTAAATGCTTTAACCTTCAAGCATTTAAATTAGAAGCCAATCTACAAGATGTGGTGACCATAAATCTGTAAGTTCTCGGGCTAGCCTTATACATCTTAACTCAAACCCAACATTCCAACTGTGGCTGCTCTGGGAGCCCTGGCATTGCTAGAGGACTTAATTTTGAACCCCTTCATGGGGAAATACCAAATAAATTGCTGACAGACTGTGGTCCTCGATGTCAAAGTTTTGGAAAGCTCTGTCTTAAATATCCCAAAGGTACCTCAAATTCTGCATGTTCTAAATCTGCTTATACTTTTCTAAGTTTTTAATTAATCTTCCAGCTAAGTAAATTAGGAGTAACTCCTTTCTCTTCTGTTGCTTTCTCTTGATTATTATACAATTATCAAATTTGGCCTTAATTCCTGTTTATTTTTTTCACTTTTTCCTTAATGGAATCTTTCTTCTCCATTCCCACTGTCACTGACTTCATTCTAGGACACACCTCCTTACACACAAGTTATTGAATTATATTCATATCTGTTCTTCAGTAATCTATCATTGCATAGGGTTTTGCACCTATATTAACAATACAACTTACTATGCTATATATAGGTTTAAAATTTACTAATAATTCTCCCTAACATGGAGAGTTTAGACTTAATTGAAAAAGGTAAATACACAACAGATGATAGAATGACATCTAAAAATATTACTATTACTTATGGTAGCACCTACATTCCTTAAGATAATTTACCAGCTTTTTATAATCTTGTGTGAGTTTTTCTTTCCTTTTTTTTCTGTCTCATATGTAAGCACTCTTCTATTTGAGTTGTTTGTTCAAATCAAAAGGAACAGTGATTTCTTAATTTTACCAAGTTCATTCAAACTTCAGATGTTGGCATATCAAATTCTCTCTGTCTCTCTTTTTTTTAAGTACATTTGGTTCAACGGAATTTTCTTATTCCACATATTTTTTTAGATTTTTTTATCAAAATACAACTCACATAAAATATTATATTAGTTTCAGGCATACATCATAGTTATTCAACAGTACCCACCTAGCACTATATGGTGTTATTATCACATTACTGATTGTATTCCCCATGCTAAAGAAATGATCACCATGATAAGTCCAGCACCCATCTGACACTGTACCAAGCTATCACAATATTATTGATCTTTTTCCCCTTTTAAAATTGTCAATTAGAGATGACATTTAATATTATTTTATATTAGTTTCAAGTGTACAGCATAAAACTGAAACACATCTCATTCTTTTTAGTGAAACTTTTGATTTTGTAAACTTTTTTCAATCTCAATAAAGTCTTCTCTGGTCTCTGCATTTCAGTTTTGTGCTCATCCAAAGTATTATCCACTATAGTAATCACAATAAAATGGGAATGACTGCTTATTTATTAGTGTATCTTCATCATCTAGCTTCTGTATAAATATTCAATAAATATTTGCTAAAGCACAGAATAATTAAATTAATTTACAGCCATCTTAATTAATCAAATGAGTAATGGTCCAATGCATTAATTGATTAATCTAATAATCAATACTTGAAAGTACCTGCCTCCTTTAAATGTGACAATGATTCTCTTTCTCTCTTTTTTATTTTCGTAATTCTTAAGAGTACAAGCTCAATCTTCAAAATGTTAAGTGATTTAGATACTTTTAATGTAAAAACACTCCTTAAGGCCTGAAGAAAGTAAATCACTTGCCTAAGGCCACATCACCAGGGCCCAGCGATACTAACGGAGAGAGGGTTATGCTAGTGCCTGCATCGATGGGTCATTGGGGTCATTTCAGAATCCTGCCTACCATAAGGGACATGGTTTCCTTTTGTACATTTTCAATGCACATTTTATTAATATTTTTAATGAAAGAAATCGAATTTTGATGATAAAAATTGAACTTTTGATGACCTACTCCCAGTAGCATTTCCCTCTACTAACATTGAGACAGCCACTACCACAAATCTGATAGTTATATATAAGAAAATGTATATAGCAACAAATAATATGTAATAATATTATGTGAGATGAATTTAAGTATACAATAAATTATCATTTATTCTGTTGCTTTTCAATTCGTGCTTCATGCTTACTATTTAATTATTTGAGAAAAATGATAAAATTTTGCCAGCATATCTGCAAATTTATATACTTCTAGTATGTAGCTGGTTTTCTTTTTTTTTTTTTTTTCTTTTTCACTAAATATCGAGGCTTTGGCATTAGGTGTACATATACTCATGATTTCTACATTTAAAATGATTATTTCTTTGATAAATAAGAAATCAATCATCATTATTCATTGATCTTATATTACAAATTTCTCCAGTTGCTAAAATTTATTTAGAAGCCCAAAGTCAATACTCAAGCAATTTTTTTGGTCATTCATAAATATCCTTAGAAAGGCCCCAAATGTGAGCTGCCTGACTTGCACATTCCCTGCTGAGAATGAACAAGCGAATACTCTGCTTTCTTGTTTCAGCCTCAGGCAGAGATGATCAGAGGATGGAGATGGTAAGAGACAGGCAGTGGAATACAAGGAGATCCAGATCTGGGGCCAGTTGGGGTGGATTTAAATCACAACTCTGGCACCTATTAGTGGGAAGTTTTCAAGTAAGTCTCTTAACACAACCTCATTTTCTCTTTTGTAAAATAAAGGAAATAGAACATACCAGAATGAGTTAGTTTCAGAATTACAGTTACAATCCACGTGATTTTACTATACGTATACTTCTCTATTTCCCTTAGGATATTCAATATTCCCTACTTCAGTGTTCATGGAAATTTTATGTAACATTTTTTAAATCATAGCTTATATTTTTTTAATATTAGTCTTGCTACCTTGATCTTTTTGTTTAACATTTTTATTTTATCATGAAATGAGAAAAAAATCTGTATACCATGGCAATGGGCCTGGATAGGGATGGCTTTATTTCAATAATTCTCATCTGCTCAATGCATATGGAAAAGACTTTGAAAGTAACTGATAGGAGACATAATTCTTTATTCAGGCAAGTATGGGTTTTGTTTGTTTATTAAAACATGCCACTCTAACCTTTCAGAAGGTATGGGCACAACACATTATTAACAAGAATAGTAAGTTTTACAAGTAGCTTTTTGCAAACAAAGGAAAATTAAATGTTTTCTACCAACTTCCTATAGGCCTAGGAGAAAACCTACCAGACAAGTCCCATAGGCCAGTTTTAAGGAATTTTCTTGAACTAAGAATAAAAATTTTACATATGTATACTTTTTATCCATAAAACATTCTGTAAATAGTTCTAAGAGTTTCATATGTACTAAAAGTTTTGGGGTTAAATCATAATTTAATTATTTTTTTCAAAATTTGATATACCTTTCTTGAATAACTCTTTTATCTTTTTTAAATAAATATGTCTGGTAAACAGAATGTAGATGCATTTACTTATCAAATGTATCTACCATTTTATGGGCAAAATACATTTATATTTATTGTGATTACTGATATTTTTGGACAACTTCTCCATGCTTTTTTTGTTTGTATGTTTACAATGGTTAATATTTGCTAATTCTTCTTTATGCCTTAAACATTTTTTGTATCCTACTGAACGTTTTCTGTCCTTTTTCTGCCTTTATCAAGTTACACATTATATTACACTCCTTTTTTAGAAATACTACTATATATTTTAGTACATTTTACTTTAACAATTTAGCTTGTATTTATTTTCTCACATGAAAGTGAGAAGGTGTGCAGAGTACACCTAAAATTACTTTGTTCATTTTTTTCTGCAAATAATCCAATAATACTTACACTTCAAGAAAAATTGAACATACAAGATTAAGACTTGTAATGACAATGACAAGAAAATGAATAGAAAGACCAGGTTTACCTTTTTCCCTGGATGACATATTTTACATTGAAGCAAACTTAGATTTCACAGACGACAGAGTGAAGGCTGTGATGTAGATTCTTATCACTTCAATGCCTTTAATAATAGTCCACAAATATTGATGTCTTTCCAATGAGTTGCACAGACATTAACAATTGCTTTTAGAGTCAGAAAGTGGTTGGACTTTAACATGAATTGTCATTTCATCTTGCAATGCTATTTTCAACTATGGTATAGCTTATATCATTATGTGTGTGAACTCTAAGAGTTTCTAGTTGTTTTTTTGTTTGTTTGTTTGTTTTTTGTTTTCTGTTTCTGGTATTAATAGAATTTTATTTACATCTATCAAGTCACTAAAGTTATTGAATCTTGAATTATGTAGAATGATTTATAGGAAAGTAACACAATGTAGAAATCTGATAATTTCTTTTATTAACTGTCAATATAACTTGATATAATTATATCAGTAAGATAAAGGAAAGTATTAGAGAAACTGGATTGTTAGTAATAGGGTATTGGAAAATAAAAAAAAATTACGTATTTTCAACTTTCAACAATTTTTTCAACCCTCATTCTTTTATTCCTTATAATAACTCCAGTAACTTCTAATTTGGGAATTTAATTGATATAAAATATTGACAATCAAATATTCAACAGTTAGCTTTAAGAAAAATGTCCTTATAGGTAGGCAAATTCTATAACATGACATTTTAAGGTAATTTAAAAATATTTTATTTCCAATTTCACATTTTACTCTTCTTGCTGTACTTCAGAACCAAAACTGTATAGCCTTTCCCTTCTTACACATCCAGTATTTGAATCTGAAACCATTCTCACATATTTCATTGATCACTCCAGTGCCATAGGTGAAATCATTTATTGCTGCCGATTAATTGTTTATGCTTAACATTTATCATATGAATTATTTATTTTTTGGCCTCTTGAAACCTTTAATCTGCATATGGTATTCCCTGTAGTAATGGGACTACAACACTCTGTACTTATTCTAATTTCTTGTATATTTAAACACAGAAAAATCCATTTTTTTAAACTTTTGTCCTTAATAGTCTTGTCATGATTAGATAATACTCTGTGTCAATAAGCTATTGATGAAAAGTGTGATTTTGTAGCATTATATCTTTATAATCTAATGAACATAATAATTACGTAGTGTTAGATATCCATCTCCATTTGCTTTTTCTTGGATATATTCACCTTCCTCTTCTCCGCTCTTTGGGGAAGCACATTTTAACTCCTTCAAAGAGCATCAGCCCACACACCCTCTGGGTTATTCCTGGGGTTCAGGTAAGGGGAGTTAGCGGTCAGAGACTGTAGGTGAGAATTATCAAAATATTTTTCTCCCCTTTCTCCCTTACCACTGGCAGGCCTAAGGGTGGCATAAAATGCTTCCCATTTTTGAAAGGCCCTGGATATTTCAATATTCTCAATGACCTTGAAGCTGCCCAGCCCTCTGTAAACAGACTCTTCCTTAAGTGTTAACATTTCTAACAAAGTTGGGCTTTATAGTCCTTGCCAAGAAACTGATTTAATAGATTTAATAAAGTCCTCTGTTACTACTTCCATCTCCTTTATCGGGAATAAAATTATATCATCTAAGCCTTTTTGGTTGCTGGCCTTAGATGTAAATACATTATATTTCATAAAGTGGCTTTTAATCAACATACATTTTATATTTTGAACAGAGTCCAAATCAAATAGTAATTTGTGATATGTCAAAAATATTTGAAAATTAGTGTAAATATATGATTGTCTTTGCACTATTGACAAAACTTGTATTACATGCCTAAATTTGCACTATGCTTCCTGTAATGCTCAATATGAAGGTATTTAGTAACAACTTATAACATTTCCATAACTTACCATATTATTCTATTTTCCTACTTATTTTTCCGGTGTACGCATGTAATTTCTTATGTGATTCTTTTCCCCTAGATGAGTAAATAAGATGATTTTTTACTTCAGTCCGTAAGGAAGATAGTAAACCTTGCCGTGTAATTTGATATTAGTTTAACATGAGTGAACACTACAAAAGCATTATAAAGTGTTCTAATATGATTAACTGATAAATCATGTTTTAAAGATGTTCTTCAAAACGTGGTCAAAAACTCAAACCCAGTGAAACAACTATTACTCTAGATAGTATTTCAACATGGTAGGGAATCGATTTTAAGTTATGAAAAAGAAAAATTCTTTTTAAAATAAGATATCCATGCTCTTTGTTTTGTTTATATTACTCTCAGCTCGATATTAAGTCTCCAACTGAATAAATAGTTACTGCAGAGTATACCAATATAATGAACTGTGGGTTTTTGTTTGTTTGTTTGTTTTATGACAGTATATGACTCCAAAGATAAAAGCAAATTGGAGCGTCTCACTTATGACACAGACAAATCCACCCAAATAGCAGAGCATTGTTTCACCCACTCCTCCCTCCAGACGGCTTCACTGTCAGATTGTTCTCCCATTCAACACAACTGAAGAGATCACTGTGTTTGAAATTACATGGTCACCGATGGTAGCATTCATCTTACTCTCAGCTATGCTTAAGAAGCCTCTTTAATTTTTTAAAAATTTCTATAGAAGACCTTTTCAGTTTTTAGGTTTATGGTTAAAACCACATAACATAAAATCTGTCATCTTAACCATTTTTAAGTATACACTTCAGTAGTGTTAACAGCCATATTCACATTATTGTGCCACAGAGCTCTCAAACTTTTCTCATCTTGTGAGACAGAAACTCTATTCCCATTGAACTACAACTCACCTTTTTCCCGCCCTCCCCATCCCTGGAAACCACAATTCCACATTTTATTTCAGTAAGTTTGACTATTTTAAATACGTTGCAGCATTATTCACAATAGCTAAGAGGTGAAAACAGCCTAAATGTTCATAAAGATAATGTGCTTTGTAAATACAATAAAATATTATTAAGCTTTAAAAGGAAGGAAATCCTGTCATATGTTACCATAGGGATGAACCTTGAGGTCATTATACTAAGTGAAAGAAGTCAGTCACAAAAAATAAACACTGTATGACTCACTTACATGACATTAAATTGTGATTATTTTTATTATTTTCTATGTTTGTCAATAAGGTGATGCATTTATTCCTTATGAAGATTTTTGGTATACTTCAGACACTTAGAATTTATTGATCATCAACTAGATATAAGGAATTTCACTTCTTGGCGCACGTGATGTGAATAGGAGACATATTTGATGTTTACTCTCAAACAATTATAACTAGGCCCATTTGTGTCAGTTGTCAAAGGATTAGATGTATAAACACAAAAATTCCAGAGGTTCTCTATGCGTATTACCCCAGTTATTTTAAATATTTTAGAAACATGTTACCAAAAGCCAAATAAAGCTTTTCAAATAAGAAAACCACTGCATCTAATATATACCCATATAATCAAATACTTGCTTATTCCAAACACATCAATTTTTACTGAAGAAAGGAGTTTCTATTGAGATAAGTTGCTTTAATATTATCAGGATTTTTGTGGACAACATTTTAAGAAGTGTTTCATAAATACTTCAAAGAAACCAAAGAGGTAGCCTGCTCCTGCCCAGAGAATGTTCTAAAAAAAGGAAAATAAGTATATATGTATACTTATATAAATATATATATATATACACATATATATGTGTATATATATGTATACATATATACATATATAAAACAAATGCACTTTATTTTACTACTAGTTTATTATTTATATGATATATGCATATGTATTTAGAATATATAATATTCTAGTTTATTAATTAAAGTGGTGATGGTATTTATTGTTAGAAAGAGTGAAAGATTTGATGATCCTAGTCTTTTTCAACAACAGAAAAATATTCCCCTTCATAAAGCCCTTAATAACTTCAGCTGTGTGTGTGTGTACATATATATATTATATATACACACATATATAATATATAATATATAGATACATGAAAGTTAGCAACAAAGATTCAAATAAAGATAATTCATCTTCTATTAAAGTAAGGATGATTAAGATATAATATACGTTTACTTTCAGTTGAACTATGAGAAACACTTTGGCTATGGAATTTTCACCCAGATGATAGTTTTTCACACTTTTCAGGTAAGGAAATGACATTTAGAGAGATGCCCAAGCATAATTTTTCTTTTAAATGTGACTTTTATTTTTATTCAGCATGAAGAAAAAAAAAAATCTCTTTTCGTTCTTTGAAAAATCTCTTCTGAAATGATAAAACTAATCAGCAAATGTCTATGAATCTGGTTCCTTGATCTTTACCCTTTGCTGCAGCTATTATAACAAGACATTCAAAGCAAAGTAGACACTTGGGATTTTCATTAATTCTTAAAATTTCCATTTGAAACCTGCAGACATGTTCATCTGTTTAAAACAAACTCCTCCAAGCATGCACTCAGAAAAACACCCCTGCAAATATCACCAGTTCCTCAACTAAGACACAAACCAACATACCAAAGGCAAACAAAACAAAACAATCCCTCAACATCAATTTGTCTTCAACATTCTCCTCTGTCTTTGCTTGATTTATCTATTGACTACCTGATTTCACCCTTTGATCTTTAATTTCTCCAACGTGGTTGACGATGAGGACACCCTAAGAATCAAAACCCATTCACGTATGTAGCACGGGCAGGAAAAAATACCTACTGGGGGCTATTTTTTCCCAGTTAAATTAAAACATAACCATAGAAAGATAGAAAGTCATTCATGAGTTTAAATATTTTTATCAATACCAGTAGTATCCATGTCAGGCTGAATGCATCCCCAAAATACACATAGAGTCCTGATTCAAATTTGCCTAGATAAAGACTCCCAATTGACGCTCCCTCCTCTACCAAGACAAGTGGTATTCTATCCCTACACATGGACAGTGATGATAATTTTTTTTCCTGTTAATAAAATGGTAACTACAATGGCAATACATTTAATTTTAGATAGGTCACTGAATAAACAAAGATAAACTGCTTATGATTAGCATTCATTTTGGAATTAAGCTGAAAAATAAAGAAACAAATGAGAGGAATAGATATATCATTCAATAAAAATAGTCACATCTCTGTACCCTGGTGAGAACTCACAAATATAACCTTTCCCAGTAGTCTCAGAAAATGCAGTGTTACAAAATATATTCTACTTGGAGGGAAATGAAATAAAAGAAAAAGTGATTAACAGGATTAGAATATTTACTTTGTAAATTACTGAAATTAGAATAATCTGTAGAATGTGTTGCTATGAAGAATGAAGTCATACAATTAGAACATCATTTCCAAATTTTAATTACTGTCCCATTATTTTCAGCATAGCTGCTAGAAGGCTGAGTATAGAGTTTAATTTTGGTTCAGCATCATCATACAAGGACCAAAGTAAAGAGTAATATTTTTGCAGCATTTTCATATAAATATGGATCACCTTCTTTAATGAGGCCCATCCTTTGTAGTTCCCCATGGAAGAGAATTTCCAAGTTCAAAAGCAATATAAGCTTGGTAAACCTCACAGAATTTCTGTACCTTTCACAGTTTCTGAAACACAGCTGCACTCAATTAAAATAACTTAATATTACCTTCATTTATGTTTTTATTCCTGTAGCAAGTAGTATTAGTAACTATTTTTATAACCTGATTCATGTGTGGAATGATAGTTATCCTTCAATAGTCAATATATCCTTTCTTCCTAAATTTATAGAAACCTGGAGTTTTAGGTGGCCATTAGGCCAGCCAGAATAAACATTACATTTCCCAACCTCTTGAAGCAAATAATTAGCAGTGTCCCAGTTTTATCCAATAGATGTAAAATGAAGTGTCACATGGCAGCTTCCAGGAATCATTTTAAGAGGTAACTAATACATGTCTCTTACACTGCTTTTGTATGCTGAGACAAGGAAGTTGTATGTTGCTGCAGCCTCATCCTGAATCATATAACAAAGACCGCTTAGAAAATCAGAAACCTGGGGACATTTCAGTTCTTCTGGACTCTATGCAACACAGCTCCCATAACAGTCCTGGAGATTCTACCTCTATTTCTCTATGTGAAAGACAATTTTCAAGTTTTGTTTTGTTTTATTCTTCTGTTACTTTAATGGCTGCTTCTCCTAGAGAATCCCAATTCCAAATGGTAGAGTTATTGAAATGCATCTGGTTGTGGGGACAGAGCCCCAGAAAGCAGTTTCCAGGCTCTAGGCCTCACATAGAAAGGTGCTAGCTCAGGTAGTAAATGGCCATCAACTGTGATTGGATGGCCATCAGCTGTGGCTAGTTGGCTGTCAGCTGTAACCAGTGAGCCATTGGCCACTAATATAACTGCTGTGGCTATGCTAGCAAGAAAATGGGGGCTAGCAAGACAATGGTGGCTGGCTGGCAAGCGTGGATTGCTGTTAGGATGGCGGGTTGCAGACAGTGTGGATCCAGCCTCCAGTGAGACTATAGTGCCGCCAGCGAGAATATAGTAGTATGACTCCCCTACCTATGGCTCCATGTGTGTTCCTTTTTGGCCTCACCATATCCTGCGTTCTCTTGTGGGGAGTAGGAGCAGAGACCCTGCCTGGCAACCCGCGCGACACTGGTCTAGTTTAAATATTTTAAAAATGTGCTTATTTCCTCACCTGGCTATTTTGATAAGAAAGGAGGATGATACATGAAAAAGTATATTATAAAGTGTACAACCCACTAGAAATGTATCAGGAGTTCCTATAACGCCATATAACCTTAACCAGATCCGTTTTCAAACTCTGAGAGTGCATGCATTTGCTAGAGAGGGGAAGCTGGATGGAACCAACATGTATGTATTGGCAATGGAAGTTATGTGTACCATTGTACAGGAAGCAATCAGAATGCAATTATCAGGACAATAATTTCTTGGACATAACACCCAAGGCACAAAAAACAAAACAAAACAAAAAAACAATCTCAAATACATCAAACTTCGTTTGAAAAGAGGTTAATCTGAAATAATATGTAAGGAACTCCTACAACTTAATAGCAAAAAACTACCAGTACTTCTACTACTACTACTAACCCCAGTAAGAAATGGGCTTAGGACTTAAATAGGCATTTTTCCAAAGAAAATATATAAACGGCTAACAGGCACTTAAAAAACAAAGTTCAACATCACTAAAACATCAGGGAATTGCCACTTAAAAGCACAGTAAGGAAGTAAGGCCAAGCAGGAGTAAATGCTGTGCTTGCCTCATCCCGTGAACACATCAAAATTACAACTAAATTATAAAATCAACCTGGAGAACCATCTGAAGTCTGGCTGAACAGAAGTCCTATAAGGATGTAAAGAAACCACATTGAAACTGGTAGGAGGGGTGGAGACGTGAAACGGGCTGGTCCTAAACCTCCGTGTAGTGGATGAAAATTGTGAGGATACCTCAGCCATGGAAGTTCTCCCCAGAAGAATGAGGGACCCCAGCCCAACCCCAGGCTCCCCAGCCTGGAGTACTGGTGCCAGACATACTGGTGCGAGGAAGAGGAGCCCCCATATATCTAGCTATGAAGAGCAGTGGGGATTCCAACCATCCAGGTGGGACGGAAGGCTGCAGGCAACCCAAGTGTCCTCTCAAAAGGCATGCACACAGACTCACGCGCAGGCACTCACCTTGGGCTCCAGTGGAGGAATGGTGACTCGGAGGGCATCAAAGGCGTTTGGGGAAAACACTAAGGTGTGTGGGTTTGCGGCCAGGGCTGCAGGACAGTTCCATTTTCCCTGTGAGTGGCCCGCTTCCCAAGCAGCCAGCAGGCAGCTGCTGTCTTTAATGTCTTGAGCTCGCCCCCTGCGCTTACAGCCAAATCTGAATCTGATTGGCCTGATGAGCCTAATGAGCTCCACTGCTCTGCTCTGCTGTCAATGAGACCCTGCCCCATACAACTCCTCCAACCCAGAGGCACTTTGGGAGCAAAGTTTACATTCATCTGGTGACCACAATGCTTCCCACTCTAGTGACTCCCTGATACCCTGCCTCATCTGACTTACCATACAAGGCTTTATCAGTGGCTGAACTTTAAGGGATCCTGTGGGTGGCAGTAAACCTTGGGGTTGGCTTCAGACCACAGGAGAGCACCGCCCAATTAGCACCATAAGTAGCACACACAAAGGGTGTTCCCAACAGGCTCCAGAGACTGCTGGGACAAATCCCACTCAGTGAAGTAATCCCCCTGCACAGCAGCCTGTAAACTGTGGATGTGGGAAAACCCTGCAGCCAATCAGCCTGAGGGTCAATCCCACTTACTAACATGCTAACATCAATCAAGGCTTAACTATAACAGGAGGATACTCCTGGAGCACCCAGCACAGGTGACCAGGGAGACTGTGTCAGGGCCCCACATGGCACATCCTACATAAGGCCACCTGGCCAAGACTAGGTTGCATACCAGATCTACCTCATACATAAATACAAACACAGGGAGGCAGTAAAAGTTAGGAAACAAAGAAACACATCCCAAATAAAAGAACAGAAGAAAACTCCAGGTAAAAAACTAATCAAAATGGAGGCAAGCAACCTACCAGATAGAGTTAAAAACAATGATTATAAGGATACTCAAGGAACTTAGTAAGAACTTCAAAAAGAGATAGCAAGCATAAAAAAGGACATAGAAACCATAAAAAAGAACAAATCAGAAGTGAAGAATACAGTAACTGAAATGAAGAATGCACTGAAAGTTATCACCATCAGACTAGATGAGGCAGAGAATCGAATCAGTGATTTGGAAGACAATGTTGTAGAAAACACCCAGAGGGAACAGAAAAACGGAAAAAAAAAAAATGAAGAAAAAAGAAAAGAAAATGAGGATAGTTTAAGCAACCTCTGGGACAACATCACATGTAACAACATTCACATCACAGGGGTACCAGAAGAGGAAGAGAGACAGCAACGGATTGAGAACCTATTTCAAGAAATAATGATTGAACACTTTCCTAACCTGCTGAAGGAAAGAGACATACAAGCTCAGGAAGCGCAGAAAGTGCCAAACAAGATAAACCTAAAGAGGACCACATCAAGACACATTATAATTAAAATGGCAAAGGTTAAAGACAAAGAGAGAATTCTAACAAGAGAAAGGCAGCTAGTAACTTATAAGGGAGCTCCCATAAGATCTTTAGCTGATTTTTCAACAGAAACTTTGCAGGCCAGAAGAGATTGGCCCAAAATATTCAAATGATGAAAGCAAGGACGCACAACCAAGGGTACTCTAACTAGCAAGGCTATCATTTAAAATTGAAGGACACATAAAGTGCTTCTCAGAGAAGAAAAAGCTAAAGGAGTTCATCACCACCAAACAAGTGCTACAACACTGTTACAGGGACTTCTTTAAGACAGGTTAGGGGGGGAAAAACAAAGATCAAAATTATGAACAACAAAATGGCAATAGCTACACATCTGTCGACAATTAATTTCAATGCAAGTGGATTAAATGCTCCAATCAAGAGAATCAAAAAACACAGGAGGGCTGGATGGATAAAAAACCAAAACCTTACATATGCTGCCTCCAAGAGAATCACTTCAGATTGAAAGACACACACACACAGAGACGGAAAGTAAAGTGATGGAAAAAGATATTTCATGAAAATGGATACAAACAAACATACAAGCTGGGCTAGCCATACTTACACCAGACAAAATATACTTTAAAACAAAGGCTGTAACAAGAGACAAAGAAGGACCCAGTAATCTCACTTCTGGGTATTTATCCAAATAAACCATCTTGGGTTTCAAAATGATACTTCAAGCGGATGTGTGCATCCATATATTCATTGCAGCAGTGTTTACAATGGCCAAGATGTGGAAGCAGCCTGGGTGTCTGTCGATGGAAGAACGGATAAAGAGTAGGTAGTACATATATACAGTGGAATATTGGTCAGCTGTGGAAAGGAATGGGTTCTTGCTGTCTATGATGGCATGGATGGACCTGGAGGGTACTGTGCTGAATGGAGTATGTCAGACAGAGAAAGACAGATGCAATGTGATCTCGTTTATATGTGGAAGCTAAAGAACAAAATAAACAAACAAAACAGAAACAAACTCATAGATTGAGAAAACATTTTGAAGGTTGCCAGATTGTGAGGGGAGGTGGTAGTGTGGATGAAAAAAGGGAAAGGGATTATGAAATATAAATTGGTTGTTACAAAGTAGTCATGAGGATGTAGGGTATAGCATAAGGAATACAGTCAATAATATTGTAATAACTATGTATGGTGTCAGATGGGTACTAGATTTGTTGGGGTGATAGATGGGAGGGGGTGTGAGGCAGGGTGAAAAAGGTGAAGAAATCAAGATGTACAATTTGTGGTTACAAAACAGTCTTGGGGATGTGAAGTAAAGATAAGTGAACGAGATGAATATAGTCAATGATATGGTAATAACTATATATAGTGTCAGACGGGTACTAGACTAGTCAGGGAGCTCACTTCTTAAATTATATAAATGTCTAACCACTATGCTGTACACCAGAGATTAATATAAAATAATATTGAATGTCAACTGCAATGGAAAAATTAAAAGGGAGGCAGAGAAAGGTGAAAGACAATAAGTGGTTCAAATCTCCAGGTATAAAACAAATAAGTCATGGGAATGTAATATACAGAATAGGGAGTTTAGTCAGTAAAATGTTGATAGTGTGGTACAGTGCCAGATGGTTGCTGGACTTATCATGGTGATCACTTCTTTAGGTATATAAATGTTGAACAACTATGGTGTACCCCTGAAACTCATATAATATTGTATGTTAGCTATAATTTTTAATAAAAACCTTCTAAAAAATTAAAGGCCTTCTCTGACAAAAATTGATTTTCCCACAGGCTGGAGTCCCAAGAAGTAGCATGGAATTGGTTACTGACTATATGAAGATGTACGAATAAACAGTGGGCACCAGAAAAATTGCAAGGTTGTTGGCAATAAATTGGTCCACCTAAAAGGGATGATGGTAATTAGTTCAGCTAATAAAATTAACTCCTTCTTTATTTAGGAAGAAAGATGAATTGCCTGTTTGAAATAAGTGAATGAGATACTAAACTTGTCTAGAGAAACAAGGATGCTAAGTGGGAGAGAAAGAAATATCAGGTAGTTCCTAGAGTTGGTTAAGATCCTGAATGACTTTTTTAAAAATTAAATTTATTGAAGTGACAATGGTTAGTAAAATTACATAGGTTTCAAGTGTACAATTGTATAACACATCATCTATATATCACATTGTGTGTTTACCACCCAGAGTCAGTTCTCCTTTCATCACCATATATTTGACCCCATTTACCCTCATCTACCTCCACCCCGCCCCTCGCTTTACCCTATGGTAACCACTGAACTATTGTCTGTTTCCGTGAGTTTTTGTTTCTTTATTTCCTTGTCTTGTTCCTTTGTTGCTTTCAGTTTTATATCCCACATATCAATGCATGACTTTTCATTCTCATAGTTATAACTGTAGTTTATATTAATGAAAGTATTAATTAATCAGCTGGTGGTTATCACCTGCTGAAAACCTATTGATGGTGAGGCTGGGAAGGCTTTGGTACTATTTGTCATAAACACTAAAAGGACAGGCAGTAAAAATACTGTGTTGAACGGCTTCTTCTCGAAGCCTAAGGCAATTTATAGTGAGATGAGGAAAAATTGCAAAACAGTTTGCCTGCCTAGAAACATATGGGGAAATTCAGTGCCACTATGTGAGTATATTAGTTTTCTTTCGTGTGGTCTCATCTAATGACATGAGAATAATATCCAATGTCCAGGCATGTGCTGTTCTCACACACATTTTTGTCACTAACTTTGTGATACAGGCCTGTTCAGTGTGAAGCACTGTGAACATAAGGGAAAACTTGATGTGATCCTTCTCTCGGAGAGAAAAACTGGATATCCCCTGGACCTCAGTCATTGCGTTGACTAAACAAGTTTTGATGCCAAAACCTTTCCCACTTTTTCTGGTTATAGATTTCTTCCAAGTCTTCCATATAAGCCTCTTCAACAGCCTCAAATGATGTCTGTAGATGATCTCATTTACAGAGAGATTCTCTTTTCCTTTGTAAGGAAAAATAAGAAGGGGGCAATGTTTATTTGCCCATAGATATATGGCATGCATTTGAGAAAGTGTGCACGAGTTTCTACTGGCAACACTTTCTCTGGTTTCTTGTCTTGTGCCAAATGCGTTCAATTCCTCCAGCTGGCCCTGGAGATTATTGGTGTTCATTTGTAGGAACTGAATTGTTTGAGACAGATTAAGAACATGAGAACTGCTGTCAGCCAACTAGCTTTGGATTTGCTTCTTCCAGTTCCCTTGCTAGGACATCTAATTTCTGGTAAAACTTTGCATGTGGTTCATACACCTGCTGCAGAAGCTCTACTACTTCAGTCAATTACAATTTCTGTGCATATTCCCGATTTGGTGTGGACTTCTGAAGGGAAGGAATCCTGCAACTCTACATCCTATTTAGGAACGTGTTTCTAAGCTTAGTAGCAACATGAAGATCTTGTAGGAGGTCTCCTGGGAGACTTGCAAGTTAGCAACAATGCTTGTCCACAATCTCAAATGCCTACACCAGGTTCACTAGCCCCTCATCCAAATATTAGAAGGCAACAGACTACGGTATTTCATGCTCAGCCAGAACCAATTTAGCGGAATCCCCTCTCCCCAAGGTCGGCCTTGTGGGTACAACACCCCATCTCTTACCTAAGCCTGAAACTTACAAACTGTAACTACTTTTGCAAACCATCTAACACAATTATATTAGAAAAACACCAAAAATTAATTACAGCAGAAAAATTATGAAATAATCTGATTGACCAAAATTGCGGAAAATGGCCTGACCCACCCTGAGAAGTGATTGAGTTCACCGAATCTTGTAAGGCCTGAGCTCATATGTCATTCTTGCCAGAGCCTCCGGTTCCAGGTAGCTGGGTGGGCAACTTAAGTGATGGCCGTTTTGAGAGGATATTTGTGCTTCCTTTCTTCGTAAACTCTTTGCTGATGTGGGCTGTCTCATACACTTTCTGCTTATTCTCCAAACCAAACTGCAAATGAATAATTGACTTTTACAATTTACAATTGAAGTTTAGAAGACTTCCATAACAAAGAATAAATTTATACTTTGATTCATACTGGATTGTTCCTTATCTCAGAGAATCATCTTCAGGAATTCGTGAAGCAGTGAAGGGAAGTGATTTGTAGGAATCCATGGTTTCTTGGCTTTCTTGGTGTCAAATAGCACTAAAAATCCACCATAATTTGTAGCTTGCTGTGTAATCTTGTGAGTGGAATCTAAGGGACAGTGATGATGGTTAAAAATAAAAATAAAAATCGACAGTTTTGTAACAAGGAAATGGACCTGCAAATACATAAAGCGAGGAGTGGCCTAGTTTTCACTGAGATGGACACTTCATGTTTTGTATTAACCTTCTCTGAAAACTTGAGTTTCTAGTGTAACATACTTCCTGTGAACTTCACAGAGAACAGTTTTGCTAGAGTCAGGAAAATGACACCAGAAACTTTTTTTTTCCCCTAGCAGGGATGAAAATGTTATAGTAAAAAGTGAAAAGACTGAGAAGATTTCAGTCCTTTAGGTAGTTGGTAGGTAGTTGGAAATGCCTTCATGCCCACTTACCTTGTTTTGAACAAAATTCTGCTTGGTGGGCTCCTTAACCTGACTTTCATTTGAGCCTGAGGAAAGGTTTAGCTTCTGCGGATAAAGTCAGGTCAGAGAAAGGAGAAAAAGAAATGTGGTGTTAATGCACATTTGCGATTAACTTGCAGTTGAGAAGGTTAATTAATATTCAGGGAATTAAAAGCTGAGGGGAGGCAAGATTTTGTCAAGGAGCATATGGCAAGAAGCATGTGATTTCCACGGAATCTCAGAAGAGAGCATCCCGGGATTTACCGTCAGCAAGAGAAGAGCTACAGAAAGCCTCTTTTACTAAACATCAATGTAGTAAAAAAAAGCACATTGTTTAAGTCGGGCTTTTTCAACCATGATGTCATTGACATTTGGGGTCAAATAATTATTTTGTAGGGGCTGTTGTGTACATTGTAGGATGTTTAGCCACATCACTGGTTTCTACCAGCTAGATAACAACACCCCCATCCCCTACCTTCCTGTGGTAGAAAGAATCAAAAAATGACTGTAGATATTCCCAAATGTTCCTTTGAGGGTAAATCTCCTCTGGATGAGAAGTGCTGGTAAAAACAATATATGCATATATATTTTTCTCTAATCAGGCTTCTTCATATACAGAGTAATAATTGATAAGCTTTGGATTTCTGAAAGCATGGAGAAAACCACTGGGAAGCACAATTGAATTTACAGAGGACGCCCAAAAAATGTATACACATTTTAAGAAAGGAAAAATACTATGTTAAGATTATGCCGATGGTAACCACTTTGAGCACATTTTGTAATTGCAGAAGTCAAATGTGACTTGTTTTCATCTGTTGTGAATTATATATATTGAGTATTACAATTTATACAGTTTTTTCCTTTCTTAAAATGTGTATACATTTTTTGACTATATATATTATATATATGTATATATATACATATATACATATATACACATATATATAATATATAGTCAAAAAATGTATACACATTTTCAGAAAGGAAAAAACTGTATAAATTGTAATACTCAATATATGTATATATATATATATATATATATATATATATATATATATATATACATATACATATATATATCCTCTACGGAAGTCTAATATATATACAGAAAACTTTACGTATCCTCAATGTAAAATCAATGTACATTGTACAATATGCAATTCTCATATCATAAAGTTTGATGACTTTTAACACACTGAACACATCTGAGAAACTGGCACCAAGATCAAGGAATAGAACATGACTCAGGAGACAAAGAAATCACCTCATGCCCGCATCCATACACTACCTTACACGGAGAACCTTGTCCTGACTTCTAACAGCCCAAATTGATTTTGTCTGCCTTGGTTCGTCACATGAATGAACTCACATGGTTTAGTAGTCTCTTATGTCTGGGATTTTCCCCTCAGTATTATTACTGTGTGATTCACCTACATTGCTCCATGTGGTTGTAGATTATAATATTTTCATTAACGTTTGTGTCACGTTCTGTAAATATAACTTGATTTATGTATCTATGCACTGTAAATAGGCTTTTGTGTAGTTTCATTTTCTTTGAGTATTATGAATAAAGCTAATATGGATACTTTTATTATGTGTGTGTGTGTGTGTGTGTGTGTGTGTGTGTGTGTGTGTGCATGGATAGTGTGTGCTTGTTAGTTTGTTTTCCTGTGCAGTGTATGCTCAGGAGTAGAATTGCTGGGGGATGAAGGTGTGGACAGAAACTTCTTTTCATAAATCTATGCCCAATATACCCAATACCATGTATTAAAAAGACCATTATTTTCCCACTCTAATAGAGTGTTGTCTTTGTTATATATTGGGTAACCATGCATATGTTGGTTTATTAATGAACTTTAATTCTGTTCCATTATTTATTAGATATTTGATATTTTTGTTCTTCTCCTTTGTTCTTGAAGATTGCCTTGATTATATTTTGTCCTTTGAATTATCAGAAGAGTTCAAGAATCAGTTTCTCATGTTGTGAAGCTGTCATTTAATTTTGGCCTATCTTTATTTTTGCCTAATTTAAGTGTTTATAACTTTCAATTTTCCTATAAGCACTCCTTTAGCTTTATTTCATCAATTTTTATATAAATATCTTCACTATCATTCACTTTAAAAATAGATTCTAATTTCCTTTTTAATGTTGTAGCCCATGGTTTATTTTTAAATGTACACTTTTTTTTTTTTTTTTTTTTTTAATATAGGCAATGTGCCAGCAACCCTAAAAAACTCACTTATGGGTTCTAAGATTTTTTTTCTTTACGTTCTTTTGGATTATACATAACACACAATCAAATCATCTGAATAATGACAGTTTGAAACACATTTTTCCAATTCTTATGCTCTTTTCTTTCTTTGTTTTTTATTACAGTGGCTAACACTTTGGTTCTGTTAAGAGGCATGGGGAACTGATCATCTCAATCTTATCAACTATGGAGCTGGGTCAGGATGAGTTGCATCCTTAGTAAAAATCCAGCTACCTCTCATTTGCACTGTTCTCTCCGGAATGTCACCCTCCTGGCTTTTTTTTTTTTTTTTTTTTCTTTTTAATTTATTTTAAATTCCAGGTGTACAACATAGTGATTAGACAGTACCTTATGAAGTGATCACTGCAATCAGTCTAGTACCCACTAACACCACACATAGGTATTACATTGTTATCGACTATGTTGACAATGAATACAAAGTTTTCCTTAACCTTGGCCATGAAGGGAGACCCTAGCTTTCTCCACTTTTTAGCTTGCATAATTGAAAAAAAATACGTATCTAACAAATGACACAAAAATAAATTTGGAATAAGCACCACTCCTCAGCATGTCTGTTTTCTAGGCACCTAACGATGGCAGATTTTATTCTGCTCTTTTGAAGCTCTGGCCACTCTTCAGCATCCTCTGTGCTCCAGAACTCAGGAAATTACCACTGTTCATCTAGCTGTATGTCACGGTTTTCCTCCAGCCCGCTCAATACTTCCGCATTTGTTGATTGGTTTCTCTTTCCACGGCAGTGGCTCTCTTTCTTGGCTAAGTCTTATCTGTAGCATCTTTCCAGATTTGACCAGTGTCCCCACTTTGGAAAAAATTAGATAGCAATGGTCAGCTGTATCCAGACAACTTCTTCTTGGTAGTTTTGACTGAATTAGTCTTCATTACTTCTATAGATCTTTGTTAAGTCCGAAAACATATTTCTTATAATGTATATGACTTTTTTTCTTATAGCTTGCAATAAGGCATCAGTCTCTAATCACCTACTGTATCTTAGTTGGTAGCAGATATCTCTCATCAGTTTTCTTAAATATATATATATATATATATATATATATATATATATATATATATATAATTGAAGTGAAATTTGCATAATATAAAATTACAAGGTCAGACAGTAAGTGCGTGAACTCATCCTAGAAAAAGTGCTGTATACCTCATGTTGGATATCACATGATCACTTTCGAAGCACTCCCCTTGGGAAGCTATGCACTGACGCCAGCACCTAGTCCACCCTTCACAGCAAGTTTGGAACTCTTTTTCTGGAATGGCCATCACACCTGTCATTCATATTACCCTTGATGTCCTGAATGTCATCAAAATGTCTTCTTTTCAGTATTTCCTTTATCGTCAGGTAAAGAAAGAAGTCATTGGGGGCAGATCAGATGAGTAGGGAGTGTGTTTCAATACAGTCATTTGTTTACTGGCTAAAAACTCCCTCACAGACAGTGTTGGATGAGCTGGTACATTGCCATGATGCAAGAACTATGAATTGCTGGTGTAAAGTTCAGGTCGTCTAACTTTTTCACGCAGTCTTTTCAGCACTTCCAAATAGTAAACTTGGTTAACTGTCCAGTTGGAACAAATTCATAATGAATAATCCCTCTGACATCAAAAATATGTCAACCACTTTGCAGCAACAACTTTTCAAACTTAATTGTCAGATCTCGTAAACATCTTAAAGAATATAATTTGGTGGCATTGAGTATATTCAGAATGTTGTACAAATACCACCTCTATTGAGTTCCAGAATATTTTTATCACCCCAAAAGAAAACCCCTGTTCCTTAAAGTCAGTCCCACTTTCTCTCTCTCAACCCTGCCCTTGGAAACTACCAATCCACTTTTTGTCTTTATGAATTTCCCTATTTGGGATATTTCATTTAAACAGAATCATACAATAAATGACCTTTTCTGCCTATCACTTAACATAATGTTTTCAAGGTTCATCCATGTTGTAAGAAATATTAGAACTTCATTTCTGGGAGAGCTAAATCCCATTGTATGCATATGTCACATATTGCTTATCCATGTTTTGACGATAGACATTTGGGTCATTATAACCTTTTGGCTTTTGTAAATTGTGCAGCTATGAACATTTGTGTGCAATATTTGTTTGAATATGAGTTTTTAATTCTTTTGGGTTTATATCCGGCAGTGGAGTGGCTGAGTCATATGATAATCCTTTGTTTAAGTTTTTAAAGAGTCAACATATTTTTTGTTTAACTTTTTGGATGACATAGTCGATTAAATCTGCATCTAGTAAGTTCAATGCCTGTGCTTCCTTAGTAAGGGCTTCCTTAGTAAGTGCTTCCTTCATTTGTAACGTGAATGGGCCATGCTTTCTTGCTTCTGCGCATGTTTTCTTTTTGTTACTGTTGAAAAAGTGTACATTTAAATATTGTAATGTGCTAACTCTGCAAATCAAATTCTTCCCCCACCTCAGTGTTTTGCTTTGTTGCTGACTTCCTCTGCGTTGTAGGTGTTTGTTTAGTGACTTTTATAAAGAATTTTATTTGTCCTATGTGGTTTCTGAAACCTGTGTATATTTTCATCGACTAGTATTGGCATGGAGATATTCCTGGAACAAAAAAAAAAAAAGTTAAATCTTTAAATAAATAAATACAAACTCTCTGTCATTGCAGATTAGCTCTGTGTTGGGACACCTCTTCAATGCTTAGCCAGGTTGTTTACCAATCTGCCTCAGCCTTAATTTCCTGCTTTCACTCTGCCTAAAGATTAGCCAGAGATGAAAAATTTAGGGTGTTCTGAGGTTTTTTTCTTTATTTGAGCATGTATCCTTTCTTGGGATGTATATGGCTTTTTAAGTTCCTAGTATACAGGGGTACTTTATACTGCCCTAATCCTCCAAAGAATCTCACTTCCCAGTTTTTTCTCCCAGGCTTTCAGTATATTGATTGTTTGCCTCCATTGTTATCTTTGCCCCAAGCAGTAGCGGATTATTTTGCCTTTCACTGGTTTTGAAGAATGCCCTGGAAATAGCTACTTCTCTACCCTGAGACTTAAAACTTAGATGAAATCAATGCAGATCCTTGCTTTGGTCCTTCAGGCATCTCCCCAACTGGTCAAAACTGATGGATTCTGTTCTTAGAGAGTAAAGTCTCTATACTTCCTATGAAACTAAAGACCCAGAGTCCTACACAGGGAAACACAGCTGCTGTCTTCAGATTGCTGCCATTGTGGAAGCAGGACAGGAACAAAGTGTGTAAAAAAGCTGCAAAGCCTTCCTAAAATTTTAAAGCCAACTGATTCTTGAGTCAGCACTTTTCGGTTCCTGCAAAGCTTTGTCTATTTTTCAAAGTTCTGACAAATTGATTCTGATGGATTTTGCTTTTTTTTTTTTGGAAGGGGGGTGATATTTCTGAGGAAAAGAAAGTTCTTGAAGCTACTAGCTTTGTCATTTCTCACTAATGTCACTAAAATACTTCTTACTTTTCTTTCCCCTCCCTCTAAGTTAAAAGTCTTTATTCTGTAGTGCTCCCATTCACCTTTCTTGAAACACTGCCCAGAGCTGAGATGCAATATCAGAGCTACAATCTTTTAGCTCTCTTTCCATCTTTATGGTACACTTTTGGCATTTGAAATGGTCAATTTATCCCCTCTCAATTACTTGAATACACAGGTTGTGTATACTGAACCGAATGACATAGTCTTAAAAATGATACGGAAATCATATATATATATATATATATATATACACACACACACACACATACACACCTATATGCAAAGAAATAATATATATGACTGGCAACAGCAAAGAGAGATGGAATGTGGTATATTACTAACTATGCTTGAAATTTTTCTTAATGAGGTGCTATTCTTAGTTGTTCTATTTGTTGTTTGAAACTTGAGAAAATTAGGGCATGAAAAGATTTAATTTATAGCACCTTCAGCAATTCCATCCAACTCTATTTAGCCTCAGAGTTCCTGAAGGAGCTTTGACTGTCAAAACTCTAGTAATCAAAGAAGGAACACTAAGACACTCCTCCTTCCTTCCTTCATGGGCAAGTGACTGAGTTCAAGCTGCTGAGTCAAGGAAAAACACAAAATTGAAGACACAAAAATTTTGTGTTTCAATTTATTTATTTGTGATTTTTGCGGAAAATGAAAGAAAATTTCACATTGACTTAGCTACCTCTATGAAAACTTTAACAAAGAGAGAGGATTTATGTGTAATCAGGATTATACCTCAGTGTATTATCTGGGCTTAGTATTCCAGCCACAGCTTCATGTAGGGATCTCTGCAAGTCTTCTTTTTCAATGCAAGTCTCTACAATGAGTGGTTAGATTGTTCAGTGTGCCAGAGCATAACGTAAGTAATCAAAGAAAACTCCTAATGATCTCATTATACAACACCAAATTATTCATGTGCATTTCTAACATAATGACACTTGCCCAGAAGCTCTTATATAAACTAACTTTTAAGAAAAGACAATACAAAAATGTCTGTAATTAGTTTAACAGCTTGTTTGCATGGCATACAAATACAAACCTAAAATTTTAGAGACAATAATGAATTATTATTCTTACAAGTTCAGTATTTCAAACATGCAGTTACTTTTTATAGTTTGATATTGGAGTGTGGAAAAATCAATTTCTTCAGGTCTGTCAGTTTCTAGATTGCTTTTTGGTCACTATCATGCAAATATATGATAATAAATAGAAATTCACTTTCACCTGAGTTTAATGGATAAAACAATTTTTATTTCTAGCTTTGGCCACACAGGATGAGCAATTCATGAGCTTAATTTTATTTCTGATAATAATCAAATTAAAGAATTAATCCTCTTTAACTTTTGACGTATAATGGTCATCGTGTTGAGAACGTGCCCTTGAGGCAATCAAACAGTCTGAAGCGATGTACAAAGCTGAATAAAGATACCTTCAAATTATTTTTAGAAGCACATTTAAGATTGTTGCAACCACACTGTAGATTTCTTTTCTTTTTCTTTTCCTTTTCCTTTTTTTTTTTTTTTTAAATGGGGCTTTAATGTTCTTTGACACTCTGACTTTGAGGAGGGGTTCATGTCCTTTCCCATGAATCTAAGCCTTTGTGGCTGCTTGGCTAATATTTGATAACATTTACCAGTGAAGCTCTCTGGCTGGCTTTAGGTTTTTGTGGTTCTTTTCCTCCAGGAGGAGGCACTTATGGTTGGGGGATGATTTTAATTTTAAATAAAAATTCTTTCCTTGATATGTTTGTTCAGAGTTTCCATTTGTTCTTCTAGTTTTTGTAATTTCTGTCTTTCTCAGATATTCGGGCTATTAGACTCAGTATTTGGTTGCAAACCAATAACCCCCACGCCCCCCACCCTGAACTTCTGCTTTATCAGAGCTCCACTCAGGTGGTAGCCCTCAAAGTGAAAGGAGAGAAGAAATTATCCCAGTAAGCAAAGCTTTGGTCATTCCCTTTATGTGGACAGAAGGACAGAAGAAGACCAGTGAACGAATAGACACAGAATCATGAGCAGTTGTAAATGGCTTAGCAAGTTTGTCAGGAGACTGCAAGAAGAGAGAGAGAGAAAGAGAGAGACAGAGAGAGAGAGAGAGAGAGAGAGAGAGAGAGAGAGAGAACAAGGATGTCTGGGGAATACGTATGTCAATGGACCTGTGGGAATGGCTATACTGTATGATCTTTGTAATGAATGAGGATGACCAACAAAAAGCATTCACTGTTGACAACGTCTAAACAACTAAAGAGACAGAATGATGTGAGACAGACATCAAACATTTGACATTAGACAGCCTCTATCATTGACCACTGTAGAGCTGAAATAATGGGAGCGTAAGTGGAGTAGGCGAGATGGCAGTGATGGAAAGTATGAATAGACCCAGCGGTGTAGTCTCTAACTAAGGAAGGCAATGCCATTATGCCACCATGCATAAAGACATCACCTGGTCTCTTGGTGGCGAGTTAATTACACACTTGAAGAGGAAGCAATTCTTCTTGACTGGAAACAAAGCTAATTCCAGATACAGTTCCTGCCTGTAGGGCCTCAGCACCATTATTTGCAGAATTATAAATTGATATGGGATTAGGAAAGCCTCACAACCCACTTTAGAGCAAAGTGTATCAGTGTGCAGTTTATCATATCAACTGGTCCCATCACACATACCCATGCACACACATGCACACACCATCAGAAGCTGCTGGCCAAAGTGAGCAATGTAAATTTAACAGCTCATGGAAGTTACAACCTGTGTGGAAGTTTGGAGATAACATTATTTTAAGGTCAAGCACTGTCCCCCAGGACACAATTATTCCCTAAATCAACAATCTTTATATGATATTGTGACCCCCACCCCCCCAAAATAGAATATATGGATATGAGCACTGAAGTTTAGAGCAGAATTGAACCTGCTTTCTCTTACTTCCAATTGAGGGGTTTGGGGTTAGTTCTCCTTTCTAGCTTTAGCAGCCTGAGTTTCCTGAGGGAGAAGACTTTTACTAGGTTATGCAGCAAGAGTCCTATTAAACTTCCAGCTAAAATCAAGTAAACAAATCACTCACTCAGCAGGAGTAATTGATCTTTCTCATTATAGAAGGTTGGAGTTTCTTTATGCGATGAGGACAGAAAACAACATGTTTGGCATGTGATCCTCTGGGGTACCCCTTGGTATTTCCTTACCCAATTTTGATGTTAATACCTAAGTTCAGGAGGCTGAGAGAGGCAGGGTGACCAGGAGCTCAGCACCCACTGGGAAGAACTTCTGGGTCATATACCAGGTAAGTCCTTAAGACAGTAAAGATGCTTGTCAAAAGTGAGAGGAATCTAGAATTGGTGAAAAAGAGGAGACAACTGATTTCAGCCCACAGCTTCAAGATCAGCTATAGTGATGGGGTTGAAGTTTATACCCCTAAACTTCCTGTTGCAAGTTATCCCAGGAAATGGGAACAACATGAATTCTAGAGGAAGAGTTTCCATAATTTATTATATAAAGTATGTGGAACTGACGAGAACGAAATGTGGACTGGAATGGCTACTCTGGTGTGCTATCACAATTTACCTTTCGGTTCTGAAGCTCTTTTTCTCCTAGCCACTGAGTTTTTTAGTGACTGTCATCTTCCTGGAGAGTTCCATTTTATAAATTTTTCTCAGTCAAAGAAAGCTGCCTAATGGTGATCATGTATATGTATGATCCCCTTCCTGAAAGCAGGAGCATTCTGAAGGGCTACCCCAGCCTTCTGAAGGTCCATGGGATGAACCCAGACCTCCAGTAAGACTGCATCAGAGTTCAACTGCTCCCTTTGGCCATTCCTAAATCCTTCATGCCTCTATGGCTGTTAATCCTGAGGACACTGCTCAACAAAGTTTTTTCATGGAAACTTCTATTTCCAGGTCTGTTTCCTAGGAAATTCTATGTACTATATGGAAAACATGAGTTTTCATCCAGAAAACAAAACTTGACCAAAATATAACTCTCTTCTAACCCATTAAACAAACAATAACAACTGCCTATTGTGTCTGCTAGCGCACCAGATAGTGCATTAGTGTATTCACACTAAAATAATAAACTTAAACATCACAATATGATGGTCTCTCAGGTGAATTACTCCAAAGTAAGAGGTTCATTACACATGGTATTCTGTCACCATCGTTTTCCTTCATAATATAACTCCATGATAGTGTTGGTCATGAGGACAATGGGAAAGAGCAAGCAGAATGTTTTTCTTTTCATTGCCACTACTGGAAATAGGAGAAGTCCCATGCTAGTGGTTTTTGCCTTGAGGAGAAAGGAAAGCAATATTTTAGGGGAATCTAAATTGTAAATATACTTTAGGAAACAGAAATACTCAGGAATATGAATTACTAAAAGTATTTTAAAATACAATAGCACAAAGACACTTTTCTTTCTTCAATTCATTAAATAATAATCTGATGTCTGAGTAAGTATGCAAGGCTTTTCCAGTTATCTAACCCTTTTAAGGGGCCCACTCCGTGCAAAAAAGAAAAAAGACAAAAAAAAAAAAGACGAAGAAATCAAAAGTATTTAGTTCAAGTTTTGTTATTTAAAATAAGTATCCCAGCCAATTTTAAGGGGGTGATTGTAATAAAAAACATATACATCAAAAGTTATTATAAACAATAAAATTGCAAATACTTATACTTCCTTTCTATTCTTACTTATTAATTTAATATAAGTTCCAAAAATCACTTGCTAGCTGTAGAATACAACTATTGGTTTTCTTAAATGGAAAGTTTTCAGATTGGGTTATATTAAAAAGAAATACACAATTTTGACAATATTCTTACTGAATTCATTAATATTGGAATCCAAAATATTCATTTAAAAAAGCTATTAGTAATAAGTTCTACAGGTCAGATAGAGGAAATGCTACCCCAGTTAGCTTAGTGAAAAAAAAAAATAACACACACACACAAAACAAACAAAAATCCTTAAGATAATTAGGACTGGATTATTAAGGTTTGAAATAATTAGGCAATACAGGAGATGGTGCCTGAACTTTTCAAATCCCTTGGTGGAAGAGCACAGATTGGACTGCTGTTGGCCAGAATCCAGGAGGTCAAAATCAGCCAGCTGTATCTTTAGCCAGCAGTATTGAGTGGTACTCCATTTCCCCAAGCACAAAGGACAACAAGAGGTTAGGAAGTCTTATCTTTGCAACTAAAATACATGCGGGAGTTTCCCCAGTAGACTCTGCCTTCCCCTAGATCTGAAACCTTAGGGCAGGCAGATGGTGATTCTGTTAAATAGCTTACATGAGGGAATCCATTCTTTTGAGAAAAATCACAAAGAGTAATCTTGGTGACATAAAGCATGGTCTAGGTTAACATTATTTTAAATGATGTATAACTTAGACATGTTTTGTGTCAAAACATTTTTTTTAAGACAAAACCATAGATTATGCAGTCTTGTTGAAAATAATTTAGAAGCACTGTTTCTGAGGTTCATGGTAATTGAACAGAAACAACTAAATTAGCAGATTTCAGTAAAATAGATTTTCTTCCGGGTAGGTATCCTGAGATGGTCAGAGAAAAGTTACTATAGTATTTAATAATTATTAAAACCTTAATGCATCACTAAAATAGTAGCAAAAGGATCTTAACATGTATAGGATAGTGAAAGAGGACGCTTGGTAAGAAGGAGCTGTGGGAATTGTAAAGCACTGATGTATCTGCAACCAAGGCCACAGCTGATGACAGGGATTCTAGAGTATGGATGCTGCTTCAGGATCATCCATCATTGAGGCATTGATGCTGAAACTGTATGACTTTTTATTCTTCAGTCACTGGATATCAGCAGTTGCCTAGAATCAGGCCAGAAGTTGGACAAGGCAGCTCTCCTGGGCCAAGGAAATTTTCAGGAGAGTATTTCATCTTCAAGCTGTGAGTTAGCAATATTCTCAATATGTACCTCCAACTATTTATATTTATACAAACCCACAATCTACCTTATCAGCTTTGATACAATTTAAAATGCAAAGTAAAGGATTAAGTACCATTTAGTTGTTTAGACATGTATCATAAGGAGTTTGGGGCAATTCTCAGATATTTTGCAATTAAAAAAGTTTACTAGTTGATCATTTTTTTTTTTTTAATTTGCTGTGAGTTCTTATTCAATGTAATGGATAGGACAAAATGGTTGCCCATTTTCTTCAATGCTAAAAATCTATTTTCTGTTACCTTACAAGAATATCATATTTCAGTTACTTGTTAAAATCCACAGATATATTGACTTTCCAACAACTATAAAATCTCTAGGGTTAATGGAGTATAAAGGTAATAAAGTGAGGTCTAGAAAATTAGAGAAGAAAATCTCTTGAACAATTTAAATGTACAGATAATCTATTCATGATGTAGTTTCTAATACTAGTCATAAAAAAGATACATACTCAGGAGATTTTTTTTTTTTTTTTTTTGTTAAAGTTGACAGAAAGGTGTAAGAAAGGAAATGAAAAACAATGCATTGGAAATTTCTGGCTTGGGTGACTGAGTATGTTGTGATTTTTATAACTGAAACATTTTTGAGGAAAAGGAAAGGGTTTGGACATCTGAGGTGGAAAAGTATAACAGGCTCTTTCAAATACAAGCAGAAGACTATTTAGTAAGATGGAAAGCCTTAAGTATTAGAAATATATCTTGAAGTATGATAAGGGAATCTGTGAAAGCAAATATTCAACAGGAGGAAAATACACTGTGAGAAACAATTGTATTCCAGAGGCTTGGTGGACATTTTATGGCTGGTAAAGGAAAAATAAAACAAACAAAATAAAAATGTACATGCCAAATGATTACAAAAAAAGTTGGACCAATATGTGGTATTTTTTTTGATTAAATGAGACAAAAAATAGTTTTGCGTAAACCAAGAGAACATAAGCTAGAGTTTATCAACAGTATCAAATAATACAGTGAAGTCAAGAGGAATCCCTACATTAAAAAAAAAAAAAAAAAAAGCCTTAAGTATTCAGATTACAGACATGCATTCCAAATAATGCAGCTCCATTCTGAAAGTGGTAGTGCTGATCTGATGAAAGATGCTGAAGTGAATGAAGTATGTCCAGGGCATTTTTTAACATCTCCTGTGAAGCTCTGCAGATTTTAAAAAGTGCCACTGGCCAAAATTTACACCATAATCCCTGGGAATGTTAATATAATCATTATGTTACTTTACGTGACCTCAGGGACTTGGCAAATGTAATTAAGTGTATAAGCAGTTGACCTCGCCATTGGAGCAATTACTCTGCTCTAACATAATCATGAGCTTTTCAAAAGCAGAGTATTTTTCCTTCAGCCCATAGCAGAAGGGAGTTGAGAGAGACTTAAAGTGTGAGAGTAAACACACAGTCGCTGGCTTTGAGAACCAAGTGTGATGTGAGAAGGAATACAGAAGGTCTCCAGGAGACGGGAGCAACACTTGGCTAACAGCCAACAAGGAAATTGAAACCTCAGACCTACAGCTGCATGGAACTGGATTCTGCCATTGACCTGAAGGAGCCTGGAAGTGGACTTCATTCCAGAGCTTCTCAGTGAAAGTTAAGCCTAGTCAACATCTTGATTTTGGCTTTGTGATTCCCTGGACATAGAACCCAGCTGACCCCATCCACACTTCAGACCTGCAGAACTGAGAGCTAATAAATGGGTCCTGTTTGAAGCTAGCAATTTGTGGTAATTCCTTCTGAAGTAATAAACAACTGATACACCTTGCTTAAAGAACAAAATTATCCCAAATTTGTAGAGTCGTATCTCCACCAACACAAGTATGATTTCTACAGAAGTAGACAGTGCAGGTGATTCTCAGCCATGAATGATAAACCTGTCCTGGATGAGACCCACATATGCATTCACTAAAGTTAGCAAAAGTCTCATTTAGGGGATGGGATGCATCACATCTGGAGCTGTTGCTTGGCACAATAATTTATATTTATATATGCTTATGCATATCGACATTCAAAGCCTAAATTCTCATTCATTTTTCATATTGAAGATTGGAATAATCCCTCTCTTTTGGAATTTAACCTCCATTTACTTCTGATCCTTATTATTTTCCATTATATTTTATACTAATTTGTTTAAGTAGAATTCTGAACCTGGATTTAAATTATAGTTTCAACCATAGTAGCTATGCACACTTGAAGTTACTATTTGGTATCTTGATTGTTTATCTGTGTGCTTATACTAATTGAGGAAAATACATATGATGCAAAGGATTGCTGAGCCAAATACATGAGGCAGTGTATTTGAGATCACTTAGTTTCACATCTTACACTTGAAGTACTCAATAATTATTAGTTGAACCTGAATCTTGCTAAAGATAAAGAGGTTGATTTAGTCATTTCTGTATATTCCACAGAATTTGTAATACTTTTTTTTAAATTAAAGGTTATTGGGGTGACAACTGTTAGTAAAATTACATAGATTTCAGGTGTACACTTCTGTAACACATCATCTATATATCGCATTGTGTGTTCACCCCCCAGATTCAGTTCTCTTTCCATAACCATATATTTGATCCCCTTTACACTCAGCTACCACCTCCCTCGCCCTTTACCCTGTGGTAACCACTAAACTATTGTCTGTGTCTATGAATTTCTGTATATTCCACAGCATTTGTAATACTTTGTTATTCAAATCTAAGTTCAAGGTTTTCTTGAAAGGTCTTTTTTTTCTTAGCATGTTTGACAAAAATGACATTCTTATAAAATGTTCATAGCTGAAAATAGTCTAGCATATGAAAATGCAAAAATTTTAAAGAGGTATCCAGTTAATAATTTCTTATGTATTTTAAAGCATCAGTTAATTGAAATGTATGGAAACTAAACAGACTTGAACATTAAATACATTTGAATTCTGTCCGAGGAAAAATAGATAAAAATTACTTATTTGACAAATTGTTGAAATTTGGATATGGAGTAAAGACTCGATAATAGTAGTTTATGTGATTTTCCTGATTTTGAAGCTGTAAGGTAAATATGTGAGGGAATAACCGTGTTCTCAGGCTGAGCATCCTGAAATATTTAGGGGTAAAGGGGCATGATATCTCCAACTTACTCTCAAATGGTTTAAGAAAAAATAAATTTATACTAACACACGTACATATAAATGAATAAATATATGCAGAAAGAAAGAGAAAGAAAAAGGGAGGATGGGAAAGCAAATGGAACAAAATATAAACAACGTAAGTAAAGAGGCAAAGGGTCTCTAGGAGATTCTTGTAAAGCAGGTCCTCGGATAAGGTCATTTCATTCAATCTCGTTTCATTATAAGGTTGATGAGACAAAAAAAAAAAAAAAAAAAAAAAAAAAAAAAGATTCCTGGCCAGGGCCACTTTCTGTGTTCTACCAACATCTGTGTGGGTTTCTCCTGAGCACTGCAGTTTCCTTCAGCATGGCAAGATGCGCACCTTGAATTGTCGCGTCTACATTGACCCCGTTTGAACGAGTGGGGGTGTATGTGTGAGTGGCCATGTGATAAAAGGGTGCCTTCTTCAGTTTGGGTTCCTACCTTGTGCTCAAGGCTTCCATAACCCTGAATTGCAATAACCCTGAATTGTAATAATGGTTATTACAATTGTAATAACCCTCAATTGTAATTGTAATAAACAATTGTAAATGTTTTTATTAATCTTTCTTAAATGTATGTATAGCTCACATTTATTTCAATGCTTAATATTAGAAGTTTTTTGGGTCTTTACAAGTTTGCTGTTTTTTGTGTGTGTGTGACCAGAAATATGCCATAGGAACTTAACTCTTATTTTTGTCAATCAGCCTATGGGAATATTGGTTTTGTTATATGTCATTTCACTTTAAGTTTCAGTTTACAAGAACCTATAGATGACATTAAGTGAGGACTTCCTGTACTATTCTTGCAACTATTTTGTGAAGGTGGAATAGTATTAGACTACTATAAAATAATGAGCTAGTTCATGAAAAACATGGAATAATATACAATCGATATATAACTTACAAATGTGTAATGATTGGTGTGAAATTTTAAAAGTTATTACAAATATTTAACTTAACTAGTAAAATGTTATGTTGTGATGACAAATACAAAAACACAAAAAGCTCATATACTAAAGACATCTGTTATAATATACAACTGTGCTATAATAAAATATACTGTCACATTAAATATAATAAAGCTCATAAAATCTTGTAGTATTTTATTCATGTCTTAAATTTCTCCATCATTTAGGACGTATAATTACTTGACGGAATAAGTTAATAAACTAAAAGGCAACAGGGAAATCTCTACACTACTAGTCATTTGAAAAAGACATTTTAATGGTACTGGGAACTCCTACTCAGCTAGGCAAGAGAGTCCTCAGGTAACTTAAAAAATACGCATTTAAGCTATGTTACATCAACTTCACATGTCACTTAACAACATTTTCCATAGGAGATGTATATCCTTAATTTTCAACACAGATTTTTTTATAATATGTATTTCGAAGAAATATAAATTAGAACTCTCTAGTGTCAACTATTATAAAGTTTCTAGGGGGTGAGAATTGAGAGAGAAGGAGATAAGTTTTACTTGCAAAATATGAATTCTATTCCTTCTGAAAAGATTTCATCTTAAAATTGGATAACACCAGCGATAGAAATAGGAGTATAGTACTAAAACATCACTTTGCCCATTGGCTCATCAGCATTGTGTCTTCAATTTGCATTGTTAAACCCATTTGAAATAGGTTTCGGAAATTAGGACATTTTAGTGTTTTTTGTCATCACTCCATATGGAAAACATACTGTTCAAAATTTATAAATAACAAGTTTATTTTTTTATTATTTATTTGATTCATCAGTAGACTGTTCAGATCTAATTTTACCATAGACTTTCATTAAGAGGGTAGACATTTAAAATGTATACTGCTGCATGGAAATAAACCTCTGCTTTCTTTTTATTCATTCTTAATTCTTTTTCATATCTCTGTATCAATTTTATACTCTCTTGACTATGTATTTTGGTAAGCTTTCTAAAAACCCACCTTATGAAAAGAATGTTACAGAAATAAACCCTACCATTACTTGTCTCAATATATACTAAGAAGCCAATTTGACATAGTTTATCAGCAATGCAACTTTTCAGATGGGATATGTGTCCTTATAAGACCACACAGCTACCTTCCTTATGTAAGCATCAAGTTCCCTTAAGTCCTGCTTCTGTAGCCATATTACCTGTATCATTTAGTATATATTCCCAATAAATGTACATTTTGTTCATGCATAGCTATCTCATCATATTATTGGTAGAGACGAACAGTGTAAACACTTTTTATATTATAATTTTTGTCTCTTTCTTTGAATCTGCAGTCAAATACACTTCAGATGACTCATCTACTTACAGTTGGAAACTGCCTCCTTTTGTCAAGTGTCAAAATGCAGAATGAATTTAAATTTCATTGTCCTCCCAAATAGAAAGGAAAACATAGATATATAACAGCAGTATTTTATGTTGCCGACATCTGACTAGTGAATTGCAAGAGAACAAATAAGAACGGGTTCCATGTCTCTGAAACTAATAGAAGACTCAGTTGACCCTATAAAGAGGCTTATTGCAATCATAAATGGGTATGACTCTAATTGTCTTTGCATTTAGAGCACTGATATGACACAAAAGATTGGCCCTATTTTCTATGTCAAGTTTCCTGGTAAACTGGCTGTACAACTCCCATACTTCATGATAGATAGGTGTCCTGCGTTGAAAACACTTGAGTTGGAGGTGGTTCACTAAAGCTGATTTAATTAGTTATAGAATATGATCACAGATTCAAGTCTAGTTCTTCTGAACTCAGTGCGATTTCACAATTTTGTAAAAGTATCATAGTACTTTAATACCTCACAAATTAAATTACCTAAATGTAATTATACCAATTTGTCCAAAAATTTATCAATTTTAGTATATCTACCATATCACGATTGCCCTTTAATGAGTAATTTTGATGTCACATACTGCAATCATAAAACAAAAATGTGCTCAATTTTAAGATTTTCTAGAACATTAAAATTCTCATTTTTTAGAATGAGACGAATGACTTTAGCAGAATCTTTTTTTCCTCTTTAAAAGAGTGGAGTTGTGTTATTGCTGTTCATTTTAAATGATAGGCACTTTAGTAGGATATAGCATCATTTTGAAAAAGCTGCTGTCATTTTATCCGCACATTTGGGTTGCATAAAAGCTAACTTTAATGATGCAGCATTTCCTTTGTAAAATTATCTTTTATGGTGGATGAACTGGTCATTAATTTCACTGTAAAGACATAATTTGTACATTTTAATGTATTTTTCAACTAATCTATGTGTGTGAGCATAACAGCTGGTAGCTCCTGAGAGAAGACAGGATAGTAAAAACCCTACATAAGTTCCATAATTTCTTTGATTTCTCTCCCCTATCACATAAAATCCAGCTTTAAAGTTTTATTTCTTTGTTATGACAGTATCATAGTTATTTTGTATACAATGCATCCATGGTGTGGCATATGAGGTTACATTGGTGCAGCAATTACACCAGATTGTACAATAGTTTGTTAATGCTCTATTACTTTTCCATGCAAATAGCTAAAATGAAGAGCGTGGAACTCAGTCACTTTAGCCATACATCTTTAATTTAATTTACTCTTTTTAAAAGTCTATTCATCTGCATTTTTACTACAAATATTTCTCATTTTGTTTGTTTGTTTGTTTGTTTGTTTTTTACCTTCTCTATCTCAGTTTCAGCTGAATATCCCTGAACCCACTGGTTCATGAGTATATGAAAAAGAAAATTATACTATCTTTTCTTCAGCAAGAGAAAGCGTTGAAAATACCCCCGATTTTTCTGCAAATTCTATAAATGGTATTTAAACAAGACCTTTAATATATATTGGAGCAAAAATTAAAAATAGCAAATGCGTAACAAAAACCTAATAAAAACAAGTTAATTAAATGCAATACCTTCCAAAGAAAGTATATGCTGGATAAAAGAAATGGGATTGCAAGATTCAAGAAATTTACTAAAAGGATACTATTTACTTTTCTCTTGTGTACTTTCTTTATAATATGAGGTTTACATTATTTACTTAATACAATTTGGGAAATTATTACTTCTCATTATAAGTCCAAAATTTATTTACATGCCCTTATATGTTGAAAAACATAAAACCAACCTAGTTCACAACAAGTTAGTGGGGGAAAAAATATATATATATTTACATTGTCATCAGAGAAATACCAACAGGTGAATTGAAAGATGCACAACTATCAACAGTTTAAACATAGTGAGTACTTAGGTTTCTTAACTCGATGGATCATATCAAATTGCATTGCCAAGTGACATTTCTGAGAACAGCGTTGTAATGCTAAAGAAAAGGTAGTTCTTTGTCAAGGATCAAGAAGAAGAAAAATACTTGTATTTCGTAGTCTAGAACTCATTTGTACTTCTTTTAATTAAAGCCCTTGATAATGTAAAAGATTTCAAGAGAAGTAGAAAAAAGGAATTTGAAATTCAGTGATGAAAGTTAATCATCTTTCCCTCTGTTGCTTTTGACTCTTGGCCCTTTGTGCCTACCTGATAAAAAAATAACTAGGATACGTATTCTTTAATACATATCCAAGTTATTTTATCCAAGTTTCCCTGAGGTATGGCTGACTGGAAACAGATTGATGTTGCTAAGAAGTATCATGACATTGTAGAAAACAGATTTCCATTTAAATCATAGAGCCCAAGCAGAAATTGACTCTATCACCAAAAAAAGTGAAGAACACAGCATTCATCACCACAATAAAGTGTGCATTTATCTAGTAATCATGTCAGATATAGCAGATGGTACACAGATACAGAATATACAGATAGAGGAAAAAACACACATCTCCCTTCTTGTACAGTAAAAACATACAGAACTGGAGGTCCAGAGTATGAGAGAAAGAAAAAGAAATGGAGCAGAAACACATATAGACTTCTCCCTTTACTTATGCTGTCTCTTAATTATTACCAATTACCAGATCCTTTTAAAATGTAGTTGAATGCAAGAACCTATTCATTATTCGCAAGTTTATATGTATGAACTATTTGGGAAAAAAATGTTTTTAATGATTTTCTTTTCTCAAAAATTCCAAGACATTTTCATTAAAGCATCCAGATAAGATGATAGATTTTGCACACCTAACTCCATTCCACCATTCTTGACCTTTAACAACTACCAAAAAGAGATCATATAAATGTAAAGAGCCAGTAGAAGAACCGGCTTACACTAGAGTACAAATCACGTGGCAAGACCAGGCTCCTTCTTGCCTCACCAATGGCAGCATTGGAATGGCACCAGCAGTACAAGAGAGTCCTGAAATTTCCTCCTGGACAAATGTTTATAGCAAGTAGGAATTGGTCATTGTAGGAGATACAATATTTAGCTATGGATGGTAACTATTGTTTGGGTAGAGATGAAACACAGATCAGTTTGTGGCTACAGTTAGGGCTTTCTGTTCAACCTCTTCAGATGTCTTGAGTTCTAACAGGACGTATAACAGATGCATTATGTTGCTATTTTAAGGCATAATTTTTCCTTGGAAAGCATCCTCAAATGCCACCACACTGTTACAAACCATTTATTAAAAGTCAACTTTCACCAACACTGTTCAAAGCACTTCCAGCTTCCACGCACTCTCTAGTTCCAAAGTCAACCTGCTATGTTAAGTTTTTGTTACGGCAGCATGACACTCTCAATCTTAAAACATGTCTTACTTGATTACTGCTGTGTAAAAATATTATTCCAAAATTTAACAGCTTAGGAAATAAATACTGATTCCTCCCAGTTCCTGTGGGTCAGAAATCCATGAGTAGCTTAGCAAGATGGTTCTGACTTAGAATCTCATGAATCTGCAACCAAGATGTCAGCCAGGGCTGCAGGTATCTGCAAACTTGGCTGCAGCTGAAGAAACTACTTCCACAATTATTCACACACATGACTATTGCTGGATGCCATAGTTCTTTGCTGGCTGTTTGCAGGAGGCCTCAAATTCTCACCTCATAGGCCTCCCCATATAGCTGCTCCGGTGTCCTCATAATATGGCAACTGCCTTTCCCCAGAGAAAGTTATCTGAAGAGAGAGAGAGGGAGAGCAAGAGCGAGAGCGAGAGAGAGAGCGAGAGCAAATATACCATTTATGACCTGGCCACAAAAGTGATATACCATTACTTCTGCTGTGTTCTGTTGATCACACAAACTAACCCAGATACAATATATGAGGGGACTACACAGGGCACGAATACCAAGAGGTGGAAGTTATGCAGGACATCTTGGAGGCTGCCACCAAAAGCCCCTTGATGGTTTTGTCCCCTGGGAAAAGGTGTGAACGTTTATGGATTCTTACTTTTTCTAAGTACAATGAGCACTGTCAAATGCATGCTATCAGCATACTTTACAGAGTTGGCTAATGTATTAATACAAAGTTTATCTTCCCTTCTGCTGTTAAGTGTCATTAAGTCTGTTCTCCTTAATCCTTTCCTGAAGATCAAAAAGCAACTCTCGAAGAGAAGGGTTCTTCTAAAGATATACTCGTATAAATAAAAGTCTGGATTCTTAATGTATTCAAGAACTAGTTGGTTGCCCAGCTTCTGGTTAAATGTGTCCAGTTCTTCCTTCAGTATAGTCTTTAGAAAATATGAAGTGTTTTGTTGTCATTGTTCAGATTTTTGGTCTTAATTCCCTCCCTATCAGAGGTAGTCCTGTTTTAGTCTTCCTTTGAAATATCTCCAGAATCTATTACCCATTGCCTCCACCTACCATCCTAGTCAAAGCCAATGTCATTTATCACCTGGACTATGCCTGTAGCCTCCTGTACCTGCACACTCTCCTCCTACCAGCTACCAGGTCAATGTTTTGTTGTTATTCTTTTTGTTTTGTGATTTTACATGCTATATAACATAACATTTCTTCTCTGCTTACTATCCTACAGGCTTTGCTTATGATGTTTTTTAATGGCTCACATGTCTTTACACACACACACACACACACACACTCATTACCATGTTTTTTCATGAAGTGCTCTCTACTTCATTGTATTGCTCCAGTTATGCCAATGTCTATGTTATTTATCAACACACCAAAGTACCCTGCTTTGGGGTATTCCTTGCTGTTACCCTTTCCTGGAATCATTTCCACCAGAATGCGTCATTCCATCACTATATTTATGTCTCTGTCCAACATGACATTAACAGACAGGCCTCTTCGAACCAGGCTGTCTTAAATAGTACTGCAGTTTCCCGTCTTTCCTTCTCTTTACCCTGAATTATTTGCCTCCCTAAACTCTTTGTCTATCAGACATAAAATATACGTATTTTCTGATTTGATTATTGTGTCTCCTTAATAGAAGCTATGCTCTATAAAAGTGTGGACTTTTTTATTTTCAGCAGGAAGAAAGGAGCCTGTAATGCCCCACTCGCTGCTCAGCCTCAAATGAGGCAGCACAATCATTTAGCAGCATCCGTGATAGTTTCAATTTAAAGTGAGGCAGAGTGAAAGTACAGTCTGAAGTCAGGGTGTCCTGTTCTGATCCATAGTTTCTCCCCCATCTGCCAGTTATTCAAAAGGCACATCAAATCAGATGTCAGAAGAAAAGAGAACAAGCTGTTATCAGGCATGGATTTCTATGTAAATATATGCTATACTATAACACAATGTGTAGTTTTTCATCTACAACAAATCTTATTTCTTAAGGCTCTAAAACCCACCATAAATAAAATTTTATGGTCATATTTTTGAAGCATAGAAATGAATCACATAGACTATTAAATTTCACTAAAGAAACTTTTTTCCAAGCATTTTTTTTCTGAAAAATTCAATTATATCCCCCACCCCTTTTTTTAAGTTAGACTTTTTTGGTTGATTATTTTTTTAACTTGAATTTGCATTTATGCCACTTGCCCATGTAATATTTGTTTCCTATAACTACTAAATCTAGTAATTAGGTAACATCGTGCTCTAGGCTGAAGCAAACGAGAGTTTCGGGCTCTATTATTTGTAACTTTATACCTTTCTAGTCTAACTTTTGATTTATGTTTAATGTGCTTCTAAATATTTCAGTAGCTTCCTCTCTCTGGAGTGTGGTACGGCCAGCTAAACATTTAAATTCAGTTAAATCTTCATAACAAAGATCAACCTAGACAGGCCTTCCTGTTCTCTCCAGTTAAATTTGTTGCCATTGAAGCTATCTTCATTTCTCAACATTTATTAGTTATGAGTCTCTGTTGTCATGGTTCCCTACCCTCCTAGAACATGCTTTTATTGAGGACAAGACTGAATCTGAATCATCTTGATCAAAAATGTAGGTGGTATGTGAGAACCTTGGAGTAAATATTTGATGTCAATTTATTCATTTATTGAATAAGAAATAGCTCCTGACTTTAATAGGCTCATGATCCAGTAAGCTACATAAATGTATGCAATAGCTTACATTTAAATGCTTATATAATATTTATGAAAATAATACAAAAATCCCGTAATAGCAATGTCTGCCCCATCCATAGCATTCATCAGAGATCATTTCACTTTCAAGAACAGATTGTAGTCAGTTGCTAGAGAAAATACATAATATAATATGTAAATATAACACTTGTTTTCATGTAAGTATAAATGTATAAATCTCAAGGGTTTTTGGTGTTTTTTTTTTTTTTTTTTTTTTTTTGCTTAATAAATGATTCATTTATAAATAATGCTTTATCCAACACCTAATAAGTACTAGCTAAAGTGGTAGAACCATGAGAAAAGGTGGCGATCTTATAGGCCTGATTGTATTGCCTTGTTCAAAATAAGTTGAAATACATAATGAAAGAAAGTGTTATAGTATGCTTAAAATACCAGACTAGCATGAACAATTATAACAATAATAATAATGTGAGGTTGAGATTTTCAAGTTTCTTCAAGGGTGGTGAACTGCCAGGCTTCAGTCACCCTCAAGAAAACTCCACTCTTAAATGTGAAGCCACCAGGATTCTGGGAAATGACTACAAAAACTGTGAGAAAACAGTATAGTGAATGCGTGTGCCTTGTTGGCCATTCCACCTGGAGCAGAAGGCAGGCAGAATTCTTGGAGGACAAAGTAGAATAAAAGACTCCATCTACTTGGGAAAATCAACGCCTGCTCCTTGACAGCATAAAACAACAGCATTAGCAAAAACTTTTATTCCAGATAAATACCTCAGAAATCTTGGTCTGTTCAAGAGTTGCAGAACACAGTTTGGTAATTGACTAGCTTCAGACATCAATCCCCACAGACTTTCTATTTCCAACCCCAAAGGGGCTTCATACAATCATGACAAGAATAACAAGACATCCCAAGAGGCAGACTAATTTGCAATGAATGTACAAATGAGACAACAAAAATAACAAAAAATAAAAGGGAAAACCTTGATTACAAATACCACTAGATGTAGAAGTGTTAAAATAGAGGGATTGATACTAAAATAAAGAAAATCTACCATTAATGTGAAACAAGACAAGGAAATAATTTTACAAATGGTCATTTGTATATGAAAAATACTACAATTGAAAAAAATAGAAGATGATATAAAAAGGAAAATATGTATCTGAGAAATGAATTACAAGTTGTGCTGGTGGCTGCATTGCGTTCCCTGAAAATTCTTACTTTGAAGACTTAAACATAGTACCTCAAAATGTGACTGTATTGGGAGATGTAACTGAGCCTTTGGGGTGGGTCTGAATCTAATATTACTCGTGTCCTATTAGAAGAGGAAATTTGTTTATGTCAACTATAATTATCATTTTCTTTTCTTTCTTTTTTTCTTTTTTTTTTTTTTTTGAAGGAGGAAATTTGGACACACAAAGAGGTACCAGGGAGGCACACACAGAGAAAAGACCAGGTGAGTGCCCTATGAGAAGGCAACCATCCTCAAGTCAACGAGAGACGCATCTGAAGAAAGAAAACCTGGGGACATCTTGATCTCAGACTTCTCAACTCTAGAAGAGTGAGAAAATAAATTTTTATTATTGAAACCACCCAGTCTATAGTATTTGTTATGGCAGCCCTAACAAACTGGTACAGGTTGGAAGAACAAATGAAGTACTTCATGAAAGATGTACAAAGGGATCAATTAAATTAAAGAAAGTGAATAAATATTAAGTTTTAAGTAGAGTAGACACTGAAAGACCAATAACCGGGTTAGGAAAAAAAAAAAAAATCAAAGACTGAAAGAAAAATAACAGAGAAGTGGGAATATTGGAAGAAATAATAGAGATAAAATTTCAGAAACAAATAAGGATGCATAGAATGCCAAATAAGGGAATGTAGGAAAAGTCTTCCCCAAAAAAACATTTTAGTGAAATTTAAGATTCTCAAAGGCAATGAGAATCTTCTAAAGGCGCCCATGAGAAATTTGCATCACTTAGAAGCAAGAATATCAACACGATTATATACACCAGCAGAAACTGGATACTGAAAGCAGTGGAATAATATATACATATATAACATTCTATGCACTAAGAAGAAAAACAAGGTTGGGGGACTATCACATAATTTGACTTCTTACAAATTTCAGTAATTAAAATATTTTTTGGTACAATAGAGATGTCAGAAATGAAAGCTGAAACATGAAACGAAAAGTTGAAATATAAGATGTCAGTGGGAAAAGGATGGACTGTTATGTTAATGATCTGAAAAAAAAAAAAGTTATCTACCTTCAAAAAAAATGACAATGATTTTTTAAATTAATTCCTCTTCACATATACAAATTAAAGACAAAATATGTATGTCAACATTAAAACTTTTAAATTGTCAATGGATTATCTTTAATACCTAGTTTTAAATAAGTTCCTTTTTAAAAAGATTTGATTACAGTGTAGCTAACATACATTGTTATGTTAGTTTCAGATTTACGTTATAGTTATTCATCATTTATATACCCAAAGAAGTGATCACCATGATAAGTTCAGGAACCATCTGACACCATATCACACTATCACAATATTACTGACTATATTCCCTGTCGCATCCCACGTGAAGAGGGCTGTGGGGAGTGAGGAGGGCGGTGCAGGATTAATAAAGACAGTAGCCAAGAATAGAGTGCAAGCGGGGCCAAGGGACTGCAGCCTCAAGGACAGCCCCAAAACAAATCGGGCCAAAGCTTATGTTTTATTAGTTAGGTGGAGAAGTAAAGGAGATAAAGCTTGTCAATCTCAAGATCTGTGAATCCCATACATTATAATAGGAAACTAATTCAAGCCAATCACCCTTGCCTGCAGGCAGCAGAACCATAAGTCTCAGGATGTATGTACTTCTCCAAGGGACGAAACCTATATGCATATGAATAGGTGGAGAGCACATCATTGAATCTCTTCCCCTGCAGGTTGTGGAAAGGAATGCAGCCACAGAGGCAGAGGCTCTCCTTAGCCAGGGGAGGTTTGGGGCTGTGTCCACCTCTATGGACCCCATGGGTTCTCCTGTTGGTCCCCATGTGGCTCCGCCTGGCTTGGGTTGTTCCCTCCATGGGGAATCTTACCCATCATTGGCTGACCAGCCATCTTTCTGGGGCCAAACAGGGAGACATGTGGTGTAAGCACAAAGGTGAAACAAAGTCCCTGAAAGGATTTGTCTCACAGACTCTCCTTGCTTTAGGGGCAGGTACAAGGAGACAGCCGGGTAGGCTGCTGCATGTCAACAATTCCCTATGCTGTATATTACATCCCCAAGACTTATTTGTTTTATACCTGGAAATTTGAATCTCTTATTCCCCTTCACATTTCTCTCCCTTTTTTAGATTTTTCAATTATAATTGACTTTCAATATTATCTTATATTAATTTCAAGTATACAGCATAACGGTTCGACATTTATATAATTTACAAAGTGATCCCCTGACTGTCTAGTACCCACCTGACGGTCTACATAGTTATTACATTATTGAGTATATTTCCTATGCTTTACTTTACATCCCCATTACTGTTTTGTAACTATTAAATAAGTGTTTCTTAAAGAAAACACAAAAAAATGATAAATATGTGTAATGATACATTTGATTATATTAACATTTTATAAAAATACTCCCTGAAAAGACAAGACACAATAAGTGAAAATAATTGGAGTGTAAATTTGTAAATGTACATTGGAGTTGATTTTGACTTGTTCATTCAAATTGGATATATATATATTATTTGAATAATATAAAATTTTAAATGTAGGTTAATAAATGGAATTGCCACTTCCTCATGTTTCAAACACATGTCTTATGGTATGAGGTTTTCTCTTCTAGGAACTTGTCATACAGGAATCATTCCTTGTATGTATGTACCGACAGGGATCCATGTACAAAAATGTTCTTAATAGTGCTGTTTATAAATAAAATGTTAAGAATAATTTAGTTATGCATCAAAATTAGAATGGAAAATGTGTTGTGGTATTTTCATTCAACAAAGGATATACATCAGGAAAATAAATGAACTGTAATTTGATATAATAAATGCATTTAAAAAAACTGATATTAAATGAAAAAAATTCACAGGAGAGCATGCACATATGATTCCATCTGGGAACACAAAATAGACAAATCTAAGCAACATATTTTAACAGGCTTGTAATTTGTGGTAAGAATATGAAGATTTGCAATAGAATTGGTGACATGATAGTGGTTTTCTGTAGGAGGCAGGGTATAGCTAAGGAAGTAAATTGGAAAGAATTTTCAAAGGGCTTCAGTGATTCTATTTTAAGCTGAGTGGTGGTAAAAGAATGCAGCCTCTTTTGTATATGTATGTATCACATACTTTTTAAAAACTGTTAAAAAAAGTAAACATGGTTAGCAAGCACAGTGTGTTTTTTCAAAAAGAAACAGTGTTTTTGGAGGTCATGGATTCTACAATGTAATAAAAAAGAGGACAGAATGGCAAGTGCATTGAAAAGGGATTGAATCATATAGTACCTTCTGAACAAAAAAATGTAGAATTTATAGAACTTAGATTTTACCCTAATCATAGAAGGTAGCAAGAAACTGATTTGCTGCTGTGCAGAGAAAGATGGTTTTGTTTGTTTTGTTTTGTTTGTTTTTGTTTTTTGGTGTGTGTGTGTGTGTGTGTGTGTGTGTGTGTGTGTGTGGTGTGTGTGTGTGCCAGAGTAAATAGTGGAGAAGGAAAGACCAATTGGAAACTGTTGGCTGAGACTCTAGTGGTTGTCACAGAGCTGGAGAGAAATAGACAGCTTTCAGATACACGTAGGACTTATAATTTATAGGACTTTATGACAAATTGCATCAGTTGATTTAAGTAATGGTTAGTGTTAAACAATGTTTCTGTGTCTTCAGATTGAGTGACGAGGGGAAGGGTAATTTATTAGTGTAGAGAACATAATAGGAAGAATTGAATTGAGGATGGGACTAGATTAAGAGATTCATTTTGAACAAGTTATGTTTGGGCGTATTATGTTGTGTTTAGTTACTGGCATGTTAAATTCTGTGAATCAGATCATTGGAAAAGTTAAGTAATCAATTTGACATATGAATCTGGATAGCAGGAGATATATAGCCCATAAGTAGTGAGCCATTAGTTAGAAAGAGTATAGGAAGCCCTGGGAATTAAGGAGATTACACAGAGAGGTGATGTAAAAGAACAAAAGAGGCCAAGGTCTGAGATGCTAATACTTATGTAAGAAGCAGTAGAGTCATTATAAACAAAGAGAATGAGATGGAATAGACTGAGAGGTGAGGAGAGAGAGAGAGAGAGAGAGAGAGAAGTGTATCAGAGAAGTCAGAAGAAAAGTATTAAAAAAAGAAAACAAGATAATCTCTGACAAAGGCTACCACTTGAAGAAGATGATGATTGATCAGTATTTACTAGATTTGCCAAATTAAGGTCACAAGTGATGATAATAAGGAGATTTTAAAGTGAGTGACGCAGTCACTGTGGAGAGCACTGATGAGTGAAGTATACTTGAAGAACAGATGATGATGATGTGTTCAGTCAACCCTTAGAAGAAGCTTGGGTATCAAAACCCGGGTGGAATACTTGACAGCTTGTCATGCAGATGTACAATGGAATCAGGTTTTCTTTTTGTTTGATTAATTTTTCTCATGAATCCTAACTTTGTCAGATGGCATGGAGCTAAGAAGGCTTAAAACTGACAAAGTTCTCTCTGGTGTAGTCCTGCAGCCTATCTTCTTTTGAATAACTATGATCTTCAAATATCTTTTCCCTTCTCTTGTTTCTCTCCAAGATGACAAGTGAAAATAGGGTATGGGTGGGAGGGGATTAGAGCTGATGGCTACATGCTCTTCCGGTAGTGGAAAAAGGAGCCTTATGTGAACATTCTTTTTCTACCTTCTGGGTCCGTCTTGATGTCACATGACAGCCTAGGTTCTGGGCACACTTTGTCATTTCTGTTTGAAGTCTGCAGCTGGGAAGTCACAGCTACTCTTTGATCAGTGAAGTATGATGCAAAGGTGTCAGCTGTGGATGAGGGATTGGGCCAAAAGAAGTAAATTTTGTGGCTGCTGGATAATTAATAAAATGATTGTGGGAATTAGAAATGAGTAGTTAACCAATTTCCTGCAACAATTGACTCATATTTTGAAAACTCAAACAAAACTCAAGGTCTGACCATGGAAGCCCATCCCACGGTCAGTTTCTCTGTCAACAGGGATAATATCACTCATGTAATGGTAATTATAACTAAGCCTTATTACCCACAAATATACTCCATTGATTTTTTTATGTCCTCTAAGCATTTCCTAAAATATTTTTGGTGACTAATATCACTGGGGTCCACACTAATAGCTGATGATTGAGAAATGAATAACAGTTTCCCTCTTCTAAAAATGTAACTTCAAGTACAAAACCCAAGAGACACTACATGAGTAAAAATTAAGTTAGGGAGAGGGGATTAGGACAAATTTGTTTTTATTTTTATTTTATACTTTGCTGTAATGTATCAAGCAAATAGATTAAACAACAACTGGTCTGGAAATAACTAACCATATGCATTCCAATGTATTATTCCACCAATCTCTTAGGAATTCAGAGTATTTGGGATTGATGTGCATTTAACTAACTTTTTCACTTATTTGGCACCTGGGAAAGTAAGTAGTACTGAGTCAGTATCAGGCAGTCACAGGTAAGACTAGTGATAGACATCGATCGCAATGGACACACACACTGCTTCTCAAAGCTTGGCATCTGTTAAAAAACCTCATTTGAAGGAAACAAAAAATCAGCCTGGAGGGTCTCATAGCCTCCAATTCTAAGAAGTAGTTTCTGTCTCTTTAGCTCAATGAATGGTGGGAAAACAAAACAAACAAACAAATAAAAACAAAACAAAACAAAATAAACAATAACAAAAAAACAACACTAGAGGAGGATGAAACACCACTTCCTGTTTTAAGATATCAATTCCATCCTATTAAACAAGATCCATCAATGGTCTGTTAGTTTTCAATGGCTGTTGTAACTAAGTACCACAAATGGGATGGCTTAAAACAAGAGAAAGTACTGTTTGACAGTTCTGGAAGAAAGACATACAAAACAAAGGTATCAGCAGGACCATGTTTCCTCTGAAATCTGTAGAGGAGAATACTTCCTTGCCACTTCCTAGCTGATGTTGGTTCACAGATAATCTTTGGCATGCCTTGCTTCTAGATGCAGCCCTTTAATCTAAGCGTCTGTTGTCACATGGCATTTCCCCCTATGTCCCTGTCTCTATTCCTATAAGGACACCAGTCATATTGGATTAGGGTCTACCCTGATGACATCATCTTAACTAGATTACATATGCAAATATCATATTTCCAAATAAGGCAATATTGTGAGGTGCTGGGGTTTAGAATTCCAACATATCTTTTTGAGTGACACATTTCAGCCCAATACAATGTATCTTTCCACTGAAATGAAAGGGTAGGAGGGGGAATGAGTGAGAGGCTATGAATGTGAATACATATATTCTCTCTTCCTGATGGATAGATTTGTACCTGGAGAGAACAGTCCTTTTCTTACTGGTAGTTTCTCTTCCTCTCACTAATCATTGAAAACTCAAAGGTATGCATATATATATATATATATATATATATATATATATATATATATATATACATATATATATAAAGTGTAGATAAAGTACAGATATAAAGAATATATAAATGGTATATAATATATAATTATATATATGTTTTGTAATATATTAATATATCAAAGGTATATATGAAATATATATTATATATAATGTATATATACAATAGCATTTATTATATATAGTATATAATGTTTAATATGTTAATAGATAATATAAAAGGCATACACAATAGGTATATTAAAAATGTATATATGTTTATGTGTATGTGTATCATATATATACGATATGAGAGGAGTGTTAGTGCTTGATTCAGACAATATTTCTAGATACAGATGAATTGTCAAATCCAGAAGTCACTTTCCTACTTTCCCACTTGGAAATTATTTTGATCGTGCCACATCATTAACCATGGAACCAACACTTCAAAGAGAATTGTTTTGAAAGTAAAACCTATGGTATTTTGACTTCCTTGAGTCTGGACAAAATGGCCATTGTCAATGCCTTGGGGAGTTAGCTACAAAATCTCATTACTTTTTCTCTTTGATCAAATAAGTGTGCCATTAATTCTAGTAAAGTTGTATTTGTCAGTAGCTGGCTTTAAGATTGTTTATTTCTAAATCCAGAGACTCTTGGCTATCAAATATGCATTACTTATAGAGACAAAGTAGCTAGGAGATGATTATAATATTATGTGAACATAACTAAGTTAATTGTCCTTATAAATTGCTTTTCTAAATACACAATTATTTAATATACAGGGGAAAAAAAATAGTTGACAGGTCTTTTTCATAGCTTCCATGACTTTTCTCACATATAATTGAAAATACCAGCAAATTTATAAATATATTTTTTTAAGATTTCAGGAAAGTGAGGTTAAAACATATTATGATAAAGGTTTATACAAATCACGTAATATATTTAACTTATAATTAAATGTGAAGTGTATTTCAGAGATAGTAACATTTGAAATTATTATGTTTATATTTATCAGTGAATGCAATGCATATGAAAGTAGTCCAAATTTAACTTGAAAGTATATTTGAAACTCATAAAATTCATAACATGATTTTATTGGACCAGAAAAATTCCTTATACTCTGACCCATTGCAGGACACATTACAAGGAGCCTTTCTCTGAAGATTTCCTATATATAGGACTATGCTTGCTATAGACATGCTACCAAATACTGAGTTTGCTGGCTTCTGAAACAAAAGTGAAAACATGAAACAATTTGTTTCATATCATTGTATTTGATGTTCTTTAATCATGTAAAACATTGCAATATTTACAGCTAGAAATTCTTTTTGTGCTTATCACCAAACCCTCCAATTTTACAGATGAGCCAACTGAAATAGATATATTCACTTTTTCCTTTCTAATTGGATTGCAAAATACATACGTCAAAGAATGAATTTAAATGTTTGATAGAAAGATTGTTCAACTAGAAATTAAGTGTAATAAAAAGTGTGTTATGCAATAAAACATGGGAATTATTTTTCATTACACTGTGAGATCTCCAAAGGACATTATTTCTCACCTCTAATTTCCAGCCTCACTGCAGTAACTTTACTGAGATTTCTTTAATGATTATTTATGAAGTGGTAAATCAATACCCTACAAGGACATATTCATATATAAATGAGATAAAATCAATGCATTTATTTTAAAAATACAATTGCATTGTAGAATGGTTTCAGACTCAAAGAAAAGTGTGACAGATTATCTGATTTCCACCACTATTAATATCTCACAAACATTGTACATTTGTCACAATTAATGAAAAACTATAGATATCTTATTATTAACTCAAGTCCATACTTTATTCAGATTTCCTATCTGATGTTTCTTTCTCTTCCAGGATCTTATTCAGGATATCACGTTACATTTAATCTTTATGTCTCTTTAGGTTTCTCTTAGCTGTGACAGTTTCTCACTTTTCTTTGTTTTCATAACCTTGACAGTTTTAAGGAGTACTATATCAGTCTGCTAGGACTTCCATAACAAAACACCATACACTGGGGGGGGGGGGGGGGGGGCTTAAATAATATAAATTTGTTTTCTCCCAGCTGTGAAGGCTGGAAATCTGAGATCAGGTGCAAGCATGTCAGGTCCTAATAAAGGTCATGTTCCTTGCTTGTAACCAGTCATTTTCTCATTGTGTCTTCACATGGTGGAGACCCAGAGAGAATTCTTTCTCTTCCTATAAGGCCACAATCCTCATGGACCAGAGCCCCACACTTATGATCTCATTTAACCTCATTACCTCCCAAAGGCCCTATGTTGAGATATAATCACATTGGGGGTGTGGGCTTCAAAACATGAAATTTGGGAGAAAAAAATTCAATGTACAGCAAGTACTGATAAAATATTGTGTTTACTGACTCTTAAGTGGGGTTTCTCTGGTATGTCCCTTTTGATTAGATTGGCGTTATATGTTGGGGGCGGGGAGAACACAAAGGTGAAGTGCTACTCTCATTGCATCATGTCAATGGTACATGCTATGGACACGATTTGCCAATGTCAATGGTAACCTTGCTCACCTGGCTGAGGGAGTGTTTGTCAAGTTTTTTCACTGTGAATTTATTCATTTTTCATGTTTTCATACCTCCTCCTTGAAAGGAAATCACTATGAGTATCCTATACTTAAGGAGTGAGAAGTTATGTCCTCTCTCCTTGAGGATAAAATATCTTTAAAAATTATTTTGAATTATTCCATAAGGAAAATTAGTCAATTCTTCTTTATTTTATTTATTATTTATTTATGTAATCATTTATTTATATCAGTATGGATTAATTGAATTTTTAATAAATTGGGTTATAATTTAATACTACTTTATCATATATTGTTGCTGAAATTGTTCCACTTTCTTCTCCTGTGTCTCCTGATATGTTGCCATCATGATGTGTGTGTATGTGAGTATGTTTGTGTGTGCGTGAGCGTGCGTGCGCACACGTGTACGCTTAACCACTTTTTATTTTCTGGTATCACAAGACATTTTAGGCTTATTTTGCATATTCATTGCGCTAAAGCTATTTCCCTAAGGATATTCGGTCCCTTTTATTAGAGATTCGTATTAAAAATCAAGATTAGATGAGAGCTGAATTTCTTAATTTTTTATGTGAATTACAAATTAGAAATGAATTAGCTCAATTGATCACTTTGTGTATTGAAAGAACTTTAAAAACTCATTTGGTTTAAATAACTGCTTTGTCCAACTTTAACATTTATTAAAAATTACATCTTTAAGAGGCACCTGTTTAGCTCAGGTAGTTAGAGCACGGTGCGCTTAACAAGGCTGCCAGTTTGATCTCCCGCATGGGTTAGTGTGAGCTGTGCTCTCCACAACTAGATTGAAACAATTACTTCACTTGGAGCTGATGGATTCTGGAAAAAACACACTTAAAATATATAAAAGTTAAAATAAAAAATTATGTAGTTATATATGAATACAATGGAATATTAGTTGGCCTAAAAAATAGACTAAAATCTTACCATTTGCAACAACATGGATGGAGCCTGAAGGTATTTTGTGCTAAGTGAAATAAGTCAAACAGAGAAAGAGAAATACCATATGATTTCACTTCTACATGGAATCCAAAAAACAAAATACAGGAACAAATAAAGCACAAACAGACTCATAGATAACAGAAAACAGATGGTTGCCAGATGGGAGGGATGGGGAGAGATGAGTGAAAAGGATGAAGGCATTAAGAAGTACAAATATGTAGTTATAAACTAATCAAGGCATGTAAAGTTCAGCATTGAGAATATAATCAATAATATTGTAATGACTATGTATGGTGCCAGCTGGGTACTAGACTAATTGAGGGGATCACTTCATGCATTATATAAATGTCTAACTACTATGCTGAAACTAATATAAAATAATATTGAATGTCAACTGTAATTGAAAAAATATATATATCCTTTCCAGTTTATTCAAAACTGATATTTGATCTACATATAAAAAGAGCTCTCAGTATAGAATGTACGTTTTTGAAACACTTAGTTTGAAACTATACCATTTTATACAAAGCATTAGGAAAAATTATCCAAAACTTTAATTTTCAGGTTCAAAATATAGACACTTGTAATTCTTCACTCCTATTCCTACAATAAGAAAAAGCCAGACATACTTAAAAGCAATAACTTTTCTTGGGCCCATCAGAGAACTGAGGGTATAGGTCAAACTTCCACCCCAAGTCTGGAGACATCAGTGCACCCAGTGTTCTCCTAAGATCTTCTTCCATGAAGCATAAGCCACAGGAAAGATGAATGGTAGGAATACCTAAATGGTGATTTTGGCAATTAAATGATAATTTTGATGAAAGACTAGAGGCTAAGTTTAGACTACTATTAAAGTGAGAAACTTGTGGATCCAGCTTTTTCTCCAGAAATCCCACTAGGTTCTCTCAGGGAAGAATTGAAGATCCCAGAACTACCCACGCCCCCATCTCTGGCAGGAAGAGGAAAAGAATCATCATTTTGAAATACATCCAGAGCCTTTTCTATAACAAAAGCCTACATTTTAGGGGAAAATAAATTGCTAGAGCCTTATCCCAACTTGTAGAAGTGCATTCTTCCCACTCCAGCATACTCTAGCCTTCCTGTTACATCAAAAGGTGGGAAAAATCAACAGGAGTCAGAGTTTCAAGGAAATACTATAGGAGTGGAGAAATACTTGTAGAGGTCTTAGCCCCAAGATACAGACCCACTAAACAACTGAGATTTAATCAGAAGATTATAGAATGTTCCACACAATAGGGCTCCACTATAATAACAGTGGATTACAGCTGAAAAGGCTGTAAGACACAGAAACTCTTTGAGGAAAACACGGAAGGGAGTCGGAAGGGAGTCTCTAAAACAAGAGAGGAGATAAATACCAGGATGCTAGAGAAAATTTTAACTTATGGTACCTAAAACCAACTGCAAACCATATTAACATAAATCCTCACACTATCTCAGTTCCTATTAGCTAATACAAGCTGTTCAGCCTTCAACAAAGTATCACAAAGCACAGCAAAAGACAAAGAAAAATAACAGTCTGGAGAGAAGAAGCAGTAATCTGAGCCAGATTCAGATATGACAGAGATAGCAGGATTATCAGACGGGAAATTTAAAATAACTTGGTTACTATATTAAAGGCCATATCTAAACAATATGCAACAAGTAAGAACAGATGGGCGACATAATCAGAGTTGAAAAATCTAAAAAAAAAAAAAAAAAAAAAGGAATTGCTAGACATAAAACCACTGTAACAGTGATTATCCTCCATAATCAAATGAGCTAATTCCTTATAGTTAAGCTATGGGTCATGTGGTAATTGCTACATGATCTCCTGATGCCAAAATCAAAATGACAAGTACAATTGAGACAGGTTATTTAACATGCTGTTAGGTAGACAGGGAGGTCCCTTGTGAACTAAACAAAAGGCAGCCATATCCTGAAACTCCAGGTTCTGGAATGTTTCCTTCACTCCAGGATGAAGATTTGAGAACTCACCTTGAGGTTAATAAATTATCCCATAAATGCCTTTTGGCTGGACAAAGGAGCAGACCTGATAGATAAGAATGGGTTCATTAATCCCTTTAGGATCTGATAGCTAGGGGTGGGTTCATTAATCCCTTTAGGGTGGGCAAACAGGACAAATTTGCTAAACAATTCCATTAGGAGTTTCCAGCCCCGTTCCCCAAGCATGCAAGGAAAGGTAAGAACTTTTGCCTCAGTCACTGGGCAACCCGGTTGGGACTCCCTCTCATTCCGAGAGCTGCGACTCTTTACTCTTTACTTTTAATAAACTATCCTCTTTTACAACTCCTCACCTCTCCTTGGTCCATGCTTCCATTTTTTGGTTTCAGGAGACACAATCCCGGTACAAAGAAAACATTCTACATCACAACTATGTAAATATAGATTCATAATTGGTGTGTTTTGCATCCACTAACATCACATTGGTCAAAGCAATCACATAGCTAAATTAAAAGTCTAGGTCATGGCAAGGGTGTGAATATCAGATAATACTACTGTAAAGTGAAACATTGGGACAATAGTTCAATCTACTGCAACATGTATATGCGTGCATATGAACAGAAACAAACAAACTAAAAAACCCATAGTAGGAAGTTAACTTTATATCAGAAACATGCAAATTGAAGGGGAAGAGGAAGAGCGCATCTTTCTTCAGTTTCATCTTGGCTTCCTCCTCTTTTCAACTGAAAATGCTCTTTCCAAAAATAAATTACCTCAGTATTTTAATATTCAAAGGATTCCTTTTAATTAGCATCTTCTTTGACCTATCTGCAGAATTTCACTTAATTTTTCAAACATCCTTTCTTGAAACTCTCAGACATGCTTCCATTTTTTTCTCCTACTTTTCACATGTATCCTTCTCATTTCACCTTTGCTTGGTTTTCTGTTTTTTCTGATACTTAAATGTTGGAATTATCTTAGGCTGCAACCCTAGTGCAACAGTTTTCATCTTCTATACTTTCTCCGTGGATTATTTCATTTAGTGGCATGTTCTTGAACGTGAGTTATTTAAAGATAGCCAACGATTATTTGTGCACTTCAGCCCTCACCTATCAGATCTAGATGTGCATGTATTCAACCAGTTACATGGTCCCAAAGATGGATATAACCACTCCCATTGCTCCAATTTTACTACTGTAACTCTTTCCTTTGCTCACGTAAGTTCCAACATACTGGCCTTCTTTAAGTTATTTCAAAACACCAAGGCCTTTTAAACTAGTCTTTCTGTATGCATTGTTTTCTCTACTTGGGGTATACATACCTATAATCTTGGCATAGCTCTCTTGTTCTTATTCTTCTGGTCTCCATTAAAAGTTCAACCCCCCAATAAAACTTCTCCAACTACCAAATCAAAGAAAACATTCTTCAACCCTCCACCACTAGTTTTACTTATTCAAATATTCTATTTCTTTGGTTTCTTACCACTTTTCCTACAATGAAACCATACATCCATTTCTTCCTTTATTTATTTATGGTCTTTCTCTTCTAGTAGCTGAAACTTCCAGAGGAAGCTGTCCTCATGGAATACATGACTGATTGCCGTACCACTCCACGCCCAATAATTGGTAAATTACTTAAAAGAAATAACTATCAATATTTGCTGAATGCATTAATCAGTGTGGTTACATGATTGTCAATAATTTAAAATGTTGAAGTAGAATATCAGAACTTAAAAAAATAGTCATTATAAATTGAAATCATATTGATAGTGGATTTCCAAATGTTAAATGAGGCACTGTTAACACAACTCATTTGCTTTACGATTAAAATGAGCAATTATTGAACTGACACAAGGAAGAATGTTCTTCTAAATCAACAAAAAACAGATTTTAGTTACTGTTATAAAGTGCTTGTATAGTATAGGCATCTTTGATATATTGCATGAATGAAAAATAAGGAACTTTATAATGCCCAGATTGCTCAGAATAGTTTTTATTTAAGTAATGATCTCTATGTCATCAGCAAGAGTTAAGGAGTGTCAAAAATATGGTTCGCAAAACATTCTGTTTAAATACCAGCACTACCAGTTTATATCTGTATAAATATGAACATGTTACATAAAGATTTTGAACTTTAGTTTATCCAAGTATTAAGAAAGGTAATAAAGTATTATACACATTAAAGATATGCAGTGAGAATTACAGTTACATTCTTTGACAAAGGGCTCAAGGTATAACAGAGTTTGTTTTATTGTGTTTGGCTTCTTGTTTTCAACATTGTAATTTTCTATTACTGAAAACATTGTTCTCATTTGCAATTCTAAACAATACTCTTTGTAGTAACTTTATCATTAAGCAAGGGGTATAAAAATGTGCAATAAATGTAATAATGTTTTATATATAATTAGCTAAAGTCTTATTAATTATATTCTGATGTTTTTTATGCCTGTTAATAGCAATTACTAGGTATCATTGTTATTTATTTTTAAAATACTTTAATGTTTACTATTAAGGTACTTCAAATTAGTTGACGTTTTCAATTCATTACTGCCATTAGGTACATTATGGAAGAAACACATAGCAATGCTGAGCACATTACCACTTTTATAATTCTGTCACTGTACATAACATGATATATTTAATAATAATGGTCTAGACACTATACTTTTTTAATGTCAAGGATAGATGTACATGAGGCTCAATATAGAAATTGTATTATCATCTACCTATTTTTATAGGCCATTCACTAATGTGAGCATTCTAAAATTGTAAATATTCTTTGAAAATGCTTTTTATATAATTTGAAATCTCAAATATTTGTTAAGTACCTATTTGACAGATAGTGTCCGATGTATCAGATTGTTGCAGAACCACAAACAACGCAAGTTACCGATGAAGCTGACTTACTGACTCCTCTTAATTCTGAAGTCTTTAAATATATATAGCTAGTCATATTGTTATAGTCAGCTTTAAAAAAACACAGGTCCTCCAAATAAAAGGTTTCCTTGATACTCATGGTGTAGAGCAGTAAGCCAGAATATATATTATCTATAGGCAGATGGCTCCTGAACAATGAGAGGAAAACAAATGTCAAGCCACCCCAGGTAAAACTCACCAATCAGAAATTCAGCCCTCTTCTTGGGAAAGAATGAGAGATGGGAAAGAAGCCAGAGATTTTCAAGGATAACTCTTCTTTTTTGAAATCAGAAGAGAGTATTTTTTAAAAGGCTCCTCTCTTGCTCCAAAAGCCATTACTTATTGTAATCTTCAATGTATTGTTAGTTTATGCTATCTTTGTTACATATATTATGTAATAAGGAACTAGAAAGATAAGACAATTTGCTCAAAGTTTTACAACAAAGAGAGAATGACGGCACAAATAATACAAGCAGGAACATACTAAATTTAAGGATGAGATTGACGTGGATACCTGTACCAAGGATATAAGAATATCCTAAGATAAGACACATATTTAATTTCTATCTACTCTGAGGAAGGTCCAACTTATATGAATTTCTATGGGGGTATTTATCAATGATTCCTCCTATCAGAGAGCCAAACATAAACTTTTGTTTTTTGGAATTGCCATTGTAATGTAAGTGTGTGTGTGTGTGTGTGTGTGTGTGTGTGTGTATGTGTGTCTGTGTCTGTGTGTGTGTGTGTGTGTGCACGTGATATCCAACTTGCCACATTAGGAATGCACTAAATAAATGCATACATTTATCTTTCACTTGTGCATAAAGTGAAACTCATATGCAGCTTGTCCCATTATATTTTGGCTAGTGGTAATTCTACATCTTCCACTCTATAACTACACGGTGGTCTGCTATATGGTGTTGGCTCTATTAGTCAGATGTTGAAGCTTACCAAATAAACTTCTTTGAGATTTCACAAACCTACAGCTTATTAAATTAGTAAAATCAAATCAATGAAAAAGCAAAAATTGTTGGAGATAGTCTACCACCAAGGGAAAAGAACACATGCCCGCTCTTAGAAATTGAAATCTAATGAAAAATAAATAAATAAACAAATAAAAAAAATAATGTGCTTCTAGGAAACTCATCTTGATTTATTCACCCAATGTGTGTTGGAACATAGGTTCAAATATTCTTACAATCTTCAGATTTTGTCAGTTAACAAATATTCATAATACTTTCTTTTACTTGTTGACATCAGTGAGCAGACATCACCCAAGAGGTCCCACACAAAATATTGGGAGTCATAATTTTGAATTTCATTAAGACCCCTGCTGTCGTAGAGAAAATATGTTTTTCATGCTAAAGCTAATTTGCATGGATTTGTGATTAAAAATCCTATTTTTAGTTTAAAAAATTAGGTTTATTTTTTTTATTTAAGTATAGTTCTTATACAATCTTATATTGGTTATATTTGTTTCAGGTGTACAATATTGTGATTTGACATTTTTATACCTTACAGTGTGATCACCTCACTAATTCTAGTAATTATTTATCACTGTGTAAACTTATCTTAATATTATTGACTGTATTCCCGTTTCTGTATCTATGAGTCTGCTTTTTCTATTTGTTCATTTGTTTGTTTTGTTTTTGCATTCCACATATGAGTTAAACCATATGGTATTTTTCTTTCTCTTCCTGATTTATTTCTCTTAGCATAATACTCTTTAGATCCATTTTATTAAAGAGAAGTGAAATGCATTTTCATATGCACAAAACACTAAACTCGAAATGTTTTGAACAATAAGAAACTGAACTGATATTCGATAATTAACTAGTTTGTTAAAATATTCTAGATAATGTGATCCTTTATGGAAACAATTGCTTCAAACTTTAAGCGAATTATCTCCTTCTTGTTTTCTATTATTTTAATATATACGAACAAACTCGTCCCCTTATTCAAGAGATTTATTGAGGAACACATGGCCCTTAATTGTTAAGATTTATCTCCATTCCTCAGCCTCAAAACAATACATATGACTGTCTTTTGGAATAATTTTGAAAGCATATTCAAAACTTTTAATTATTTTTGCAGGGTGAGTTCATTTCAACATTGCTTTTTGTTGTTGTTGTTGTTTTTTAATGCTTATGATTTAGAATTTGGCCAAAAGTATGAATATGTATTACTATGTTAAGAAAAGAAATACACATGAAAAACACAATTCTATCTATGTGTTTAATATAAGATCAGTTTTTCTCTACCATTAAAATTGAACAAAGCTCCATCCATATGATATTAAATATGAATATTTCATACCCATTTAAATGAGACATAGTTGTATTATACTAACCAGAATATTTTTAAAAGAACTTGAAACATGTTATCAAAATTTGAGAGAAAATAAAATTGATATCCATATGTTGGTCATAACTAAAATTAAGATGTTTAATTCTTAATGTAAAACATAATTGTACTTTTTGATGGTAGGTTAAAATTGTTTGGAATACAATTTTGTATTTAAGAAAGAAGAAATAAAAGATTTAGATTTTAACTGAATAGAAAAGCTGTTTTCATAAATTCTTGAAGTGCCAACATTAAAATAGTGATTAATTAATACCCCACTGAATATATATTGACTTATGGTGGGAAGTTCCATATGAAGGCCTTAAGAACATTGGAAAGGAAAAAAAAAAAGTCATTAAAATTTTCTAAAAGTTTTCAATGCAAACAACCTGTTTCATTTCTGACAGTCCTTAAAAATTAAATATACTACTCAGCTTTGGTTTGTTTTATATTGTTGTTTGGTGGTGGTGGTGTTGAGTCTGGAACAATATCATGAAATTTATTACAGTGCAAATGTCATGAATATTTTAGTTAATAAATAGTCCCTCAAACTGTTGATCTGTCCCTCAATTTACAACTCACATAGGTTTGATCAGAATGTTATATACAACTTCGTTCAATCAGATAAAATAAATTTAATTCAGATTCTGGCGACATATTTTAGTTTCCTTCTAAGATTTATAAATATAGAGTCTCAGTTTTGAGTCTTATTTACCAGGATTTTTATTTTTTTTTTTTTAATTTTAGGAAGGATCCATTATATATTTATGAAAAATAATAATGCTTGTTGATAAAATAATCACAATCTAATGGAAAAGAGAGACTACTAAAATTACAGTTAAAACAAGGGTTAAGCTGTACTCAAAGAGATCTTGGGTATAGAGATTGCAGATACTCTGAGGGCCTTAGTGTTCTGTACTTCATATAATTATAGATGTTCTGAATCAAGATGATACCTGCATGGGGTGAATCCCCTGGACTGGGGACTCCAGTCCTGGGCTAAGAAGATTCTTGGCTTCACATAGGAAAGAATTTAAATGTAAGCCGATATAGAGTTTCTTTACACTTTCTTACTTACTTGCTGCTAAGTAAACGTACTTCCAATTTTGAAGTACGTTTACTCAGCAGCGAGCAAGTAAGGAAGAAAGGGCACTTCACAGACAGAGTCGTGGTCTCTAATATCTAGTGGAAGAGAGAGACGCTCCTCCATCTTCTGGGCTAGGGTTTTGTGTGTTTCTTGTTTCCATGGAAAACTTCCTGGTATGGGGAATTTCTGCAAGGTACAAGAAGAATGGGGCAGGTTTACCTGGAACTCGTCAGGTACAGCCTACCTATGGCTAGTTGGTGATAGGTTTAATTACAGAAATGGCCATTACAATGGAATCTATTTGGACAGTCGGTTCCGAGTGATTGATTAAACTCTGTTTGAGTTCTGTGTCTTGGAGCATGTAGGCAATAGGCTTGGAATCCAACCTTCTAGTTCCTTCTTTGGTAAAAATAGTCCGCATGCCCCTTCCTTATATTAAAGGCTTAGAAATTTCGTAATGCAAACTCCATTTCCTTTCCTTTTTTTATTAAAGTCATTTCAAAACCAGGACCAGGATAAATAGTTGTACTCCGTTTTGTCTATGGTCTTCAATCTCTGCCATTAGTCACCTTAATAATACACTCTTAGCACTAAACAATATTTAAATAATATTTGATTTTTTATTAATTTAATGCAAATGAATCAATGGCACTAAAGAACTTGGGGATTATATATTTGACCTTAAATTTTTTAAATATTATTTTTACTATAAAACCAATTGACTATAAAATCTGCCTTAAAAACTTGAAATTTAAAAGAATAGAGTGTTCTTTGATAATTCACTTTTAAATGCTCATGTGAGCATTATCGATTTTAGTATAATTTAAGTCAGAATATTACTTATTTTTTCCCTAAGAATGATTTTGTATATGCACTTCTGAAGTGAGCACCCAAGAATGATTTTGAATTACCATTATTTGTATATGTGTGTATATATATATAACTCAAATCTAACACACACACACACACACACACACACTGAAACATGACAGGAGCACTCACAATTTGGAAGGATGCTCTATCTGACTGAAAACATTGAATACAATTTCCACCTTTCCTTAAGAACCGTACCTTTTCATTTTAGGACCCAAACACGTTAATGGTCCCTAAGTCTTTTATCAGCAAGGTGTACAATATAAACATTTTAATTATTTAGTATTTTATTCATTTTTTTTTTTTTTTTTTTAAATTTCAGAGTTTTTTGAACTAACACTTGCCCTCAGATATATGTTTTAGTTCCAAGCCTTAGGCTTCCAGCTAAGCCAACTCTATTTATGTTAATGATCTCCAACAGCTGCACTCCCATTATCTGAGGCTTCTGGGAGGTCTTCCAAGGGAACTCCAAATAGAGCATATTGCAGAGATCTAGTGTGGAGTGCTGAAAATAATGTCCCACCTGCAGTGATTTCTGTGCCACAGAAAATGTGGTAGCTACACTGTACTCTAAATGTGAGAAAGAGAGAGAGAACACACATGAGCTAGCCGTTCTATTTGTTTCCAAAAGTTTTCCATCCTCTTCATCCTCTCTCTGTGTATTCCTTGGCTTATCAACAGTAATGCAAAGTGGCTGGCTGTTACCTCAATCATCCTCGCCCAACAGGGGTCCCATCTCTTTCCACATTCTACCTCCCGCCTTTTATTGCTTCCTATGATGTGAGCAACAGCCCATGGAAAGAACTGGAGTGAACCATACGACATCACTGCTATTAATGAGCTTAAAAAGTACAGTCCATGAAAATACACTGGTTCTGCAGGAGACAAAACGCTAGAGATTTTACCTCCCATCATTCAAATGACGATGAACATACTGAGCTATTTCTTCGAGACACATGAATAGTTAGAGCTGAAGAGGGTTGTTCAGAGGGACTGCACCAATGAAAAATGACTGCAGTGCCATTCTTTATTGCCATCAATGGTGCTTAAAATGCATTCTTGAGCATACACATATGCTTACACTTGTACGGAGATATGAAAGCATTCTCTCTCCCTAGATGTATTTTTTTAACCAATAGATTAGTGCAAGTGACTTCTGTAGTTCAGCTTCATAACTTTTCTAATAAAAATTGAAAAAGTTTTGTTACAGTTTGACAAATGATTCTATCTGCAGAAAACCCTTGGAACCATAACCATTTTTTACATAGAGACATGCCAAAATACTTGAAAATAATTTAGGCAGCTGACAGAGTAGTTTATTTGCTAGTTTAAGGCATGGCCTTTAGTCACTGGGTTTCCCTTCCTCCATTTGAATACCTTAGTCAGGAAATTACTGTTAACAATGATACGGAATTCCACCCGAAGGGTGATTTAAGCAAAATAAAAGAACAAATCAAAAAAGGTCCCTGTGAGTTTTTATTATATAATTGAATGGGAGCTAGAAATATCTTCTAGACTCCTTAATATTTCCAAAATGCATGTCTTCGATGAGAGTTTTTCAGGGTTTAATTAATTTTTCAGTATATTTTTAGAATAGTTTTATAAAGCTGAATTTTTTTACAAGATAAAAGCCAACAGACAAATATCTCTGTGGTTTATATGAGTAAGTGGCAATTTGTGAAGGAAATAAAGTGGGCGAATGTTAATATGTACCATAGTTTGGCTCTACCAGTGTTTTCAAAATTGACCTAAGAGGATGATCTTTAATTTACAAGCAGGTAAGCTTTTAAGGAGTTTTACAATTCTGAATATCCATTTATATTTAATCTGCACATTGCATTTCGAAGAACATCAATATTACTTGCTTAGTAATACATTCTGAGTTATAGAAATGCCTTAAATTGCAGCAATAGGGACTGAGAAAGGATGACATAGGGGTTTTGTACAATTATGTGTTAGCATGATTCCAAGGTTTGAGCACATGAGTTGGGAAAAACAGTCTTCTGCTTCATTAAGTTGATAACATTAGGGAGGGGACTGGACAGCCTATGATAATAAATAGATACAAATGCAGAGAGAATTAGCTCTTACATTCAGAGACTTAGACTTTGGATAATTCCACTCTGAAGAGCCACATGAGTGGGTCAAAAATAATCAAACATGGATGGACCTTGAGATCATTATGCTACGTGAAATATGTCAGACAGAAAAAGTTGAGAAACATATGATTTCACTGATATGTGCTATATAAAACTGAAAACAACAAAGGAACAAGACAAATAAAGAAACAAAAACTTATAGATACAGACAATAGTTTAGAAGTTACCAGAGGGTAAGGGGGGAAGGGAGTGGTAGATGAGGGTAAATGGAGTCAAATATGTGGTAATGGAAGGAAGACTCTGGGTGGAAAACACACAGTGTGACATATAGATGATGTATTACAGAATTGTACCCCTGAAATCTGTGTAACTTTCCTAACCATTGTGACTCCAATAAACTTTAATTAAAAAAACTATCTATCTATCTATCTATCTATCTATCTATCTATCTATCTATCTATCTATCTATCTATCTATCTCAAACATTCCACAAAATGTTTCTGGACAGTAGTGTAACTGTCAAGGATCTGAAATAATTTTAAAATTGAAATCATGTTCTTATAGTATTAGTTATAATTATTCAGTATGTTAAATATCTGACTTTTGCATTCTCAATTCCACCTACCAGTCTTGCTTTTATGAGCATTTTATGCCCAAATTGCCAGTACCATGGTGTTTTTTACTTCTCATCTCAATCACCTCTTTATATTGGTTGTCTAGTCCCTTTCCAGGCTTTGTTTCTGATCATTAACTCTTTCTGAGTCTCCTTCTATCTTTATGATTATTCATGGTTAACTTACTTTATTTTCACTGACCCAAGCTTGCTCTCATTCTCTCCTGCCTTCTGAGTGTGCAAATCCACCCCCGTAGCTTTAGCTAACAAAAGCCTGTTGAATGAGACTCCAGCAAAATTTTTTTTCCCCAAACTCCAGGTATATTATTCCCAGTTGTGGACAACTCATCCAATTGAGTACCTCCAAGAAAGAGTTCTCACCAACTCATAACTACAATGCATAGTACTTCGAAAGAGTTCTCTAAAGACACTTTTCATGCATAATATCTGTCTCTGTGAGCAGATGACAAATTCTTTGAGGGCAGAAATTGTATCTCTTTTCTCACCATTGTTTTTTTTTTTTTTTTTTTTAATTCAATCCTCTTAGCACTATTCTGTACTGTCCTCCCTCCTTCCCCTACTTGGTCACAACTTTGCAGGACCCTCCTTTCATGCCTTCAAATGACAAAATCAGCTGGAAAGCAGAACCATCATAGAAATCTGGGTCCTGAAGCCTCAGGAGTCTCAGCGCCATATCTCCATCCATTACTGCCTGAGGCCTAGACGTGGTTGATGCTTCCTGGATTCAGTATCACTGTGATACTTCATTATACTTCTTTTTAATTCAGTACTCCAACAGTTTTACTTCTTCTTCATTTTTAAATCGTATTCTCTACATTAAATTCCCTCTTCAAAAATAATTGTAGTTTCAATTTTTCTGAGTTGACCCTAGGCTGATACACATATAGTTTCTCACTCTGTGCTGCCCAATTACGATCTCTTAGCAGATAATTTTTCTCTAAGCACTGTTTTACTGCATCCCTAAAATTTTAATAAGATGTATTTTCATTTTAATTTAGTTCAAAATATGTGCTAATAATCCTGAAATACACAGTTAACTCATGGGTTACTTTAAGTATGTTTTGTGACTTCCAATGTTTTTTGAACTTTCTAACTACTTTCTGTCATTACCATCTATTTTGATTCCTTATGGTTTGAGACAACTATGGGTTAAATTGAGTCTCTCAAAAAAGATATGTTGATGATCTCAACCCCAGTATCTCAGGAAGGTGATTATATTTATTTTATGTTCTGTTCTGTTTATTTGTTTGTTTGTTTTGTAATTACAGGTACCAGCAGCTTCGAATTCCTTGTTTTTTGCCTCCTCTTTTGATTTGGGGAGTTCTATGTGCCCTTCCTTAGTGAGAGCTTGTTGCTGAAGTAAACAGAGGACTAGTCATGTAAATTTTAAACCTTTATAACAAATCTTAAAGGTTCATATGATCAGATTTGCATTTTTAAAAGATCACTGATATTAAAATAATTTCTTCTGAGTAGATTTACCTTGCACAAGGGGTTCAAAATGGACAGGATTTGCTAGAACAATACATTTTTTAAAGCAAATCCAATATTTATTGATCATTTCTGTCTCAAAATATAAGCTCCCAAGGCAAGGTTTTGGAAAAATATGAAAAAACAAAAAGTGATGGGGAAGGAAAAAGCAAAAATAATAGACCTGCATTTATATCCTGTGGGAGAAAAAAAAATACAACGTAAATATTTATAACATTGAACAACTCTCATGGACCGACAATGGCAAAAATCAGAGAGAAATGAAAAATATAAACCCAGTTTTAAATTCAGTGAAGTGAAAACATTATTTTTGAAGCCACTGAAAGATGAAGAACTGCTTCAGGACAAGGAGATTCAAAGCTTATAGTAATTTGTCCTTATTAGACTCCTGAAGTCTTTGAATTTGGAAGCACTAACAAGGGTTGCTCATGTTTAGAAATTGATTAAGAGAGATCCTCCCATGGGGAGGAATTACTCACGAATATACATAATAGCAAAATCCAAAATGCCGCTGTAACGTACAAGATATGAAGACTATCATGATGAATAGGTGAAAGAATGATATCGGGGGTGACACATACCGTGAACTTCATTTGGAGAGTCTATCATTGTAAATATGAAGCATGTAGTTTGTGAATGTGAGAGGAAAAGTTGTCCTTCGGCAGCCCAGTCTTAATTCAACCTTGGGCATCTAGAAAGGCAATGATATAAAGAGAACTAGACACGAATTTTTAATTATATGTAATAGACATGAAGAGAGGCTTTTCTTTTAGAAAAAGACTGCAGGATTTCATCTCCCAGTATTTCCATCCATTAGAAGGGTGCCTTGCATAAATTAATTTCTCAATGCCATAGTTCATTCAAACATATAATATGGGAAAAAATACTACTAAACTCAATAAGGTTGTCCAGAAGATTCATTTAGTTAATATCTATGATAAATAATGTCTGGTACAATGTAAGTATTCAATAAATGCCACCACTTCCTGTTATGAGAACCGTAGAGAAACTGAGATGGGCCAATTGATATTCACTAATGTTCGTGTTTCCCTTTCCACAGTTAGGGACTGTCGTTGAAAATAAGTTGTCCAGCTGGGGAGTAGAGAATATTTTCCCCAGCCTTTCATGGAGTCTAGAAGGGATCAGGTGAGCACAAAGAAGTGTAACCCTTGGTATCAAGACAGGTGAAAAGTAGTTTTTTCCTTCTACATCATCACCATATTTTCTTTTAGCTTGTGACTCTGAGGTCCCATGGGGTAATGGAGCTACAAGATATAATGAAGAAGTCTTGATTTTCCTCATCACTAGGTACAGAAAAGTCATCTGACCACCATGTTGGACTATTGTCTAATGAGAAATAAACTTCTATTGCATAAATCTACTGAAATTTTGAGTTGGTTACAACAACTAGAGTTACTCTAACTAGTTGAAAAGTTCTCTTATTTTCTTTATCAAATACTTTTGTCTGGGGAATTTCAAAAGCACGAGTCAAGAAAACAATAGAACAAGATTGGCCTTCCTCCTCACAAGGTTGAAACAGTGGTTTCCTGTTATAATCCTTTTGCTGTCATTGTTTTCTTGTCTTATTTTGTTTTCATTAGTTTATTTCCTTTCCTTGAATAATATTGTTTATGTGTTTTAGTGAAACTCAAGCAAAAGCAATGTGAATCTAGGGTGTAACATGTTTAAGTTTCTAGGTGTTCTGTTTTGTTTCATGAAATGGTATTAGGGGCATTGCTGCCTTGGTTTTAAGCTACTGTGGTGGTTCTGGGATTTGTTTGTTCTTTCTAAACGTTACAATTATAAGGCTTGTCTGTGATATTCTTGTTTATCCTATCAATAGTTCAAAAATTTGGAAAAATATAGACATGTGAGAGATTTGAGTTGGAGAACATGAGACTGTGGAAGTTTGAATAAAATTCATCAGTTCCAGTGCAGAATTAGAAATACAGGAGATATATATATATATTTTTCTCTCTCAGCTTTAATATATCTGCAACTGGGGGGAGTTTTCATTCCTTGTTTCGTTTTCTTTAAAAAAAAGAAAAAAGAAAAAAAAATCCTTTTCATTAGCTGGATCTTTAATTTCTTCCCAAGACTTTATTTTCCCTCAAGAAATAAAATATTGAAAAAGAGAGGAGATCCATATTATTGTACTTCACATTTTGGGGAATTTTATATTTCTAGGATTGCGCTGTTCTCATTAAACTTTTTTCTATAACTGTGACTACATATAAATGGGCACCAGACCTAGCCAGGCCTTAACTGGAAACAGAAGGAAATTAGGTAGGGGAATTGTCTATTTGTCTATTTCTTTCTAATCAATTACTGTGAAACATAACATCTTAAATAGCAAACATTTATTATGTAACATAATCTTTAAAGTTCAGGAACCCTGGGGTGAATTATTTGGTGGCTCTTAGACTTCTTTTGAGACTTATCTCCAAAGTGACATACAGACTCATCGGACAAGGGTCTGAATACCAGAACTCAGGGATACCTGGAGATGATTTTAAAGGCTGACTACTATTATCCTCCATCTGGCCCAGATGTTTCATGTTCTTCCCACATGCAAAATAAACTCATCCATTTTTGAAGTGCCCAGAAATCTCACATTTCATCCCATTACACATGACTTCAAAATTAACAATCCCATCATCGAAATCAGATACAGGTATGATCAATGCTCCTTGCTTATCATGTCTTAGGTATAACTTCTCAAATACAGCTCTTCTGAATCTGCAGGTCAATAAAATAGAGAGAGATGCTAGCACCTCTCCTGTCCATATAAAGCTGGGAAAGGCATAAGATACTTTTTCTAAGCACTCTTCTTCAAAAAGCAGAAACATAGGAGGGGCATAGAGGTTACTATTTCATGACAACACTGGAAAGGAGTTGAGCACATGATGGAAGTTCTTTGAGTAGGTGTGTAAGCCAGTTAATTATATACCTCGTGAATTTTGGCTCCATACGTTGTCCTCCTGATTCTTCCTCAGAGACATCTGTTCTTTTTCATAAGAGTTAGAACAAAGTTGCATCCTATTAGCCTGCTTCCTACTTGTAGAATTTTGGGGTTCCCAAGGTCACACTATACAAACTACCTACACTTCTGCCTCTTTAAGTCCAACCTGTCAGTGTTTCTGCTAATATAATTTCCTTAATATTTTATTCTATACACCTGTATTTTATTTATACCATCATGGTAAAACCATGCCTACCAACCTCTTCAGTATCATCCCTTCTATACCTTGGAGTTTTGTGGAGACTGCTCAGGGACAATGATCCTAAACTTAGAAATCCTGATGTTATTTATGTTATAAATAATCCTGATGTTACATACCTGCAGAATCATTAGACAACATAGGTGTGACCGAACAGTATCTCACTCACCAGTTCGCATTTTTCTAAGACCATAATAAAGATTTTACCACCAATTCACCTTCAGAAAATGCTTTCTTGAGAATGTCTTGGATTTGATCATTGCTCAAAAGTCATGTTAAAATTCTAGCATCACTTGCCATCTGGAAGGATTGGAATCTTCTAAATGAGCAAGTTTTTACTCCATTTTAATAGTTTTTCCCCCCCATCTCTCCTTGTAAGACAAGAAGAAAGCAGGTAACATGAACATTCTCACTAGAATTTCATTTTCTACATCACCTAATTCATTAGGTATCTTTTCAACTTTCCACAAAGCTCCAAGTGGCCTTGTTGCTAAAGTTTCTGGAACTATATAACAAAGAATACCTTTCCTTTGGATCCCATTAACATTTATGTCATTTCCCTACAAGCCTTCCTCTGCAGCCCATAATGCTTCTACCGTATTTCCCTGAAAATAAGACCCAGCTGGACAATCAGCTCTAATGCATCTTTTGGAGCAAAAATTAATATAAGACCCAGTCTCATTTTACTATAAGACTGGGTGTATAATATAATATAATATAATATAATATAATATAATATAATATAATATAATGTAATGTAATGTAATGTAATGTAACGTAACGTAACGTAACATAATGTAATATAATTAATATGATATGATATGATATGATATGATATAGTACAATATAATATAACCGGCTCTTATATTAATTTTTGCTCCAAAAGATGCATTAGAACTGAATGTCTGTCTAGGTCTTATTTTCGGGGAAAAACAGTATTAACTGTTTCTTCAAAACTTTTTTAGGCTTTCACTGACACTATCCTCCTAGCCCACTTTCTGGTTCCACAGCCACTTCCACATTTTAGGGTGTTGTTACAGCAGCACCTTACTTCTGGAAACCAAAATCAGAATTAGTTATCCAGTGCTGCATAAAAAATAAATAAATAAATAAAAATAAATAAATTACCCCAACATGTAGCCGTTTGAAGCCACAAATATTTATTATCTCACACAATTTCTGAGTGTCAGAAATACAGAGCAGTTTACTTTGGTGGTTCTAAGTTCTCTATTGAAGTTTTAATGAAAGGGTCACCCAAGGCTGCAGTCATCTGAAGGTTTGACTAGGATGGAGAATCTGCTTTCAAAGTAACCCATGTGGTTGTTGGC